>NW_026585626.1:1451708-1508686 GCF_907164565.1 Psammomys obesus
TTTTTTTTTTTTTTTTTTTTTTTTTTTTTTTTTTCTTTTTAGTTACATTTTCTTAACTCCGTGTCCCAGCTGTATCCCGCTCCCTCATTCCCTCCCCAACCCCACACTCCCTCCCTGGTCTCCTCCCTGCCCCTTTCCAAGTCCCCTGATAGGGGAGGACCTCCTCCCCTTTCATCTGTCCCTGTTTTATCAGGTATCTTCAGGGCTGGCTGCAAAGTCCTCCTCTGTGGCCTAACAGACTGCTCCTCCCCTGGGGGGAGGTGTCAAACAGCCTGCCCTTGAGATCCTGTTAGAAATAGTCCGTGTCCCCCTTACTTTGGAAAACTACTTGGTTACTGAGCTACCACAGGCCACATCCGAGCAGAAGTTCTAGGTTATATCCATAGATGGTCCTTGGTTGAGTTTCAGTCTCAGAAAAGACCCTGTGCCCAGATATATTTGGTCCTTGTAGAGCTCCTATCCTTTCCATATCATACTAACTTCCCTTCTTTCATATGATTCCCTGCACTCTGCCGAGGGTTTGGTTATGAGTCTTAGTGTCTGCTTTGAAACACTGCTAGGTAGAGTCTTTCAGATGCCT
Source organism: Psammomys obesus (assembly GCF_907164565.1). Taxonomy (NCBI): domain Eukaryota; kingdom Metazoa; phylum Chordata; class Mammalia; order Rodentia; family Muridae; genus Psammomys; species Psammomys obesus. Next base: position 1,452,289 of record NW_026585626.1, read on the forward strand.
TTTGTGGTAGACTCCTGTCATAAGTTCAAGGCACATCCCATTTGTCTTTCTAAATGAGGATTAATCACCTTCGCCTGTGTCCACTTTCTTGATTATCTTCTTTAGGTGTGTAGTTTTCATTATGTTTATCATATCTTGTAGGTCTATATAAGCGAGTATATACCAAGTTTGTCTTTCTCCTTCTGGGATACTTCACTCAGAATGATCTTTTCTAGATCCCACCACTTGCCTGCAAATTTCATGATTTCCTCCTTTTTGATTGCTGAGTAGTATTCCATTGTGTAAAAATACCACAATTTCTGTATCCATTCCTCCGTTGATGGACATCTGGGTTGTTTCCAAGTTCTGGCTATTACAAATAAAGCTGCTACGAACATGGTTGAACAAATGTCCCTGTTGTGTACTTGAGCAAATTTTGGGTATATACCTAGGAGTGGTATAGCTGGGTCTTGAGGTAGCACTACTCCTAGTTGTCTGAGAAAGCGCCAGATTGACTTCCAGAGTGGTTGAACCAGTTTACATTCCCACCAGCAATGGAGGAGGGTTCCCTTTTCTCCACAACCTCTCCAGCATGTGCTATCACTTGAGTTTTTCATCTTGGCCATTCTGATGGGTGTAAGGTGAAATCTCAGGGTCGTTTTGATTTGCATTTCCCTAATGGCTAATGAGGTTGAGCATTTCTTTAAGTGTTTCTCTGCCATTCGATGTTCCTCTTTCGAGAATTCTCTGTTTAGCTCTGTTCCCCATTTTTTAAGTGGATTACTTGGTTTGTTGCTTTTCTGCTTCTTTAGTTCTTTATATATACTTGATATTAGCCCTCTGTCAGATAAAGGGTTGGTGAAGATTCTTTCCCAATCTGTAGGCTGTCTATTTGTTTTGATGACAGTGTCTTTTGCTTTACAGAAGCTTTTCAGTTTCATGAGGTCCCATTTATTGATTGTTGCTCTTAGAGCCTGTGCTGTTGGTGTTCTGTTCAGGAAGTTGTCTCCTGTGCCAATGAGTTCTAGGCTGTTTCCCACTTTTTTTTCCAGCTGATGTAGAGTATCTGGTTTTATGTTGAGGTCCTTGATCCACTTGGACTTTAGTTTTGTGCAGGGTGATAAATATGGGTCTATTTTCATTTTTCTGCATGTAGACATCCAGTTGGTCCAGCACCATTTGTTGAAGATGCTGTCTTTTTTCCATTGAATGGATTTGGCTTCTTTGTCAAATATTGAGTATTCATAGGTGTGTGGGTTTATTTCTGGGTCTTCTATGCGATTCCATTGATCCTCCTTTCTGTTTCTATGCCAATACCATGCAGTTTTTATTACTGTTGCCCTGTAGTACAGCTTGAGATCGGGAATGGAGATACCTCCAGATGATCTGTTGTTGTACAGAATTGTTTTGGAGATTCTGGGTTTTTTGTTTCTCCATATGAAGCTGAGAATCTTTTTTTCAAGGTCTGTAAAGAATTGAGTTGGTATTTTGATGGGAATTGCATTGAATCTGTAAATTGCTTTTGGCAGGATGGCCATTTTCACAATGTTAATCCTACCAATCCATGAGCACGGGAGATCTTTCCATCTTCTGAGATCTTCTTCAATTTCTTTCTTCAAAGACTTGAAGTTTTTCTCAAACAGGTCTTTCACTTGCTTGGTTAGAGTCACACCAAGGTACTTTATGTTATTAGTGGCTATTGTGAAGGGTGTTGTTTCCCTAATTTCTTTCTCGGCCTTTTTGTCTTTGGTATACAAGAGGGCTTCTGATTTTTTTGAGTTGATTTTGTATCCTGCCACTTTGCTGAAGGTGTTTATCAGCTGAAGAAGTTCTCTGGTTGAATCTTTGGGTTCGCTCATGTATACTATCATATCATCTGCAAATAGTGACACTTTGACCTCTTCCTTTCCGATTTGTATCCCCTTGATCTCCTTTAGTTGTCTTATTGCTCTGGCTAGGACTTCAAGTACAATGTTAAAGAGATATGGAGAGAGTGGGCAGCCTTGTCTTGTCCCTGATTTCAGTGGGATTGATTTAAGTTTCTCTCCATTGAGTTTGATGTTGGCTATAGGCTTGCTGTATATTGCCTTTACTATCTTTAGGTATGTGCCTTGTATCCCTGATCTCTCCAAGACTTTAAACATAAATGGGTGTTGGACTTTGTCAAATGCTTTTTCAGCATCTAAGGAGATGATCATGTGGTTTTTCTCCTTCATTTTGTTTATGTGGTGGATTACATTGATGGATTTCCGTATGTTGAACCACCCTTGCATTCCTGGGATGAAGCCTACTTGATCATGGTGGATGATATCTTTGATGTGTTCTTGGATTCGGTTTGCAAGTATTTTATTGAGTATTTTTGCATCAATGTTCATAAGAGAGATAGGTCTGAAGTTCTCTTTTTTGGTTGGATCTTTGTGTGGTTTAGGTATCAAAGTGACTGTGGCTTCATAGAATGAGTTTGGTAGTGTTCCTTCTGTTTCTATTTTATGGAATAGTTTGAGGAGAATTGGTGTTAGTACTTCTTTGAAGGTCTTGTAGAATTCTGCGCTGAAGCCATCTGGCCCAGGGCTTTTTTTGGAGGGGAGACTGTTAATGACTGCTTCAATTTCCTTGGGAGATATAGGACTATTCAGTCTTTCTACCTGATCTTGACTTAATTTTGGTAGATGGAATCTGTCAAGAAAGTTATCCATTTCATTTAGATTTTCAAATTTTGTGCCATATAGGGTTTTGTAGTATGACCTAATAATCGTTTGGATTTCCTCAGTGTCTGTAGTTATGTCCCCATTTTCCTGTCTGATTTTGCTGATTTGTATGGTTTCTCTCTGCTTTTTAGTTAGTTTGGCTAAGGGTTTGTCTATCTTGTTGATTTTCTCAAAGAACCAGCTTTTTGTTTCATTGATTCTTTGGATAATTTTATTTGTTTCTAATTGATTGATTTCTGCCCTTAGTTTGATTATTTCCAGCCGTCTGCTCCTCTTGGGTGTATCTGCTTCTTTTTTTTCTAGGTTTTTCAGTTGGGCCATTAAGTTGTTTGTATGTGATGTTACAGATTTCTTCTTGTAGGCACTTAGTGCTATAAATTTTCCTCTGAGCACTGCTTTCAATGTGTCCCATAAATTTGGGTATGTTGTGCCTTCATTTTCATTGAATTCTAGAAAGTCTTTAATTTCTTTCTTTATTTCTTCCTTGACCCAGCTGTCATTGAGTAGTAAGTTGTTCAGTTTCCATGTGCGTGTCGGCTTTTTGTTGTTTCTGTTGTTGTTGATGTCCAGCTTTAGTCCATGGTGGTCAGATAGTATACAAGGGATTATTTCAATCCTTTTGTATCTGTTGAGGCTTGCTTTGTGACCAACTATATGGTCTATTTTGGAGAAGGTTCCGTGTGGTGCTGAAAAGAAGGTGTACTCTTTTGAGTTTGGGTGAAAAGATCTGTAGACATCTATTAGGTCCATTTGATTTAGGGATTCTGTGAGTGCTTTTATTTCCCTATTTGGTGTCTGTCTGGTTGATCTGTCCCTTGATGAGAGTGGGGTGTTGAAGTCTCCCACTATTAAGGTATTAGGATCAATGTATGATTTAAGCTTTAATATTGTTTCATTTACGAATGTAGGTGCTCTTGTATTTGGGGCATAGATATTCAAAATTGTGATGTCCTCTTGTTGGATTTTTCCTTTGATGAGAATATAGTGGCCCTCCTTATCTTTTTTGATTAACTTGGGTTGAAAGTCTATTTTATTAGATATTAGGATGGCTACTTCAGCTTGTTTTCTGGAACCATTTGCTTGAAAAACATTTTTCCAGCCCTTTACTCTGAGGTAGTGTTTATCTTTGTTGCATAGGTGTGTTTCTTGGATGCAACAGAATGTTGGGTCCTGTTTCCGTAACCATTCTGTTAGCCTGTGTCTTTTTATTGGTGAGTTGAGTCCATTAATATTGATAGATAATATTGACCAATGCATGTTAGTTCCTTGTGTAATGGAGTCGATGATCTTACCTTGTTTCATTGCTTGTTTTCTTTTCATTTTTGTTGGGATGTTATCTGTATGCCCTGTTTTCTTGGGTGAATTCGTTTTCGTTGGATTGGAGTTTTCCTTCTAGTATCTTCTGTAGGGTTGGTTTGCTGTATAGATATTGCGTAAATTTAGTTTTGTCATGGAATATTTTGTTTTCTCCATCTATGTTGATTGAAAGCTTTGCAGGGTATAGTAGTCTCGGTTGACATTTGTGATCTCTTAGAGTCTCCATGATGCTTGCCCAGGCCCTTCTGGCTTTCATAGTTTCTGATGAGAAGTCTGGTGTGATTCTGATAGGTCTACCTTCATATGTTACTTGGCCTTTTTCCCTTGCTGCTTTTAATATCTTTTCTTTGTTCTGTAGATTTAGTGTTTTGACTATGATGTGACGTGATGTGTTTCTTTTCTGGTCTAGTCTATTTGGTGTTCTGTAGGCCTCTTGTATATTTATGGACATCTCTTTCTTTAAGTTGGGAAAATTTTCTTCTATGATTTTTTTGAAAATATTTTCTGGACCTTGGAGCCTGGAGTCTTCTTTTTCATCAATTCCTATTATTCTTAGATTTTGTCTTTTCATAGCATCCTTGATTTCTTGGATATTTTGTGATTGGAATTTTTCTGATTTTACTTTTTCTTTGAGAGAAGTATCAATTTCTGCAAGTGTGTCTTCAGCTCCAGAGATTCTCTCTTCCATCTCTTGTATTCTGTTGGTGATGCTTACTTTTGTGGTTCCTGATCTTTTCTCCAAGTTCTCCAGCTCAAGAGTTTTCTCACTTTGTGTTTTCTTTATTGATTCTAATTCTGTTTTCATGCCTTGCACCATTTCTTTTATGTGTTTGAATTTGGATTCCTGTCTCTCTACGATGGACTCTATTTCCTTGTTCATTTCCTTTTTGTATGCCACTAATTTTTTCTCTACTTGTGCCTCTATTTGTTTGGCTATGTTTGCCTGTGTTTCTTTAAGGGTTTTGTCTATTTCTTCTTTCTTTACCTCCAATTGACTGGCCAACTCTTTGAAAGATTTGTTCATTTCCTCCTTATAAGCCTCAAATAATTGAGCAAGCATGGCTTTAAGGTCATTTTCCTGTGCTTCTGATGAATTGGAGTATCCATCGATTTTGGGGTTTGCTGGTGAAGTCATGATGTCCTGATTTATGTTGGAAGTGTTCTTTCGCCTACCCCTGGCCATTGGCTTGTCTGAGACCTTCCCTGTTTGTTTTTGGATTCTGCCGATCAGACTGGTACTGTCTCTCTCTCGAGTCTGGAGAATTCTTCAGGAAGTTGAGAGAGGTCCCGTGTCCTTAGCGTATGCTGAGGACTAGCTGTACCTGTGGGAGGAAAGTACGCAGGCGCAAACAGAGGCAAATGCAAGCGTGCGTGCGTGTGTGTGTATATGTGTGTGTGTGTGTAAGTGGGTGTGGGCGTGTGTCTCGAGGGACAGAGTGATGGCTAATGTTGAACCCTTGAGTGTGTGGGAGGGGCTCTGCAATGTATATGTCGCAGGCGCTAGTGATGATCGCAGCGCAATTTCTGGCATTAACTGCCTTAACTCCTCAATTAGACCCACAGAGCAGGAACTTCAATGTTCCAAGTGCCCCTCTGTTTCCCAAAGTGGGTATATGGGTGGGAGGGGGTTCGATGCCTGGCTTCTGTTTTAGCAGAACCCAGGATCAGTGGAGCTGCAGATTCTCAAGGGTGCACTCACTTACAGGCAGGACACTTGGCAGAGATCGGCGTATCTGGGCTCTCTGCTCTCTGGTTTGGCCCTGCTTCTTTGATGTGCTCCCCAGTTCCGTGCTGCTGTCACTGCCAGGTTATGAGGTCTTGCTGCAGCTGGAGATTTCAGGGTGGTCACGTCAGTGGGAATCGGGGTAATCAGCCTTTCTGTTCTCTGGTTTGGCCCTGGTTAGTCTTAAACTGGAGGGCTGATGTGCCCCGCCAGCTCAGTGCTGCTCCGCCGCCAGGTTAGAAAGTCCGGCTGTAACTGGAGACTGGGTTGCTAGTCCAGATGCTTTCTGGGAAGTCCTGGGGTCTCTTTACTGTGCTCTCCAAGCTTCGGAGGCCCAGCGCCTGGTGTGTCTAGCTTGTATGGCGTTTTTGTCTGGTTTTGGTGATTATATAGCGAATTCTCTGTCACTGTGGGATTGGGCGGGCCGTACCAACAGTGATGGCGCTCCTGCGGAGCTAGTATGGCGTCTAGCAGACTCGGGCCCTGGGAGGATGGTGCAGCCGCCGCGAGTGAATCTGGGATTCCGAGACACAGTACTGCTGGCCTTTGCCGATAAAGGGCTTGGGGCTCCGCCTCAGTGGCTGCAGGCCCCAGGCAGTTAGGTCTGCGCTGAGAAAGGCGAGTCGGCTGTGCCTGTGCCGAGGAGGAGGGAGGTCTGGGGGAGGGGAGTGCCGAGAGATCAAAGGATCGTTTCTCACCTTCCCCAATCAAGTCCGTGGGTGACCCGAGACCAAGGTTTTCACCTCCTGCGATGTTCCCTGTTGTTTAGAAAGTCTCTCCGTTGTTTCCCTGGCTTCAGAAGTTCTTCCACACATCAGCTCAGAACTTTATCTCCTCCACAGCTCGGAAACTGTGTGTGCTAGTCGCCATCTTGGCTCCGCCCCATGTTTACACTTTTAAATTGAGATAATAGGATGTAATAATATCAATGTCTACAGTAGCTTTAATGTCTATGTTTCAATAATATAATGGTTGTGTTTTGAAACAATGCCTGGCTTTTATCTTTTATATATCTCTTTTCTTTTTGTTTCCATTTAGGTCAAGTCAAATCATTTTTGCTACCAAGACACAATATTCTTCAGAAAGCCCTCCTGAAAATATTCTGAAAGCAAATGTAAGTGCTTCTCCTGTCATCTGAAAAGAAGCTCAGCCTGGTTTTTTTTGCATTTTTATGAGATGTCGGGAGGCCTGGAACACATATTTCTGTTTGGTCTCCCCTGACCCACTGCAACTCAGAACACAGTTACTGCTCTGGAATCTCTGACACATTTCAACTAAATCTTCTTCACCCTGTTCATGCTTATTCTTGCCTTTCATTTCCAATCCTTTTCATCCTCTAAATCTGCCTGGCTATCCTCTTAGAAAGTGCTTCCTCTCACCCTCAGTCAGGTTTATGGCTCCTTCTCTCTGTTTATGCTATAAAGGAATTTACCATTCACAGCCCTGCAATCTTTTGCCCCTGTAAATGCCTCCAGCTCAAGCTGGTAATCTCCTTAAAAGTAAAGATCATTGTTGTTCTTCTTTAAATATATATTGCTTTATATATATTATATATTTAAAAACATATATATCATAATTAATAAACTATTTAAGAAGATACTAAATCTGCTTTTTACTTGGCTAATTAGTATATCTACTTTTGATGATTTTTTTAATTGTTTACTAATGACACTTTATTCACTTTGTATCCCCCCTATGGTTCCCTCCCTCCTCCCATCCCGTCTCAATCCCTCCTTTCCTCCCACCTCTGCACGCATGCCCCTCCCCAAGTCCACTGATAGGGGAGGTCTTCTTTTCCTTCCTTCTGATCCTAGTTATTTAGGTCTCATCAGGAGTGACTGCATTGTCTTCTTCTGTAGCCTGGTAATGCTGCTCCCCCCCCCACCCCCCGCTCAGGGTAATTAAAGATCAGGCCAATCAGTTCATGTCAGAGACAGTCCCTGTTCCTATTATTTTGGAACACACTTGGACCCTGAACTGCCATGGGCTACATCTGTGCAGGGGTCTTAAGTTATCTCCATGCATGGTCTTTATTATTCTTTCAACTTTAATTCGGAGTATCAGTCTCAGGAAAGACCCCTGTGCTCAGATTTTCTTTGGTTCTGTTGCTCTCCTTGTGGAGTTCCTGTCCTCTCCAGATCTTACTGTTTCCCACTTCTTTCATAAGGTTCCCTACACTCTGCCCAAAGGTTGGCCATAAGTCTCAGCATCTGCTTTGATAGCCTGCAGGTCAGAACCTTTCAGAGGTCCCCTGTCAGGCTCCTGACTTGTTCCCTGTCTTTTCCTTCTTCTGATATCCATCCTCTTTGCCTTTCTGGATAGGGATTGAACATTTTAGCAAGAGTCCTCCCTTTTGATTAGTTTCTTTAGGTGTACAGATTTTAGTAGGTTTATCCTATATTATATGTCTATATGAGTGAGTATATACCGTGTGTGTCTTTCTGCTTCTGGCATAGCTCACTCAGAATGATCTTTTCCAGATCCAATCATTTACCTGCAAATTTCATGATTTCCTTGTTTTTTTTTTATTGCAGAGTAATATTCCATTGTGAAGATGTACCACAATTTCTGTATCCATTCCTCCACTGAGGGGCATCTGGGCTGTTTCCAGCTTCTGGCTATTACAAATAAGGCTGCTACAACTCTGGTTTCTCTTCAAATTGTATAAATCTTTTGCCTTTTACTTTTGATTATTATAATGTCTATTTTTAGAAATTATTTTCATAATAGAGTAATTTACTTCTATAATAGAATAGTCTTTATTATCCTTTCAACTTTAATTTAATTTCATATGAAGTTCATTTAAAACAAATTACCATGTATTAAATTTTAACACTTGATATGAAAAGACAGAAGACTTCAACTTTTAATTTACTAAGCTAGAAAGATGATATAGTTTAAGAAAGAATTGATAAAATTGAATCATTTTTAATATTAACTAAATAATCATAGTCTTTTGTGATTATTTTATGAAAAGGGTTATATTACTAGTGAAATCAGATAGAGTTTAGTGTAGATTGTTTTACTTGGAGTGCTCTTCTTACAGTCTTCTTACAGGATATCTCAGTGGGTATCCATATTCGTCCACAGATAAGGATAATGTCCTCAGTTGTGGAGGAGAATTACAGTGCAATAAATAGAAACTGAGGTATCAATCCACTGCCTCCATTTACAAGTGTTTTTCTAATAAAATAGAATATCTAACAATGTTGGGTGAAAACCAACTAAAAACTGATAGTGAAATACAGCACATACAGTAAGGTGCACCATGTAGGTATTGAAGAATAATCCCTAGGGACTATCATATACAGGACACACGTTACAGAAATAGTCTCTCCCATGGATTATTATTTTCTTCATTACCTATAAATTAGATTAGTTTCTTTAAAAATTGAACATTTGTTTTCACATGTGAATTTCTTCATATTCACCCCCATTGTTCTCTCTTTTCTTCTTGTAGTTTCTTAGTTATATTCTATGGAAATTTTAAAGACTGGAATAAAAACATAATTGAAAAAAACAAACGCAGAATTTATCTTCAGGTAATGCTTGTTTGTGGGAGAAGCGTGTTTTGATTGCCATCAAAAAGATTGTTAATAGTTCTCTTTGCTGTGCAGAAATTGTTTGATGATGTGATCCTTTTATTCATTTCCTTTTTCTATCTGTACTATTGGAGTTCTACCTATGAAATCATACTTCATCCCAATATTCAGAAGATTCTAAAATTATACATTTTTAGACACTGTGCTGTCTTTATTAGATGCTGCACTGTAACTTTGTATAAGGATAGATAAGAGTTCAAGTTTATGCTTCTGCAGGTGAATATCAATTAACACAGTGTAAAAACATACTATCAATTGGGAGAAAATAATAACAAGTGATGCTTCTAATAAAGTGTTAATATTTTATATGTGCAATGACTCAGAAGTGTCATAACAATTACTAATAACCAATTAAAAATGAACAAAATATGTGTACTTGAACACACGTTTCTTATTTTTAAAACGTAAATACGTGAAAGACTGCTTGACATTCCTTATCATTACAAAAATGTAGATCAAAGTTATAGTTAGAAACCACCTTACACCAGTCAACAAATGTTGACAATTATGTATAGAATAGGGACAGTTATACAGTGTAGAGAAAATGTACATAAATACAACCAGTTCAGAAAACTTTATTGAGGTTCTGCAAAAGTCTGAAAATAGAATAATCTTGAAGTCCAGCAATCCTACTTCCAAATAATCATTGGGAATTAATGTGCTGAAGTGACATTTACACTCATAGTCACTGTATCCATAATAGCAAATTTGTTAAAAGAAAAAAAAAAGGTAATGTACATCATCAAAAGAAGAATTGACAAAATGTGGCATTTTGCACATACACAATAGAATAGTATTCAGCTTTTATCAACAGAAACTCCTATCATTTGTAGTAATTATGGATGAAATTGGAGAGAATATTGCAATGGAAAATAATCTTGACACAAAAAGATAATCCTGCCATTTGTTGCCACTATGGGTGGAAGTTAAAATCATCAAAATTATAGAACAGGAGAGAGAAAGTAATTAAGGAGATGAGGGTAAAATTAGAGAAATGATGGTGAAAAGGCACAAAATGTAAAAAGAAATATCATTTTAACGTTATTTTAGGTTCGTTGCAGACCAAATAAATGTTATTCTATTTCTTTAAAACATATGTGATACCCAGGAACTGTGACAACATCTGAACTAATGAAGTTAAACGCTAATATATACCACTAGAATGTGAACCATCTTAGTTTCATTGCAGAGCTGGAGTTCTAATATCTGAGTTGCTCAGTGCCAGTCAGCCTAACTCAAGTCACGTGTAATCGACTTTGAAATGAACTTATACACTTTATGCTTTCTACATAATTCTTTTGTAATCATTTCATACTCATTTTTGGTTGGAAGTTTTTTTTGTAACTGATATTTATTTTTAAAATTCTATCTCTAAAAGGACATTTAAATTTCACAGCACAGCTTTATATGCACATTTTTAAGTATTTTTTTAAAATTTTATTTTATTTTTTTATTATTAGTTACATTTTATTAACTCTGTGTCCCAGGTGTATTCCACTCCCTTATTCCTTCCCAATCCCACCCTCCCTCCCTCATCTCCTCCCTGCCCTTTCCAATGATTTTAAACATTTCTGACTTAAATCATCAAACCCTATAATTTCATGACATATATACATGTGTATAGAATTTTATTCTTTATCATTGAATGTTGTACATTTTATCTTAAGGATGAATTTACGTATATGGAATAATTGAAAAATAGCTAATAATATTTATTTCTCCATGAAAAAAAAATTGCTGAGGGTAAGTTTTCAAATTTCTTACAAAATAAATAAAAACACAAATCAATGCATGATGCAAAGAATACTAAATAACAATAGTGTCAGTATTTTTATTGTGTTTTGTCTTACTCTTTCAGCTACTTTGTAAGTAAGTATAATAGAAAGCATAATATTTAGATGTTGAAGCCAAGCTGAGGAATATCAAGAACATAAGCGCAGCTGTTAGAAGAACTGCATTTTTTGAAAAAAACAAACAAACAAAACACTACCACCACCACAACCACCAACAAACCCAACTAACTGTGCTATTCCCAACCTCAGCTGATCCATATAAAATGCAACCAGTACACGTAAGGCTTAAGGAATACTGTGAAAGAGGCCAGACAGATTACTGGAGCAAGATGAACAAGAAGTCTGTTATGAAACAGTGTCTTCCATATATGACAAAAACACATGCTGGAGAGGAGGTGGAGAAAGGAGAACCCTCCTCCATTGCTGGTAGAAGGGCAAACTTGTACAGACATTTTGGAAATGAATCTGGCGTTTCTCAGAAAATTGGGAATAGCACTACCTCAAGATCCAGCTATATAACACACCTGGGCATATACCCATAAGATGCCCCTCCATTCAACAAAGACATTTGCTCAAATATGTCCATAGCAGCTTATTTTGTAAAAGCTGGAATCTGGAAACAACCTAGATGTCCCTCAATGGGGAGGAACGGATTGGATTCAGAAATTGTGGCACATTTGCGCAATGAAATGCTACTCAGCTCTTACTACTCAATGAAATACTACTCTACTCTACAGACCTAAAGAAGCTAAACATTAAAGAAGACCTTAGGGAGGATGCTTAAATCTCATTCAGAATGGCAAACAGTATAGACAAAGCTTTGCCTACAAAATTCTAAAAAAATATGATCACCTAAAGAAGACCCACACAATAACATCAATTGACATGCCAGCATAAATAGGGAACATCTCATAGAACTCCATCCATCCATGAAAAACTAAAGGCAATTAATGGCTGCTGAGATGCTGAGATGCCTTCTTGAGGAATGAGTCCATTGACAGGCTATCCAGTCTTGAGTGGTCAGCCCTAAACCCATAACACACATTTGAGAAACTCTAAGTGGATTTAGCAGACCATGTGTGTGTGTGTGTGTGTGTGTGTGTGTGTGTGTGTGTGTGTGTGCTTAATAATAATCAAAGAAGAGATTGTGGGTTTGAAAGGGAGTAGAAGGAATTAGATGGGAGCAGGGAGTGAGAGGTGAATCGTGTGAATACAGTACTTCTGTATAAAATTCTCTGAAAAAATAAACTGTATTTTTTAACACACACATTGATACGCCTAGGTATTCATACCACATACCATTCAATTTAATTGATTTGAATGGAGCCATCTGCTGTCTAATTGCCTCTTAGCCACTGGGATTTATGTAAGTAAATGAACAGAAGAGATAGAAAGAATACTAATGTGAAGTTTATGTTTCATTAAGAATGCCTCCTTGTTCGTGGCCAAAATTAAACATGTGAAAACTGATGTAAATTAGAAGAGCTTATTTCCAAAGTTTCTACTCTGATTGAGATGGAATATCCTCTTCAAGCATTTAAACGTGGCTAGAATAACTGAAAAACAAGAGAGAAGAGAGAGAGAAGGAAAGAAAAAGATCCCGAGAAGTTGTATATTAGCCAAAGAGGAAGAGCCAATAACTAAGAGATGCAAGGGAAACAGCTGACCTCCCTGACTGTGTACAGCAGGGTGGAATCCCCAGGCATAATAGTAGGAAAAGCAGAAAAATGGTGAGACAAGGAGACACGATGGCGGAGTGGGGTGTAGAAATGAGTCTCAGAAGGAAATATCAAGGAAAGAAATCAAGAAGGGTATGAGGCTTTCTCCATGAGCTGAGAAACTGATCATGAAGAAAGGCTCTCAGTCACAGAAAACTGCATGGAAAGATGAGAGACCACATGCTTTGCTTTAACCTACAAAGGGCTGAGGAAGCACATGTCCATTTTGACCAGAAAGATAGGAAATCCCAATAACTTGGGGAGCGCTTGGACATTTTAATGGACAATTTTAGTATATATCCATAGATCAAATTATGCCTCTGTCTTGTTTAATATTGAAAAGAGATAACTTTAGGAAATGTTGAAGCTGTTTCTTTACAGAGAACAACACTTCTAATGGAAATAACTCAAGGAGTCAGTCATTATGATCTTCATTAGAGACTGACACTCCAACCAAGGACCATGCATGGAGATAACCTAGAATCCCTGCACAGATGTAGCACATGGCAGCTCAGTGTCCAAGTGGGTTCTCTACTAATGGGAACAGGGACTGTCTCTGACATGAACTCAATGGCCAGGTCTTTGATTATCTCCCCCTAAGGGGGAGGCACCCTTACCAGGCCACAGAAGAAGACAATGCAGCCAGTCCTGATGAGACCTGATAAGCTAGGATCAGATGGAAGGGGAGGAGGACCTCGCCTATTAGTGTACTTGGAGATGGGCATAGAAGGAGATGAGGGAGGGAGGATGGGATTGGAAGGGAATGAAGGAGAGGGCTGGGACACAAAGTGAATAAAATGTAATTAATATAAAAATAAAAATAAAAAAATAGAAATCATATTTCCTTAGTTTGCTTTAGGATTTTACATTAGATGGCAAGTAGTACAAAGTTCCACCACGTTGAATACTAGCTTTTTTTTTTCTCAGCTCATTGCGTTCTATTCTGAAACACAATTACATTTTTGAAAACACTTTATTTTTATGTTTTTACTTCAGCATATATCCAAAAGGCTGGTGGAAAAAAAAACGTATAAATGCAAATTCTATGCTCAGAACTTTTCTCCACTGGTTTTTTGAAGGACAAGCTTTATGTTTCTAGTATGATGGGGTATCTCATGAAGTATTTTACCAACGGCTGTCTAAGAGTCTGTTAGTTCATGTCCTCATACAAAAATCTTCTTTGCTTTTTTTAGAAATGGAAAATAAATGGTTTGCAATGGATTGATACAGAATCCTTTATGTATTTATTATTCTGTCTTCTGTGTGAACTTAACTTTATTCATGAAAGGTGCAACATAACAGAAAGAAAGACAAAAAAAATAACTTGGAATTATCCAAAATATTTTTTGGGGAATTGGTACTTTCTAAGCCACAGAAGGATAACTTTCACATCTCCACTATTAGTGAGGGCATTATGCTACAGCCAAAGAGCAATGACTCATCTTTCTGTACATATGTACTGTATGTGATCAGGATAGACTGTTGGAAACAGTTTTAACTAATTTAACTAAAAGCTAAATTGCTTTGTAAAGGTAAATAACACTAGTGACTTGTTGTTAGATCTGCACCTAAAGAAAGACTAAATAGAATTCCAGCAGAAAACCCTTCTTTAAGAGAGGCCAAACTGGCACCTAGAACCCCAGGCAAGCCCCTGTCCTCAGACCACTGAAACTTTCTCAGTGTCTTCCCAACCTACTCAGAACACCTCCCCCTCCCATCACCACATCCTGGCCCACAACAATAGAGAAAGCACTCTGCACCAATAGAGGCCATGTCAGTTAGCAGAGCCTCAGGTAGGCTAATTGCTCAAGAACTACCCTACTTTCTTAGTGCTCGCCGAACCCTCAACAAGCTATGCTCTGTTCGTCACTATTATCTTATCCCTGACTCTAATGGAGGGACCTTGCTGGGCTGTTGGTATAATGTTCTGTTGAAATGTATACACCTTACTCTTGTTCATTCAAATGCTGGTTTCTCTCCCCCATTCTCTAGTTTTAATCTTGACATTGCATTGTGATACTTATTATAAGTATCACCTGTCTCAACTTTGTGTAAACATGACAAAATAAAGCAACTAACCACAATGTTGAGCAAGGGAAAGGAAGCAGGAAGAGAGAGAGGAGCCAGAGGGCAGGAAGGTGGGAGAACAGAGGCAGGAACAGAGATCTTAGAACAAGGTGGAGAGATAGACTGGACCTAATATATCACTAAAAGCAAGTATAATGTGGGAAATCTAAATGTTAGGAAACTATGAGGACATGGAGGTTTAAGACAGCGTAACTATTGCCCAGAATTGTGTTCTAAGTTAATTAAATAAATCCCAGTTTCTGTGGTGATTTGGTTATACAGCTGTTTAGAATTAATAGCAGCATTAATAAAAGATAAACCAATAGTAAATATTAATCAGCACTTAGAACACTGGGCCAAAGGACATACTGGCCAACAGAATTCCATCTCCCAACTCAAGTAGAGACTTCCTGCTCACCAGAACCACTTTCTCCAACTTGAGTAGAGACCCTCTACTCAGCCACTGGACACTCAGGGCAGAAGACCAGAGAGGAAACAGAAACTCAGAAGAAAAATCATCCATCCAACAAAGACAAAAATCAGCATCTAGACCTATAATCACTCCAAAACCAGATGCATAGATACCAACATAAGAACACAATCAACACCACAGCCCAGAAATCCTTCTATCAGAAGCCCTGAATATTCCAATACAGCTGAAAAACATAAGGTTAAAACAACCTTAAAAACAACTTTATAAAGATGGTAGAAGTCCTTAAAGAGGAAATGAATAAAACCCTTAAAGAATGGCAAGAATTGGCTGGAGAGATGGCTCAGTGTAGAGCATGGTCTGTTTTTTCAAAGGACCCAGGTTCAATTTCCAGCACCCACATAGCAGCTCACAACTCTCTGTAACACCATTTCCAAGGGATCTGACACCTTCATACTAATGCACATAAAAAATAAATAAATTAATTAAATAATAGCCAGTAATGATATGGTGGACCTCTCCAATCTGTGGACTTGGAGAGGGGCATGGGAGAAGATGAGGGAGGAAATGAGGGAGGGGGCTACAGCTAGGTTGCAAAGTGAATAAAATCTAATTAATGTAAAAAATAAAAATTTAATTTAAAAAAGGGAAAAAAGAATGGCAAGAAAAATAAAAAACAAAAATGAATACTTAAAGGAAATGAATAAAACTGTTGACGACCGAAAATGGAAACAAGCAATAAAGAAAACACAAACTAAGGGAAACCTGGCAATGGAAAAATCTAAGTAAACAAACAGAAATTATAGATATAAGCATCACCAAGAGAACACAAGAGGTGGAAAATAGAATCTCAGGTGAAAATATGACAGAAAAAAATAGACACATTGTTCAAAGAAAATGATAAATTTTTAAAATTGTTGAAACAAAACATCCAAGAAGTGTGGGACACTAAGAAAACACCAAACCTAAGAATGAGAAGACTCACAGCGCAAAAAGTGAGAATACATTTTAAAAAAATCATAGAAAAACAATTTTCTAACCCAAAGAAGGACATGTCTATAAATGTAAAGGAAGCTCGCAGAACACCAAATAGATTGGACCAGAAAAGAATGCCCCCTTGCCACATAATAATCAAACACTAAGCATAGAGAACAAAGAAAGAATATTAAAACCTGCAAGAGAAAAAGGCCAAGTAACATATAAATGTAGAATTATTAGAAATGTACCTTACTTCCCAACCGAGACTGTATAATGCAGACTCTAATGGATCACAGCTGCCAGTTCAGACTACTGTTTCAATCCCTATAGATAGGAAAAACAAGATATTCCATGATGGGGTCAAATTTAAACAATGTATTTCCACAAACCCAGCATCACAGAATATAGTAGAAGGTAACCTCCAACCCAAGAAGGTTTACTACACCCATGAAAACACACGAAATAAATAATCTCACACCAGCAAAACAAAAAGAAGTAACCCTGTCCTGATAATGCTCTGAAAAAAATCACACAGGCACACACACACACACACACACACAGTAACAGTACAACCACGAACAACAAAATAAGAGGAACTAGCAGTCTGGCCATTGGTATCTCTCAATACCTATGGACTCAACTCCCAACTAAAAAGACACAGACTAGCAGAATGGATGCCAAAAGACGGTTCATTTTTCTGCTGCATACATGAAATACACTTTAACATCAAAGATAGACATTACAGCAGAGTGAAGGATTGGAAATATATGTTACAAAGCAAACAGACCTAAGAAACAAGCTCCTCTAGCCATTCTAATAACTAACAAATGCACTTAAGGATAAAATTCAACAAAAAAAGAAGTAAAGTTCATACCCACTAAAGAAAAGAGCCACCAAGATAATCTTTCCGTTCTTCACATCTATGCTCTCAAATTAAAGGCACTCACATTGCTAAAGGAAACACTATTAAAGTCTAAATCAGGCATAGATACATTGATAGTGGGAAATTTCAATGTCCATTCTCACCAATGGACAGATCACCCATACATAAACTAAACAGAGCAATATTGAAGCATAACAGATGTTATGAACCAAATGAACCTAATAGACATCTCCAAAACATTTCACTCAAACACAAAACAACACTCCTTCTTCTCAGCATCGCAAAGAACATTTTTCAAAATTAAGCACATATCCATTCACACTCACGTCTCAACAGACAGAATTGAATTGAAGTGACCCTTCTGCATTCTATCAGACCATCATAGACTAAAACAATTTTAACAACAGGCAGGTAAGATAAAGTTTCCAGAGTTCTACCAAGAAAATTGGTTGAATGACAGCTGGGCAGACTCAGGACTTCATAAGGGTCCTCTAGTGTCTTAAAGATGTGAATCCTCACCAGATGGGACAGCCCCTTAGTAACTTCTGCAAACTGTCAAGAGAATGAGGACCAATGTAACCCTGTACTGGTAATGCTCTGAAAAAAAATGACACAAACAGTTGACACTAACCTTCAAGTAGCCTAATCATCTGCCATTGCAAACACTAATATTTCATTTTATTTGTTTTGTTGGTGGGAGGGCTTTCAGTAAGGGATATTTATTTATCTCAGTTATTTCTTTTTTTCTCTGAAAAGTTTATACGTGTATACAATGTATCTTGCCTATATCCACCCACCCCTGACTCCCTCTTGCTTCCTTCACATTATCCCCCAAGACATTTACCCTCACCACATCATGTTGCCTTAAAAAACTAATAAAAAACTGAAGTAAAGCCAACCTACTAATCAGTCAGGCATAGCTACTCAGGAAGATCACCAATGGCCACCTTGTTCAAATTACATGCCTGTTCCTCAGCAGTCATTTCATCAGCTCCTCAGTAGGGTCTGGGCATTAAGATCCCTTCCCAGCTGTGTGCTGGAATTTCTAACTGGTTTGAACCTATGCAGGTCATTTGCAGGTAACACAGCTGCAGCCAGTTGGTGCATCTCTGTTATCATCAACATTCCATGTAAAACTTGCTGTGGGCTGGGCTGCAACTTATAATTGTGGGCCCATGTTTCTGACACTAAGGAAATGAAGTCATGTTATGAGATCCCGTGTGGCTCAGATAATAATATTAGTCACATACATATTAATGAATAAAAGAAAGATTATTGAAAAACAATGCTAGTAACACAAAGTACAGCAGATATCAAAGGAGAGAAGAACGTATGTATTAGTTACTTTTCTGCTGCTTTAATAAAAACACCATGATCAAAGCAACTTACAAAAGAGTTTATTTGGAGTTATGGTTCCTGGAGGATGAGAATCCATCATGCCAGGGAAATACGGTAGTAGGCATTAAGGCAGATACAAAAAGCTGGATTCTTGTATCTTTTACCACATACATGAAGTAGAGAGAGAAAACTCAAAGTAGGCTAAGCTGTGTCGTCTCAGAGCCCCACCCCAGTGACATAGTTCTTTCAGCAAAGCCACACACATCCTAAACTTTCCAAAAGAGAATGGGCATTTGGAGATCATGTGTTTAAATGTTTGAGCCTAAGGGAATATTTCTCATTTGAAACACAATTGCACATCTCCCCTTTCATTCTACCTGGGTTTTTCTATTCACATAATTTAATGTTTATTTCTTATTAATCTTGAAGGACAATGATTATTATATGTATAATATATATACATTTAAGTCTATTAAAACTGATAGATTAAAACTAATAGGCAAATTGGAAAGATACTATTTTTCCTAATTTTATGATAACTCATTTTTGCTTAGAAACATACTAACTTGATGCATGTTAACTTAAAATTTTTTATCTGGCATAAAAAAATGATGTGTTTATATTCCAAACTACTAAACTATAGAAAACATACAACAGAAAATAAATTAGTTAACTATGATCATAAAGAATGTTCTCCCTCTTGGTTCAACCTACTCCCATATTTAGAAGGTCCTTGCAAAATCAAATAAAAGCAAAGAACTATGGAAAATCCTTAGACAGGATGGAAGGAAAATGAAAGAATCTTAATTTTATAAACGTGCTTAGTTCTCAAGATGCTGCTTACAAGAAAAAGAAAGGAAAAAGAGTTTAACAGCTTTCTGACATTGTGATTACTGAGATAATGGAGTTTATACCCCTGGGATATTCCAAGTGTGCTGTGACTTAGGAAATGTAAAACTTAGCCTGGATAAATCATTAGGCACAGAGATAGGAGACAAGTTCTTTAGTCGCTGGTAAGAATTTGGTTTTCTGAAATATCCATGGCAGTAATCATGCATTAAAAGAAGTGAGTCTAAAATGTATATTTGCCTGGCTGATAGATCACATTTTTCTAGTAATGGGTGTTAATAAAACCTATTATTTTTCTTCTATTAGACACCACCTTTACCCTAAATTATGGGAGTTTTTTGTTTTGTTTTGGATTTTAGGTTTTTGTTTTGTTTTGTTTGCTTTTGCTGTAGAAAACAGATGTTTTCTCTTGTCTCAGCTTGAATTAACATTTTATTTCCTGCTATAGCCCATAGGCTTTTCAATTTCAAAATGATACCCAAATAAGGAGAGAAGGGGCTGTCTCTGGCAAGAATTCAGTGGACTGTTCTTTGATCACCTCCCTCAAGGAGGTGCAACCTTGCCAGATTATAGAGGAAGACATGATAGGCTAAGGTCAGATAGAAGGGGAAGAGGACCTCCCCTATCAGTGGACTAGGAGAAGGATATAGGGGAAAAAGAGGGAGGGTGGGACTGGCAGGAGATGAAGGAGGGAGCCTCAGCCAAGATACAAAGTGAATAAATTGTAATAAATAATAAATAAATGAAATTTACATTTTTTAAATAATTATTTTTGAGGTTAAATCAGGAGAGTGATTGAAAGTTGTTCATCCTTGGA
Organism: Psammomys obesus; assembly: GCF_907164565.1. Lineage (NCBI taxonomy): Eukaryota > Metazoa > Chordata > Mammalia > Rodentia > Muridae > Psammomys > Psammomys obesus. The sequence continues at coordinate 1,472,491 of NW_026585626.1, forward strand.
TCCTTAAGCAGTTTTAAAATATATACTTTGAGTATAAAAGGCCCAATTAAAAAGCAATAATTTCCTCCAGTTTTATAGGAATTGATTTTCTATTAATACACCAGGCACATCTTCCTGGCTAGCAAGGATGTCAAGGATGTCAAGGATGCTATAAGGGCTGTTGAGGGAGAAAAGTTATCAACCTTTATACATAGTTGTGAATACTGTGTACCTTAGTGATAATCAACCTGGCAAGATATGCCCATTGGTGCAGTAAAATATGAATACTCTGAAGTATAACCAACCACCAATTGATTCCATTTAAGGATCACTACACAGAACAAACCTTTGCCCAGAGCCAAGGATCTGTTGATGCCACTATAGAAATTCTACATTTATTATTTTGTGAAATTGACATAGTATCAAATTATTCTAAATTCTAATCTTTATAACAATATTAGCAAGTTCTCAACTTTCATCCAGAAGCTTCTTTATGTAATAAAGGTGGTTAATATGAAGACTTACAGCTGGTTGAAGTGGAAAGAAAATGCGAGCACAGAAGCACTCAACCCTAAACAGAGTATTTATCTCAGTTCCTACCCCTAGAGCTCACATATCACACTGAGAAACAAATCAAGGAAATGATTTTATCCACAGTTCTTTTTTATGTCTTTTTAATTATTATTATTATTAATTACACTTTATTCATTTTGTATCCCCCCCCCATAAACCCCTCCTTCCTCACCTTCAGATCTCACCCTCCCCTTTCTGCATACATGTCCCTCCCCAAGTCCACTGATAGGGCCTCTGAAAGCCTCTGCCCTGCAGACTATCAAAGAAGATGCTGAGCCTCATGGCCAACTGGTGGGCAGAGTGAATGGAATTTTAGGTAAGAAGTGAGAAATAGCAAGAGCTGGAGAGGACAGGAACTCCACAAAGAGAGCAACAGAACAAGAAAATTTGAACACAGGGAACTTCCCAGAGACTCATACTCCAACCAAGGACTATTCATGGAGATAACCTAGAACCCCTGCACAGATGTAGCCCATGGCAGTTCAGTGTCCAAGTGGGTTACATAGTAATGGGAAGAGGGACTGCCTCTGACACAATCTGATTGGCCTGCTCTTTGATCACCTCCCCCTGAGGGGGGAACAGCCTTACCAGGCCACAGAAGAAGACAATGCAGCCATTCCTGATGTGATCTGATAGACTAAGATGAGAAGGAAGGAGAGGAGGACCTCCCTTATCCACAGTTCTTTAAAAAAAAAATAGAATAAACCTAGTCAAGTAAATGAACTACTCAAACAATTGAGACTTTAAGATTCTAGAGAAAAAATAATGAAGAAAATGCCATATATAGGAATCACCTTTCATACTGCACATATACTGGTGTGGCTACATGAAAATGGCCGTCCAACCAAAATAAATCTGTAGACTCAGTGCCATTTCTGTCAAAATCCCAATGCAATTATTTACAGATAAAATCAGAGAATGTACACAAGAGCACAAAAGACAGCAGATGCCCAGAACTATTCTGAACAATAAGAACACTACTGGAAAAATGGATTGCTATTCCTCATTTCAAGTTATACTACAGAAGCACTGGATGAGGCTAGGGAATGAAAATAACAATATATAATGAATGAGATGGAAGAAATCACACAACTGCCTTCCATTTAAAAGCAGCATGACAATCGTATACAAATGAATTGTAGTCTTGTGGCAACATACTATTGTTCAATTCTGGAGGCTGGAGAAAGTTTCTTCAATAAAAAATGCTTAGGATACTGTAGAATGTGGAGATGAGAGGGTTTAAAAATCTTTTCATTTACTGTAACACCAAGAAATAGAACTTCCCTTCCCCTTGTTTCTATGTTAGCCATGTTTTTGTTGTTGTTGTTTTCCATTGGGACAGTAAGAAATATGGTGGCAGCACCACAGATTGCAGTGTGCTTATGGGTAGAACAGGTGCTTTTCAGCTGTCCTTGATAAATCTGTGATCATCATTTCATAAACAGCCAAATTAGTGCCCTGATAATAAAAATCACAAAACCTAGTCATCCAAGAGCCGACAAAATCTAAACACAGTAAAGACTCGCAGATCCTAGACTGTGTGGGTAAAGGAACCCTAAATTACAGACTCAACAACCATACACGGAAATCAAAATACCCAGTCTTGAAGTTGACTTCAATTGACAGATAGAATCATTCATATATTTTATATGCATCCATCCCCCTCTTAATTCTACATTATTGGGGTCCAGAAAATATTAAACAGCACAAACAATAAATGATAAGTTGGGCTATAGTACAATTAAGATAACTTTGCTTACACAAAAAAAGACAGTTGATCTGAAATTACAATCCAGGAGAAGAAATAGAAAAACATCTATGCTCAACAAATTACTCACCTACGGATTATATAAACAACTACATATAGGCAAGAAAATATAGCTAGGGAATATTTCAGTCTTTCACACGAGATAATAACAACAGGTGGGTAACCATGAAAATACACTAATTTTTAACTTAGAAAATTAATTTGAAATTTTGCTAGAGATGGAGTGGTAAGAGTTATGGCAGATAGAAAAAGCTTAAAGTCCAACTGTCTTAATTTTTTTTTCTTAAAAACCCCAAACGACAGAAGAAGACTGGGAGAGAATGCCTATAGGCAACAGGGAGCTAGTAAGTGCTGTCATTGTTGGTGATGAACTATTTCATGTATCCTGTATTCAAGCTATTGAGATGCACACTATACATGATAAAAAGCGTATTTGCTGACTTAACAAGATTCTAGATTAACTATAAAATAATATGGCATTACATTGGAATTAAGATCCAGAAAAGGCATTGCCATAGCTCATAAACCAAGATACTGTGGCTTTAATTTTTATCAAGTACACCCTTCACCGTTAGAATATTAAGATTCCATGGTTTCAGGAAGCACTGAGGCAATGCCACTGTAGAAAAGAGTATTTATGAGAGCTGAAGCCCTCTCTTCTCTGTTGTAATCACAGCGTTTAGACAAAGTTATTTTTAATGACTTCAAATGTGAATAATTTTGACCCATTTTTCCTTGGAGAGAGGATTTGAATTTGTACCTAAGTGGGAGGCACAATCTATTTAGACCATACAGATAAAAAGTGGACCACAGGGAAAACTGATTGCCACGTTACAGTATGAAAACTGATCGTTGCCAATGGAGTGTTGTTAGAAAACCTGTGATGATTCTTTGGAGTATATTTTTCTCTCTGCATGTTGAAGACCTTGGAAGGCAAATTCTTATAAACAGAGACGGGTGAATAATATGCAAGGTCATTCTTACTCTCCCATATTCTTTTTTTTTAATTTAATGTATTTCTGATTTATTATTTGAAATTTTCATGCATTTGTACAATGTATTTTTGTCATATATATTTCACACACGTGATCTCTTCAGCTTCTTCCGGATTCCACCAGTACAACCACTTCCCAAATCCATTGCCTCTTGTTCTTAATGCTCATTGTGTTTCCCATATCTGCATAGGTGTGGAGCCATTCCCTGGAACATGGACAATCTACCAGGGGACACTTCACTGAGTTAAAGTGACACTCCCTCCCCTAGCCAGCAAGTACACCTCACATTTATAAACAAGCTACTCATGTGCTTTTTTCTTTAGTCTTATTTGTCATTATCTGCTCAAGCCATTTTTTGCTTATTCACCTAACATCTTGGGGATTGTTTATTTTTTTATGTAAGAGGCAATTACAGGATTTTTAAAGTGAATTTAACCTTTATGACTGCTATGCTTGAATTTGGGAAAAGTTTCTTAATCTTTTCTATAAAGACTCCTATATTATACCGTATATAATATGCTTAATTTATTAATTTAATTTAATGAAATTGTTTAATCTTTAGCTAATAGAAATTTCAAATAACATTGCTAGCATCCACAGTGTCATGATAAAATTAACGTTTTCTTTTCTATTTCTCCACAATTGCTAAGATTTTCACTGTATCCATTTGATCTAACAGTCTAGTAACCTATTTGTATATAAATTTTACCTTCTCAGGATATTCCTTATTTATAGCCTATAGAACATATACCTAAAGAATATCTCTTCCCTGGCAACTACAGATGTGGCATGACCACAAACATAAAACTCAGTGAGAGAAATTTGTGTAAGCATGGGTTCTGCGAGTGATTAGAGGGAAATGGGGAGACAAATTACCTGATAATTAAAATTGCTTGAAACTCAAGCTGAATTTTGCAAGATTAATTTACAAAGCTGAGATAAGCACTCTAGAAATCTAACTCGGGGCTAAATATAAGTATTTGGAAGCAAGTAATATAATCAAACAACAAACCTCTGAGCACTATTAAATTATTTGAATAGGGATGGAATGGGACACCAAATTTTTGGCCTCTAGAAGCACCTGTATAAATTTGGTATATACACACACAATCTCTCTCTCTCTCTCTCTCTCTCTCTCTCTCTCTCTCTCTCTCTCACACACACACACACACACACACATAAACACACATAAACGCACACAAAAGCACAGAGACCTTTAAATATATATATAATATAAATTATTTCACTAATTTTAAAAATTAAGTGTCATTTTAGTTTACACATTGGATGGTAAATAAAATAGTGCAAAAATTTATGGGACATTGATTATAATAATACAGAGTGCAGACACTCAATTTAAAAAAATAAAAGGGATAAAATATTCCTAAATGCCAGAAGATTTTAATTCAAATTATATAGTTACATTAAAAAGGTGTTTTGTGTGAATTATCCTAAAACGTAGTTTCCAAAAATTTTAAAACAAAGTTTTCAGTATCTAACTACTTCAAGCTGAGAAAATTACTTAACAAATAAAAATAAAAAGAAAAAGAAAACATACCTACAGAAGCAATTCTGAATATTAAATTCTAAACTACAATAGACACTCTTTTTTGCCCTTCTGAATGAGGATTAAGCATTCTCTAGGGTCCTCCTTGTTGGTTAGCTTCTTTAGGATTATAGATTTTATTATGTTTATCCTATATTATATGGCTAATATCCACTTATTAGTGAGTATATACCATGTTTGTCTTTCTGCTTCTGGGATACCTCACTCATGATGATCTTTTCTAGATACCACCATTTGCCTGCAAATTTCATGATTTACTTGTTTTTAATTGCTGAGTAGTATTCCATTGTGCAAATGTTCCACACTTTTGTATCCATTCCTCCATTGAGGGACATCTAGGTTGTTTCCAGATTCAGGCTATTACATATAAAAGCTGCTATGAAGATAGCTGAGCAAATGTCCTTGTTGAATGGTGAGGTATCTTTTGGGTATATGCCTAGAAGTGGTATAGCTGGATCTTGAGGTAGCACTATTACCAATTTATTGAGAAAGCACCAGATTTCCAAAGTGGTTTTACAAGGTTACTTCAGAATGGGAGAAGACAAAGAACAGGACAGGAGCCTTCCACAGAGGACCTCTAAAAGATTCTACCCACCAGGATATTGAAAGAGATACTGAGACACAGAGCCAAACTTTGGGCAGAGTGTCAGAATCCTTATGGAAAAAGAGGGAGATAGAAAGACCTGGAGGGGACAGGAACTCCACTAAGATAACAACAGAGCCAAAATACCTGTGCCCGGGAGGACCTGCAGAGACTGATTCCCCAACTAAAGACCATGCATGGAGAAGACCTAGACCCCTGTTCAAAGGAATCCCATTGGCTGTTCAGTTTCCAAATGGGTTCCCTAGGAAGGGGTGAAGGGGCTGTCTCTGACATAAACTCAGTGGCTGGCTCTTCGATAACCTCCCCCTGGGTGGTGGTGGTGGGGTGCAGTGTTGCCAGGCTACAGAGGAAGATGATGCAGTCAGTCCAGATGATCCCTGATAGGCTAGGGTCAGGTAGAAGGGGAGGAGGTCCTCTCCTATCTGGTGACTAGGGAAAGGGTCTAGGAGGAGAAGAGGTAGGGTGGGTGGGATTTCAAGGAGAGGAGGGAGGGGTCTGCAGCAGGGATACAAAGTGAATACATCGTAATAAATATATATATATATAAATAAAGTTAAATTTTAAGAAATAGTCACTCTTACAAATTCAAAGAAATTTTCATTCTGAGGGCTCATGACTGTTTTTAGAAAGTCAGTTTGGGAAGTGAACACAGACCCAGAGAACAGAGACCTCAAATCAGTTGGGGTCAGTTTAGCCTCTGTACTTATTTCAGAGATTTCCTGGAGACAAAGCTTTGTGTCATTCAGAATGTCTTAGAGGGATACAACTTCTGTGTCTGAGTATGTGACAACTTGTTTTGAGTCTTAGAGCAACCCGAAGCCTCCTACAGGCTAAGCAGATGTTCTATCATTGAGTCACGTATCAGCCTCTTGACAGAATTTTTTTTTTCATCCCTACAGCAGAAACAGCTTTATTGAAGAAATTTGTAAATGTTAAATGAACTGCCTTGGCAAATAATGAATTTCCTATTAGTCAAATTATTTACATGTAAGTTTGAAAGACACTTGGCAAGGCTGTCCTTTCAGAATCCTTACAAGATTGGTTATCTTAAAAATAAACCAACTTTAGTAGGAAATTTTTTGCCTGGAGCAAATAATTCATTTGAGTACAGCTAAACGTTTTCTAATTAATTTATTTTTGTTAATTACAGTTTATTCACTTTGTATCCCAACTGTAGCCCTCTCCCTCGTCCCCTCCCAATCCCACCCACCCTCTCTCTTCTCCACCCATGCCCCTGGTGAAATTTTATGCAAATGGTGGGAACTAGGAAAGATCATCTTGAGTGAGGTATCCCAGAAACAGAAAGACACACACAGAATATCCTCACTTATAAGTGGATATTAGACATACAACATAGGATAATCATACTAAAATCTGATCACTTAAAGAAGCTAATCAAGAAAGAGGACCTGGGTAAGATGCTCAATCTTCATTCAGAAAGGAAAAAGGGATGGACATCAGAAGAGAGAGAAAATGGGGAACAGGACAGGAGCCTAACACAGAGGGACTCTGAAAGACTCTACCCTACAGCGTATCAAAGCAGAGGCTAAATTCAAAAAGGCTAAATGGTTTTTTGTCATTATTCAATTCTTATTATTAATTACACTTTATTCATTTTGTAGCCCACCATAAGCCCCTCCCTCCTCCCCTCCTGATCCCACCCTTCCTCCCCTTTCTGCATGCATGCCCCTCCCCAAGTCCAAGGACTATTCATGGAGATAACCTAGAACCCCTGCACAGATGTAGCCCATGGCAGTTCAGTTTCCAAGTGGGTTACATAGTAATGGGAAGAGGGACTGCCTCTGACATAATCTGATTGGCCTGCTCTTTGATCACCTCCCCCTGAGCGGGGAGCAGCCTTACCAGGCCACAGAAGAGGACAGTGCAGCCACTTCTGATGAGAACTGATGGTCTAGGCTAAATGTTTTTGAAGACAGAATTTCTTCAAGTAGTCTAATCTCAGCTCAAACTTGCAATTCCCCTTCCTCAACTCAAAAGCGCCGAAAACAGCAAAGGGAAATTTATTCCTAAACTAAGGAACTATTTCACAAAGGAAGGGCAAAACAGTTTATCCTCAGTAGGACCAAGTCGAGGTCCAGCTAAGGCTTCTCCTCTGAGGATATCTGCACACCAGTCACAGGAGTTATCTCTGCAAGGAGGCTAGGCTGTGAAGAGCATAGCACTGAAGCAAGGTACTTGCAGCTGCTGAGCGGGGTAGATGGAAACAGTTAGCATATCAAGAATCATTGCAGGAGTCCAAGCAGGGGAGTCTTAAAGATGAGTGCAAATAGGTCAAAGGGGGTAGAAACCCAATTCAAAATGGACCCTTCTTAGAGTCACTGTTCATTTTAGATTAGTGCTGAAACCACGGCTTATGTCTTGATGTTTAGATATTGCTGTGTTGGCAAACGTCCAGAACCATGACAGTGTTGATGAAATATGCCGAGCTTGGGCAGAAAGCCAGGCCCGCACAGTCCGGTGGAGCTGTATTAGGAAAAAAAAAAAAAAACTTGTCTAGCAGAAGCAGGGAATGATACCAGCTGAGTAAATTGCTTCCACACACACAGAGTAGCGCTCAGTGTACCTCCAGGAGTCGTGTGCTCTGTGCTCCTATGGCAGAGCCATGTGTTCTTTCTTCAGAGCTCTGAGAACAAGACAAAGCACAAGGATCAAGAAACTTGAAGAAGAAAAGCCGACTACCGAGTGCAAATACAGCACTGATGCCGAAACATTCTACAACAGAATCGTAAAGTGAAAGAACGAGCCATCTGCAAAACTCAAGTGTCAGCAGCCTTAAGTTGTGCCTACGATTATTGCTGGAGGACACTGAAGTACAGCCCGAACTGTACTCCACCCACATTCAGTCCACTAGCACTGTGCGGTACACTCTGTTACTTGAGCCCAAAACATCCATTTGTTCCAGTGATTTACTGGGAAACAAGTAGGGGACAAGATAGGTTTTGTATTTGTTTTTTGCTCATACAAGATTCTATCCATGATAAAAATGAACAAACAAACATACAGACTAAAACAGCATCATGAAAAATACTTCACCTGGCTTAACAACAGAGGCCTATACCAATGCGGCTCAGTCCACATGCCTGTCACCCATCTCACCACACCGTGCATTATGCAAAGAGCTGAATCCGTTCATATCAGGTGGTGTTACTATACACGTATTCCCGTAGACTGCCCTTCCGGCACTTCACAGTAAGACTTATACTGACCACCTTAATGCCTTTCTTAAGGCAAAGTGTCATGTTTTTTGCTTGTTATGTATTGCTTCAATATTAGCCAGGTGTCAAACTGTGAAAGTGTTGTACTTAGATTCCTAGGGCTTTGCCTCATGTTTTGCTGAGCTAAGATTTAGGATTGTGCCTGGCTTCACTCTGCCTGTAAGTTCTGTGGTATTGCTTCTATACTCTGAATAACATGATTTTTTTTTTTGCCAATGCATACATTTCCTGAGAGTAGAACTGACTTTAATATACGTATACATACATACATACATACATATATGTATATATTGTTTAGCAATGACTGTGTCACTGTGTATCTTAGAGAAAAGGCACTAAAGATGTCAGAAGATACTGATCCAAACTTGCCACAAATACCTGATAGTTACCTTGCAGAGAACAGAAAAGAAGGTTCACAAAACAAAAACACATTCTCCTTACTGTTATTTTCCTATTTGTCAAAACCTGTGGTCAGCTGAGAAGAAAATTTTCAGGGAAGAATTGCATAAGTCAGATCTGTCCTTGGGCATATCTGCGCCGGAAGTGTCTTCACTTTGCAGTGATGTGCCAGGGCCCAGCTCACTGTGGGTGGTACTATCTTCATGCACATGCTGTCACAGAGTCTTTAAGGAAGCTAGCTAAGCCTGAGCTTCCAAGATGCAGGTACAAGAAAGACTTTCTGAATAGGACTACATCCACTCGGTAATCAAGGCCAACAATCCACACTTGAGACTTCATGACCTGAAAATATTGTTTCTAGTGGAGAAATGTTCAAAGAACTAAAAAAAAAATAAAAAATAAAAACAGAGAACCAAGAAAAAATGCCTGAATTTTGAAAATAGACTACAGATACGAACAGAAATTTCTAAAAGGAAGAAATAAAAATGGCTAAGGAATATCTGTAACAGTGTGCGAGATTCCTAGCAATTACGAAAATACAAAGGGAAGATCTCACCAATTGGTTCACCCAATACCAACTGGTTAGCCTTGAAAGCTTACACCTCCAAGCAACATGACATAGACTGAGCAGTCTATGTTAGTGTATTTAGGAATACATGTGCATATACATATTCATGTATGTATGCCACAACAATTAAGGAAAAAAGAGACCATATAACTGAAAGAGATCAACAGGGTACGGAAGGATTTGGAGGGAGGAAAAAGAAGGTGGAAATGCTGACTAGCTACATTGTAATTCTGAAAATAAAAATAATTTAAAATGATTATTTTGTATTAAATATCTAATATGCACTTATAGTGAGTATATACCCTGGGTGTCTTTCTGCTTCTGGGATAACTCACACAGGATCCTACCATTTGCCTGCAAATTTCATGATTTCCTTGTTTTTATTACTGAGTAATATTCCATTGTGTAGATGTACTACAATTTCTGTATCCATTCCTCAACTGAGGGGCAGGCATCTGGGTTGTTTCCAGCTTCTGGCTATTACAAATAAAGCTGCTACAAACACGAAAATTAAAATAAATACATTTGAAAGCAAAATAACCACAACAAAGGCAGGCAAGCCCTAATTCACTGTGGGATTGCAAACTTATCCTGCCGCTATGAAAATTAGTGTGAATTCTCAAAGAGCTGAAAGATTAAATTGCCTCTGTGGCTCTGATTCACTCTGGCTCCAGTAAGTGAAGGTCGCACAGCACTTAGATAAGTCAATCCTCATCAGCCATGGATTCTACCCCTGCACCTTAACATTTATTTATAGCTCCAAAATCATCACTTAGTGTGATTTCAAAAAAAGTATTTGCCAACATGTGTAACACAATGGAAAATTTGAGCCACCCAGTAGACTATGTTCCCAGCTGAAGTGGAACAAGGCGATACTTCACCTTCAACTCTCATTTTTTGTAGTCTATTTAAGTCTGTGTTGTTTAATCTTTTTTTTAATTTTGTCCTTCCCTCCCTTCTTTCCATTCTTACTTCATACTTTCTCTTGTCCTTTTTCTGCATTTCTAGCTATGATTTTGCTGTTTAAATTGAAGCCAAATATATCGCTGCTTATTGTCTGATATTTCTAAGCACAAGGCCACAATGGCATGCCTTACAGTTAAATGCATGATAAGCTTTACCTGAGTGTTAATGGCAATGCTATTATCTTTGTCCTCAATAATAATAGATCAAAATTATATACTAAAAAGGTATACTAAAATGGAAACATAGATAATAAAACTATTACTTATTGAAAAATATAAACACAGGAGACCTAAAGGTAACTACTGCCGCATTTCCTCTAGTTGCAATGTTGCGCTGAGTCCTGATTTGGTATTTGGAGGTAGTTCATATGAAATAGCTGCTGGCAATATTGGAATTTGACTATATATTTTTTTCTTTTTTATTATTATTCATTACACTTTATTTATTTTGTATCCCCCCATAAGCCCCTCCCTCCTCCCCTCCCGACCCCACTCTACCTCCCCTTTCTGCATGCATGCCCCTCCCCACGTCCACTGATAGGGGAGGTCCTCCTTGACGTCATTGTCTTTATTTCTCACTGAAAAGGAGATATCAAGTTTATGCATAATATTTGCTACTTGGTTGAAATCAATACATCAACTATTGATGTATGAAATTTTCAGACAGCAGAAAGAAGTTTCTGCACACATGAGGAGCAATTTACAGTAAAAAGAATCCACAGTAGTAAAGGAGTTAACACCTACAGTGGATCAGGATCTCAGCTCCAAGACAAACACACTAAAACGACCCAATAAAAAAATCAACAATGGATGTTAGTAGGCATTCCTAAAACCGGGAAAAAGAGCTACAGTGTCATGAATCTACAAGAAAATTAAATTTATTATCACAGTGGAGGATGAATTATCACTCCACTAGAGTAGCAATAGCTACTATAAAAATATAATCGACAAGTTATGATGGAAATGTGGAATGGGAACTCTTAAACACGGTTGGTTGAAATACAAATTATTAAAGGCACACAGAAAACAGTCTAGGTTTTCAATTATTTTAAATAAGTACTGTGTAAGCACCTACCTTACTTCTAAGAAGTCATATCTACCCTCCTATTGCAATGGTATTCACAAAAGCTAAGAAAACAGCACCAGCTAATGGATACTATGGCCATAGCACCCCGAATGCTTGTCTAGTCATTTTCATACAACATGGATAGATCTAGAAGTTACAATAGTAAGTGAAGGGCACAAAGGAAAAATTACAATGTTTTTTTTATTTATTTATTTTTACGCAGACGTGCAAGCAAAGTCTAAGAATTCTGAATGATGAATACAGAGAAGGAACAAAGAGAAGTTTGATAATGTGCACCGCACTTAGATAAAAGCCCTAGAGTGCTGTAACATCTTAGGGTGACCACGTGATGATAATGTATTTTTTGTGCATACATTATACATATACATCCATATTTTTAAAGGAGACTAGATTTAAATGTTTTGCTATGATAAAATTATAAATATTTGAGAATATAGAACATAAACTACGTAATTAAGCATTGCACAGTATATAAGTTTATTAAAACACGGCATGTTATCCCATAAATATTTCAAAATCTTACATTCCATACATCAGATTAAGGGTAATGTAAATAGGAGTATAGCATATGCAAATGGATGGTTTTGGGAACTGACTATGCACCTCGCTGATATATGAGGGTTACATAACAATTCTATAATACACAACTTCTTTCACTTCTGAATTTTTGTTTTAATAAAAGAGCATTGTATGTCTGCCAATATTTACAGAGTAGAGGAAGTTCATAGCAGTGCTGAGTTACTGTCATGTAATGGAAGATAGCACCCCAACCTTCAATCTTACATCTCTGTTTATTTCATCATAAATAGAAATGTTGACTTGTTATTTTTGGTAACCTAGAAAGTCAATATTTTGGTTCTTACTTGATGGAAATAATAATTAGTAACAAGGAAAAGTAAGGAATTAATCCTAAAATAATCCTTAATTACAGAGTTGTTATGGAAAACAAATTCACTAATCATGAAGTATTAGGCCTTGGACACATAGAAACACTATAGATGTAGAAGGAATATATGTCTATTATGTTTCATATATAATCGATATGACAGGACATATATTCATATACATATCTCATTAAGGCAAAAAATTTTAAATAATAACTGATTGTGTGTACTAGCAAAAAGCTTAGATTCTTAGGAGAATGCCTATATTTTCCTACATATAAATTTGATGAGGTCTGTAAAGTGTTATAGATTAATTAAATGATTTACTTATTTTTTAGTTAGCTATATTCTCCAGCTCAGGTATTTAAAAATCCATAACTACAATTATTTTATACATTAATTTGCATACATAAATAAAGCATTTTTTTTCAGTCACCTGGTAATGGTAGTATGTTTGAGGTTTCTTCTACATGACTTTTATAATTTTCCTCCTTTTAAAATTCTCTGACAATTTTAAATATTTAATAACTTTTTTTCATTTTCACTTGCCATTCCCATTTCTCTTCCCCAATCCATCTCCTACTGAAACTCTTCTTTCTAACAGTGCTCCCTTCTATATTCATGTCTTTAGTTTAATTAACCCACAGAGCTAAGCAGGGATGATTGCATGAATGAATATGAGGGAGGGACTATTTACTGGAGTATGGTCAGTTAACTCTAGCAACCATCAGCTGTCAATAGAGCCTACGGAAGGGCTTGAAGACAGGGCGCTGATTTCATGCCACATGCCAGGTTGGTGTTGGAATACTGTAGTGTTAATCTACCTTCTGGTGGAGGGAGTAACTCATACATGTCTTGTGTGACTTTTCCTGGGGAGCATTGAGAAGTAAAGACAGACCAACGTCTAACTTGGTGAGTCAGTGTGATTACTGTGGTTATTAGCATGATATTATGGGTGTATGGGTGAGGAATATTTAAAAAGTAGCTATGCTACCAAAAGCCCACCCAAGCGTGGGAGATGGTTCATGAAAGCTCAAACCCTTCAACTCACTGCAGGACTTACAGCCAACTTGACCTCTTACAGACTCTCTTCCAGACAGCCTGGCCAATCTCCATCTGCTCAACAGTCCTTGAGTGTTTATATGACTACGTTAGTTACTTTCTATTGCTGATAAAACATCATGACAAAATTGAAAGAAAGGAGTTTATTTGGGCTTAGAGTTCCAGAGGGTTAAAAGTCCATCACAGCAGAACATCATAGCATAAAGAAGGAGATATGGAAGGAAAACCAGTCTTTCTTTTTTTTTTTTTTTAATTGTAAAGAGAGTATTGTATTTGGAGTATAAGCACCCATTTGGATATTCTGTTGTATGTTTGACCATCTCTGCTATGTTGGAAATAAATTATGAATATTTCTTATTAAAAAATTTCTTAGTTGGACAAATGGGAAAAGAATTTCCTCTAACTCACACAGAGATTGTGTAACATAAGCAAAAAACAGTCTTTTTTTTTACAGCACATTGTAAAAAGACATTTTAAGAAAAAACATGGTCATTTTCAACCATTTCTCTGTTTTCTGTGACCTGTCTTCTATTTGCATGAAGATCATTAAATAGACTATTATATATCAGTCAGTAGCTGGACCGTTGGTAACCACCGCAACACAACTTCAGCTTCTTAATCCTAGAAAGCAGTACACAGCTACTTGATTGCTATGGGTCTCCTGCTGCCTCCACTCCTCCATCATGGATTCTAATCCTCTAAAAGCAGAAATCCAACTAAACTCTATCTTCTATAAACTGCTTCGGTCATGGTGTTCTGTCACATCAACAGAAAAATTACTAGTATAATAATCTTAGGAAGGAAGACCCTTTTTCATCTGGTCAGTTTCAGGGATTTTTCTGACACTTCTGAGTCGTTTACTTTCTGAATCTTACTGAACCTACTCATAGAATTTACTGAATCTTTGGAGGCTTCAATTACAGCTTTCTGGGTATTAAATTTTCTACCTAATATGTTATTCAGAATATTTCAGTGAACAAGAATGAGACCCCCGTGCTTTACTTATTTATGGAACCATTTATTTACATTTGCATAGATTCATGTATTTTGTTTTCTGGCTTGAAACCTACTTCTGTATCTGCTTGTTGGAGTAGATGTATTGGCAAATTGTTCAATTTTTTTTCTTTTGAAAAAAAAATTTCCAGGTTAATTCTTACGTCTCTGTGGAATATATCTTTTTGTTTTTAAGCACATTCTGACTCAGGCATTCCCAGGGTGTTCTAGACTCACCTGGTAATTTTTCTCTACTTAAGCTCTGAGATTTGGCATTTATTTTCAAAGTATAGGTTTTTTTTTCCTTTTCTGCTATTGTTTTTATATTTTTATTTATTTATTTTTATTTTTCTGGAATACTGTTTAGAAGTTAACATGTACAGTGTGGTGGTGCATGCTTGTAATTTCAATATTGGGTGGTGGAGAATAGAGGGATGCTACAAATTTAAGGTCAACCTAGTATAGACGTAGTCAGGGATATGTAATAAGACTTTGTTCAAAAATGAAGAAGGAAAGAGAAGAGAGGAGCTGAAACGAAAAGGAACAGGGTCCTGGAAGGGAGGCTGAGAGGCTATAAGCACTTGCTGCTCTTACAAAGGACTTAAATTCAGTTCCCAGAACCCACATGGCTATACACAAGTCTCTGTAACTCTCCTCTAGGGAATCTGACACACTCATTTGCCTCTTCACTTACATGAGTGTGGTACAGAGACATATATGCAGGTAAAACATCCACAGCCATAATTAAAAATTAAATTATTTTTAAAGTGAGTTGGAAACATCATATATCACTACTAAGTCCTATGAGTACACAGAGGTTAAAAAAAAATCCATAAACAGTCATCAACCTATTCTTTTTTTTTTTTTTTTTATTTTATTTTTTCTTTTTAGTTACATTTTCTTAACTCCGTGTCCCAGCTGTATCCCGCTCCCTCATTCCCTCCCCAACCCCACACTCCCTCCCTGGTCTCCTCCCTGCCCCTTTCCAAGTCCCCTGATAGGGGAGGACCTCCTCCCATTTCATCTGTCCCTGTTTTATCAGGTATCTTCAGGGCTGGCTGCAAAGTCCTCCTCTGTGGCCTAACAGACTGCTCCTCCCCTGGGGGGAGGTGTCAAACAGCCTGCCCTTGAGATCCTGTTAGAAATAGTCCGTGTCCCCCTTACTTTGGAAAACTACTTGGTTACTGAGCTACCACAGGCCACATCCGAGCAGAAGTTCTAGGTTATATCCATAGATGGTCCTTGGTTGAGTTTCAGTCTCAGAAAAGACCCTGTGCCCAGATATATTTGGTCCTTGTAGAGCTCCTATCCTTTCCATATCATACTAACTTCCCTTCTTTCATATGATTCCCTGCACTCTGCCGAGGGTTTGGTTATGAGTCTTAGTGTCTGCTTTGAAACACTGCTAGGTAGAGTCTTTCAGATGCCTTTTGTGATAGACTCCTGTCATAAGTTCAATGCACATCCCATTTGTCTTTCTAAATGAGGATTAATCACCTTCGCCTGTGTCCACTTTCTTGATTATCTTCTTTAGGTGTGTAGTTTTCATTATGTTTATCATATCTTGTAGGTCTATATAAGCGAGTATATACCAAGTTTGTCTTTCTCCTTCTGGGATACTTCACTCAGAATGATCTTTTCTAGATCCCACCACTTGCCTGCAAATTTCATGATTTCCTCCTTTTTGATTGCTGAGTAGTATTCCATTGTGTAAAAATACCACAATTTCTGTATCCATTCCTCCGTTGATGGACATCTGGGTTGTTTCCAAGTTCTGGCTATTACAAATAAAGCTGCTACGAACATGGTTGAACAAATGTCCTTGTTGTGTACTTGAGCAAATTTTGGGTATATACCTAGGAGTGGTATAGCTGGGTCTTGAGGTAGCACTACTCCTAGTTGTCTGAGAAAGCGCCAGATTGACTTCCAGAGTGGTTGAACCAGTTTACATTCCCACCAGCAATGGAGGAGGGTTCCCTTTTCTCCACAACCTCTCCAGCATGTGCTATCACTTGAGTTTTTCATCTTGGCCATTCTGATGGGTGTAAGGTGAAATCTCAGGGTCGTTTTGATTTGCATTTCCCTAATGGCTAATGAGGTTGAGCATTTCTTTAAGTGTTTCTCTGCCATTCGATGTTCCTCTTTCGAGAATTCTCTGTTTAGCTCTGTTCCCCATTTTTTAAGTGGATTACTTGGTTTGTTGCTTTTCTGCTTCTTTAGTTCTTTATATATACTTGATATTAGCCCTCTGTCAGATAAAGGGTTGGTGAAGATTCTTTCCCAATCTGTAGGCTGTCTATTTGTTTTGATGACAGTGTCTTTTGCTTTACAGAAGCTTTTCAGTTTCATGAGGTCCCATTTATTGATTGTTGCTCTTAGAGCCTGTGCTGTTGGTGTTCTGTTCAGGAAGTTGTCTCCTGTGCCAATGAGTTCTAGGCTGTTTCCCACTTTTTTTTCCAGCTGATGTAGAGTATCTGGTTTTATGTTGAGGTCCTTGATCCACTTGGACTTTAGTTTTGTGCAGGGTGATAAATATGGGTCTATTTTCATTTTTCTGCATGTAGACATCCAGTTGGTCCAGCACCATTTGTTGAAGATGCTGTCTTTTTTCCATTGAATGGATTTGGCTTCTTTGTCAAATATTGAGTATTCATAGGTGTGTGGGTTTATTTCTGGGTCTTCTATGCGATTCCATTGATCCTCCTTTCTGTTTCTATGCCAATACCATGCAGTTTTTATTACTGTTGCCCTGTAGTACAGCTTGAGATCGGGAATGGAGATACCTCCAGATGATCTGTTGTTGTACAGAATTGTTTTGGAGATTCTGGGTTTTTTGTTTCTCCATATGAAGCTGAGAATCTTTTTTTCAAGGTCTGTAAAGAATTGAGTTGGTATTTTGATGGGAATTGCATTGAATCTGTAAATTGCTTTTGGCAGGATGGCCATTTTCACAATGTTAATCCTACCAATCCATGAGCACGGGAGATCTTTCCATCTTCTGAGATCTTCTTCAATTTCTTTCTTCAAAGACTTGAAGTTTTTCTCAAACAGGTCTTTCACTTGCTTGGTTAGAGTCACACCAAGGTACTTTATGTTATTAGTGGCTATTGTGAAGGGTGTTGTTTCCCTAATTTCTTTCTCGGCCTTTTTGTCTTTGGTATACAAGAGGGCTTCTGATTTTTTTGAGTTGATTTTGTATCCTGCCACTTTGCTGAAGGTGTTTATCAGCTGAAGAAGTTCTCTGGTTGAATCTTTGGGTTCGCTCATGTATACTATCATATCATCTGCAAATAGTGACACTTTGACCTCTTCCTTTCCGATTTGTATCCCCTTGATCTCCTTTAGTTGTCTTATTGCTCTGGCTAGGACTTCAAGTACAATGTTAAAGAGATATGGAGAGAGTGGGCAGCCTTGTCTTGTCCCTGATTTCAGTGGGATTGATTTAAGTTTCTCTCCATTGAGTTTGATGTTGGCTATAGGCTTGCTGTATATTGCCTTTACTATCTTTAGGTATGTGCCTTGTATCCCTGATCTCTCCAAGACTTTAAACATAAATGGGTGTTGGACTTTGTCAAATGCTTTTTCAGCATCTAAGGAGATGATCATGTGGTTTTTCTCCTTCATTTTGTTTATGTGGTGGATTACATTGATGGATTTCCGTATGTTGAACCACCCTTGCATTCCTGGGATGAAGCCTACTTGATCATGGTGGATGATATCTTTGATGTGTTCTTGGATTCGGTTTGCAAGTATTTTATTGAGTATTTTTGCATCAATGTTCATAAGAGAGATAGGTCTGAAGTTCTCTTTTTTGGTTGGATCTTTGTGTGGTTTAGGTATCAAAGTGACTGTGGCTTCATAGAATGAGTTTGGTAGTGTTCCTTCTGTTTCTATTTTATGGAATAGTTTGAGGAGAATTGGTGTTAGTACTTCTTTGAAGGTCTTGTAGAATTCTGCGCTGAAGCCATCTGGTCCAGGGCTTTTTTTGGAGGGGAGACTGTTAATGACTGCTTCTATTTCCTTGGGAGATATAGGACTATTCAGTCTTTCTACCTGATCTTGACTTAATTTTGGTAGATGGAATCTGTCAAGAAAGTTATCCATTTCATTTAGATTTTCAAATTTTGTGCCATATAGGGTTTTGTAGTATGACCTAATAATCGTTTGGATTTCCTCAGTGTCTGTAGTTATGTCCCCATTTTCCTGTCTGATTTTGCTGATTTGTATGGTTTCTCTCTGCTTTTTAGTTAGTTTGGCTAAGGGTTTGTCTATCTTGTTGATTTTCTCAAAGAACCAGCTTTTTGTTTCATTGATTCTTTGGATAATTTTATTTGTTTCTAATTGATTGATTTCTGCCCTTAGTTTGATTATTTCCAGCCGTCTGCTCCTCTTGGGTGTATCTGCTTCTTTTTTTTCTAGGTTTTTCAGTTGGGCCATTAAGTTGTTTGTATGTGATGTTACGGATTTCTTCTTGTAGGCACTTAGTGCTATAAATTTTCCTCTGAGCACTGCTTTCAATGTGTCCCATAAATTTGGGTATGTTGTGCCTTCATTTTCATTGAATTCTAGAAAGTCTTTAATTTCTTTCTTTATTTCTTCCTTGACCCAGCTGTCATTGAGTAGTAAGTTGTTCAGTTTCCATGTGCGTGTCGGCTTTTTGTTGTTTCTGTTGTTGTTGATGTCCAGCTTTAGTCCATGGTGGTCAGATAGTATACAAGGGATTATTTCAATCCTTTTGTATCTGTTGAGGCTTGCTTTGTGACCAACTATATGGTCTATTTTGGAGAAGGTTCCGTGTGGTGCTGAAAAGAAGGTGTACTCTTTTGAGTTTGGGTGAAAAGATCTGTAGACATCTATTAGGTCCATTTGATTTAGGGATTCTGTGAGTGCTTTTATTTCCCTATTTGGTGTCTGTCTGGTTGATCTGTCCCTTGATGAGAGTGGGGTGTTGAAGTCTCCCACTATTAAGGTATTAGGACCAATGTATGATTTAAGCTTTAATATTGTTTCATTTACGAATGTAGGTGCTCTTGTATTTGGGGCATAGATATTCAAAATTGTGATGTCCTCTTGTTGGATTTTTCCTTTGATGAGAATATAGTGGCCCTCCTTATCTTTTTTGATTAACTTGGGTTGAAAGTCTATTTTATTAGATATTAGGATGGCTACTCCAGCTTGTTTTCTGGAACCATTTGCTTGAAAAACATTTTTCCAGCCCTTTACTCTGAGGTAGTGTTTATCTTTGTTGCATAGGTGTGTTTCTTGGATGCAACAGAATGTTGGGTCCTGTTTCCGTAACCATTCTGTTAGCCTGTGTCTTTTTATTGGTGAGTTGAGTCCATTAATATTGATAGATAATATTGACCAATGCATGTTAGTTCCTTTTGTAATGGAGTCGATGATCTTACCTTGTTTCATTGCTTGTTTTCTTTTCATTTTTGTTGGGATGTTATCTGTATGCCCTGTTTTCTTGGGTGAATTCGTTTTCGTTGGATTGGAGTTTTCCTTCTAGTATCTTCTGTAGGGTTGGTTTGCTGTATAGATATTGCGTAAATTTAGTTTTGTCATGGAATATTTTGTTTTCTCCATCTATGTTGATTGAAAGCTTTGCAGGGTATAGTAGTCTCGGTTGACATTTGTGATCTCTTAGAGTCTCCATGATGCTTGCCCAGGCCCTTCTGGCTTTCATAGTTTCTGATGAGAAGTCTGGTGTGATTCTGATAGGTCTACCTTCATATGTTACTTGGCCTTTTTCCCTTGCTGCTTTTAATATCTTTTCTTTGTTCTGTAGATTTAGTGTTTTGACTATGATGTGACGTGATGTGTTTCTTTTCTGGTCTAGTCTATTTGGTGTTCTGTAGGCCTCTTGTATATTTATGGACATCTCTTTCTTTAAGTTGGGAAAATTTTCTTCTATGATTTTTTTGAAAATATTTTCTGGACCTTGGAGCCTGGAGTCTTCTTTTTCATCAATTCCTATTATTCTTAGATTTTGTCTTTTCATAGCATCCTTGATTTCTTGGATATTTTGTGATTGGAATTTTTCTGATTTTACTTTTTCTTTGAGAGAAGTATCAATTTCTGCAAGTGTGTCTTCAGCTCCAGAGATTCTCTCTTCCATCTCTTGTATTCTGTTGGTGATGCTTACTTTTGTGGTTCCTGATCTTTTCTCCAAGTTCTCCAGCTCAAGAGTTTTCTCATTTTGTGTTTGCTTTATTGATTCTAATTCTGTTTTCATGCCTTGCACCATTTCTTTTATGTGTTTGAATTTGGATTCCTGTCTCTCTACGATGGACTCTATTTCTTTGTTCATTTCCTTTTTGTATGCCACTAATTTTTTCTCTACTTGTGCCTCTATTTGTTTGGCTATGTTTGCCTGTGTTTCTTTAAGGGTTTTGTCTATTTCTTCTTTCTTTACCTCCAATTGACTGGCCAACTCTTTGAAAGATTTGTTCATTTCCTCCTTATAAGCCTCAAATAATTGAGCAAGCATGGCTTTAAGGTCATTTTCCTGTGCTTCTGATGAATTGGAGTATCCATCGATTTTGGGGTTTGCTGGTGAAGTCATGATGTCCTGATTTATGTTGGAAGTGTTCTTTCGCCTACCCCTGGCCATTGGCTTGTCTGAGACCTTCCCTGTTTGTTTTTGGATTCTGCCGATCAGACTGGTACTGTCTCTCTCTCGAGTCTGGAGAATTCTTCAGGAAGTTGAGAGAGGTCCCGTGTCCTTAGCGTATGCTGAGGACTAGCTGTACCTGTGGGAGGAAAGTACGCAGGCGCAAACAGAGGCAAATGCAAGCGTGCGTGCGTGTGTGTGTATATGTGTGTGTGTGTGTAAGTGGGTGTGGGCGTGTGTCTCGAGGGACAGAGTGATGGCTAATGTTGAACCCTTGAGTGTGTGGGAGGGGCTCTGCAATGTATATGTCGCAGGCGCTAGTGATGATCGCAGCGCAATTTCTGGCATTAACTGCCTTAACTCCTCAATTAGACCCACAGAGCAGGAACTTCAATGTTCCAAGTGCCCCTCTGTTTCCCAAAGTGGGTATATGGGTGGGAGGGGGTTCGATGCCTGGCTTCTGTTTTAGCAGAACCCAGGATCAGTGGAGCTGCAGATTCTCAAGGGTGCACTCACTTACAGGCAGGACACTTGGCAGAGATCGGCGTATCTGGGCTCTCTGCTCTCTGGTTTGGCCCTGCTTCTTTGATGTGCTCCGCCAGTTCCGTGCTGCTGTCACTGCCAGGTTATGAGGTCTTGCTGCAGCTGGAGATTTCAGGGTGGTCACGTCAGTGGGAATCGGGGTAATCAGCCTTTCTGTTCTCTGGTTTGGCCCTGGTTAGTCTTAAACTGGAGGGCTGATGTGCCCTGCCAGCTCAGTGCTGCTCCGCCGCCAGGTTAGAAAGTCCCGCTGTAACTGGAGACTGGGTTGCTAGTCCAGATGCTTTCTGGGAAGTCCTGGGGTCTCTTTACTGTGCTCTCCAAGCTTCGGAGGCCCAGCGCCTGGTGTGTCTAGCTTGTATGGCGTTTTTGTCTGGTTTTGGTGATTATATAGCGAATTCTCTGTCACTGTGGGATTGGGCGGGCCGTACCAACAGTGATGGCGCTCCTGCGGAGCTAGTATGGCGTCTAGCAGACTCGGGCCCTGGGAGGATGGTGCAGCCGCCGCGAGTGAATCTGGGACTCCGAGACACAGTACTGCTGGCCTTTGCCGATAAAGGGCTTGGGGCTCCGCCTCAGTGGCTGCAGGCCCCAGGCAGTTAGGTCTGCGCTGAGAAAGGCGAGTCGGCTGTGCCTGTGCCGAGGAGGAGGGAGGTCTGGGGGAGGGGAGTGCCGAGAGATCAAAGGATCGTTTCTCACCTTCCCCAATCAAGTCCGTGGGTGACCCGAGACCAAGGTTTTCACCTCCTGCGATGTTCCCTGTTGTTTAGAAAGTCTCTCCGTTGTTTCCCTGGCTTCAGAAGTTCTTCCACACATCAGCTCAGAACTTTATCTCCTCCACAGCTCGGAAACTGTGTGTGCTAGTCGCCATCTTGGCTCCGCCCCCCCATCAACCTATTCTTAGTATATAGTACTATAACTATATCTATGCCTGTATTAAATAGAATATAGAAAGGGATATGGAGGGAGAACTAAAGATGAGTTTAAATGAACCTCTTTACTCTAATTCAGCGCCACAGGAACCATTCTAGCCACCTCTCCTTAGGTATACAAAATCTCTCACTCCAATAACAAAGAACTGGAGAAAAACAGCAAACCCCTGGTATTCTATAGCCTCACCATAATTTAATGTTTATATGTCTAGTCTACATGTTTAGAATCATTAAGTTGTACTCTTGGGTTCATTTTTACAAATAACTTATTTATCCTCAGTAGTGTTCACACTTTAAGGCCTTTTCATGACAGTTTCTCTTTAGAAAACATTTACCAAATTCACTTGACCCTCGCTATTTTCAGAGTGTCAAACTCCAGAACATTATGGTTTTATTGGTGCCACGGCTCTGGTGAAAATTTCTCTAATGCAAATAAAAAGCAAGTGCTCTTCGGAAGATTTATTGTGCGGTGGTACATTCCAATAAATAGTACTTTTAAAGAGATTAAAACTCAATAACATTTTGTCTTGTGAATTGACATGTTTAAGCTCTTTTTACTGCTTTTCTCAAGCCAGGACCATCACTGAATATTTCTTTATTCTTCCAAGCATGGAGTGTCAACAATAATAACACTTAACAGTGTTAAGTTAGAGTAACTGACAAAAGAATTCCTTCACAGAGAGTTGGAATATAAGTAAGAAGGCATCTTTTCCCAAAACAGATTTTCACAACATTTTGCTATGCAGCTTTAAATGCTGAAATGTTAATGAGCTAATCTCATCTGCATTGGTGTGAGTTTTAACATAAAGTTATTATATTTAAGCACAGTAGCTTTCTCACTAAAATCATGGATCCTACCAGGTGAGTTAAGAAGATAGCCTGAAAGGAACATGTGTTGTCAGTGGTCATATTCACGGCTGTAAATTTCTCCAGCTCCAGAGGAGAAAAGTAGAGGTCTAGAAAATACTTGAAGTGACTGAACAAATTTAAAGTGAATTTAAATAAATTGAAGTAAAAATTTCCATCTTGTTTACCTAGTTGTCTTAATATCAGTCTTTAAGTAATGTTCATTGAATTCCGGTATCCATTTAAAACCAACTAAAAGAACATATTTTTAGAGTTTAGCTGATAAACCACTGCTGCCAACTTAGAGATAGACCAGTGAGTGTGACAGAGTAAATGAGGACAAGAAGGCAGAATTTTCCAAAACAAACTATGTCTAATCCAAAATTTGTTCAACATGATGCCTTCTGGGGAACTGAGAAATTGATGGCCTTAGGAATAAATTATGACATGTTTGTCTTTGTGGTGTTTTCAAAATTGCAAAACAAATTTAAATGATAACTGATGTTTTATCATGGGTCTTATACAAATATAAAATGAACACATTATACAATTTTAAGTTGCTTTACTTAGTGCGCAGTGAACATGAAAAACGAAATGTCAAGTTCAAGGGCAGATTAATAAGTGGCTTTTCTCCCTCAGTTCCAATTTAGCATCCCCACAGGCAAGAAATATTTCCTTTGTTCTCCATTTATTATAATAAACAATTTATAAAAGAGTTCTGACGATGCAAGCAAAGAAAAGTAAGAACAGCATAAATAAAGATCCAGGTACTTTTTCAAGAGCTCCTTTTTATTTAACAGTACAAGTAAAAAAATAAATCAGGAGAAATGGTCTTCTCCAGAAAAGAACGCAACAAGCGGGTAGTACCTAATGGTCAATCCTGAAAACATACTTATAGGTAACATATGGACCAAACAGATTATATTTAGAAATATATAAATGCATACATATATACGTATATTAATGAAATAACAGTTAATAAAAAAGAAGCCATTGATTTAAAAGAGAGTGAGAAAGAATATGAGAGCTCTCAGAGAGAAAGGAGAAGGGAGAAGTGTTATAATTATGGTTTAAAATTTTGTTTTTTTATTTTTGTTTCTGTTTTATTTCTTTATTTCATTTTAAATCAGTTTTCTTGGATTGAAAATAGGTATTTTCATGGTGTATCTAATTACAGTTTTGCTTTCACTTCTTTTTTTTAGTTTCTCACCATCTTTACTCTAATCTGGATGGATCCAGAGCCAATCTGTCTCAAAGTACAGGTAGCTAGATACAATTAACGTAGGTAACTATAACAAAACCAGTAGTCAAAACCAAAGTTGAATATAGTTTTATTGGCACATGTATCTACACATAAAAATGTAGTGAATATTTTTGTCCTCTAGTATTCTTTTCTATATGCAATATTTTGCCAATAATTAAACCTAATCTTTGGATTCGTTGGTTGTTCATGATAATCATGTTTATAAATGTAATATTTCCAACAAAATATACAAACTTTTTGCAGCTCTTCCAGTGTGTAGCTTAGTGTTTATCGTGGCTCAACAGAGTACACATTTTCCACTGAGGAAGTGATTTCCACAGTGGTCTTTTCAATTACTTCATTCACAATTTAGTGAGGATGCTCACTCTGACTACTACATAAACTAGACATTAATTTTTAAGGATGTCTTTCTCTAATTTCAGAGGCATCAAAGGCATCTCACTACATTTAAACATATAGTTCAGATCTCTTCAGAGGAAACAAGGGAATACAGAGGCAGAGCTGGTTCTCACTCCAACATCAGTTGGGAGAAGGCCTAGAGAAGGGTCTTCTCCACACTGCCCTGTTTCTGAGAACTAGACCTTACTTTCGATTCTCACCAAGGCACCTGTTTTCTGTTTGCCTTTGTGCGGGGAGCAGTGCTGAATACAGGGACGCACAACTGGTCAGGAGCCCAGAATAAATACCTGCAGGGTGCTCAGCCACGAATGGGACATCTACATCATAATCCTTCCTCCAAACCTCACGGATCATGCAAAGTGTGGGAGAGAGTTTGTAAGAACCAGCTATCAGAGAGCAGTGGTGAGAAACAGTGTCCTTTGTGTGTGAGAGAATTGTGGCTCTCGCGAACCTACAGCTCCCAAGGCGATCACCCTCCAGTGTGGACTGCAGAAGCACCCACCAGCACACACTGCAAGCTGCGCAGCTAGCTACAGCTGGTGGTGCCCAACCACCAACGGCACCCACACATGTGGGTAGAGACAGAACTAACTGGGTTCTCTGTGCTATAAAAATTATACGTATGAACTTAATAATATGTATTGGTGATGATAGAGGTTTGAAGGATGCTTAAGAATACTCGCTGCTCTTATAGTGATCCATTTTCCGTTCCCACCCCCCACGTGGCGGTTAACAACCGCCAGGAGCTGCAGCTCCAGGCAATCGGTATACTCTTCAGGCATCTGCGCGCTCCTGTATAAATGCAGAGCTCATACGCTCATGTAGACTCTAATTAATTAATTATTAAACATAACTTTAAAATAGAAAAATAAAAAGGATAAGACGGTTAACAATGAGACACGGAAAAATTCCAGGGGGAGTTGGAGGAGCAGGAAGGGATGTGATTGAAATGCGTTGTATGCCTATATGAATTTTTTAAAGAAGAAGTAAGAATGGTATTTGATAAAAGAACTAAGCTAAACTAAAAGGAAAAAAATAAATAGAGCGTGTGAGAGTGTCTTCCTTTTTTTCTTCTCTGAAAACTGGGGGAATTGATGACACAAACTAATTTCTAGCATCATGTTTATTTGTGCTCAGGTTTGTAAAAAGAATTCCTTCCAAGATTAGTCTTTCTACCATTCCTTACGTAGTTTTCCTATTGTATTTTTTTACTGTCTTCTTTCAGTCCTTTGCAATTTATAGACTTCATTATTCAAGTTCAATATTGATTAAGTATTGAAGACCTTCGGTGAAAAGTCTAGAAATGCTCAATTTCTGCTGCTTTCTCAATGAGCTGACACACTTCACTTTCTGCCTCTGGCAAAATAGTGTAAATAGATTTTCTCCATTGCTACATAAAAGAGAAGAAAAGGGGAATGTTAAAAATCTTCAACATTCTGCATTTATTTATCTTCTTTTCACCATGTACTTTTTGGTTCAAACTACTTTTTAAAAAATGTTCAACAAGCGTGAAGTAATTAAAATCAAGTGTATTAGTCCCTACCCAAAATTAAGTTTCCTGTCACAGATTGTATCTTCCTTTCTGGTGAGTTGTGTATTGTACATCTGCCCAGAGCCAACTAAATTCTACTAGATGCTCCCATGTAAAAGGAGAAGCAGGGCATTTTTTAAATTTAATTTTATTTATACATTATTTATTACAGTTTATTCACTTTGTATCCCTGCTGCAGCCCCTTCCCTTGTCTCCTCCCAGTCCTTCTCACCCTCTCTTTCCCTAGTCCCCTGATAGAGGAGGCCCTCTTCCTACATCGTCTTCCTCTGTGGCTTTTGAAGGATTTTTGAAGGAATTTTTGAAAGATAGCTTCGCTGTATGAAGCCTAACATTTTTTAATGCCGTACAAGATTGTGATATTTGATATAACTACACCTTGTATTTTAATCATATCCACCTTCCCATTGCCTTCTGTTTTTTTTTATTAATTACACTTTATTCATTTTGTATCCCCCCATAAGCCCCTCCCTCCTCCCCTCCCGATCCCACCCTCCTCCCCTTTCTGCATGCATGCCACTCCCCAAGTCCACTGATAGGGGAGGTTCTCCTCTTCTTTTTGATCTTAGTCTATCAGTTCTCATCAAAAGTGGCTGCATTGTCCTCTACCGTGGCCTGGTAAGGCTGCTCCCCCCTCAGGGGGAAGTGATCAAAGAGCAGGCCAATCAGATTATGTCAGAGGCAGTCCCTCTTCCCATTACTATGTAACCCACTTGGACACTGAACTGCCATGGGCTACATCTGTGCAGGAGTTCTAGGTTATCTGCATGAATAGTCCTTGGTTGGAGTATGAGTCTCTGGGAAGTTCCCTGTGTTCAAATTATCTTGTTCTATTGCTCTGCTTGTGGAGTTCCCGTCCCCTCCAGCTCTTACTATTTCCCACTTCTTACATAAAATTCCATTCACTCTGCCCATCACCACTCTCCTGTCTCCTCCTAAATAGTACCAATTCTGTCTACATGTACTAATCTTGGGTGACAGCGTTTGGTTGGTGTTTCTTTGTTTTAAACTTACAACTCAGAATGTATAATTGCATGTCTCTTTGCATGTGAGGCTTCTATAAAGAAATCTGTTAGTCTACTGAGAGGTCCCTACATGGGGTTTGGCAAGCTCCTTTTGAAATGTTTAGACATCTTTACTATGTGACTTTTACCACTTTGGGCATTAATTAGTCTTAGTGAAGACCTTGCCTGGTTATGTTTATATTAGGTTCCACATCTTTCTCAATACTTGAAACGTTTTAGCTAGCATTTTATTAAGTGGGTTTTCTATACATACTTTTTCTTTGTAAATACAAAAATACAAAGACCTGTTTATTTAATTGTGCCACAAAAGTTCCAGAAGCATACTTGTTTTATTTTTGTTCTTGTTGTGCTTGGGATGTTGCAATCATATATTCTGTCTTCTGTTTCTGTTGGAACTTTCAACTGCGTTTTCTAATTGGGCTATTAGGTTCATTTGCAATTATTCTGTTTGGTCCAATTTCAAGATCTTAATCATTGTACTGAAACCTTTGCTCAGTTCATGCACAGTCACATAGTAATGATGTCTAAACATTTCAAAAGGAGCTTGCCAAGCCCCCTGTAAGGATCTTTCAACGGACTAACAGATTTCTATATAGAAGCCTCACATATGAAGAGATTATGGAATGATAAATTCTGGGCTGTGAGTTTAAAACAAACATGTTTTTCTAAGTCCTGCCCATGGCGTCTGTCTTCAGAAAAGGAAAGTTCTACTGTCCCTCTAGGACTATTAGAAAGCAATTAGAAAGCACAGCCCTCTACTTGAACCGTTTTGCCTTTGTGACAGAGAAGTGAGTAAGGCCGTGGAATCCCCCTTTCCCACACTTCATTTCTGGTGTTATGTTGATCATTTACTTACTATTTCAAAACATGTTTAATTCATTATGTTAATCGATATGTAAACACTATACATTTTTATAGAATACCGGGTTAAGTGGTTCACACAGCTCCGTGGGATCTGATTTGTTTTTCTAGGTAAAGCAAACTATTCCTAAACTTTTTAAAATAATGATATAACTACACTTAGTAATTTAACACATGTCCTTGGGGTACACATTCATTTACTTCTAGGTTTTATGTTTTACCAGTAAGCCTTTTTCTTTCCAATAATAACACAGAATTTTATTAATGATGTGGCCTTGAGCCCTTTGATATAAAAAAATTTCTTTACCAGAGTTCCTTTAAAGAAATTCAGCTACGTTTTCTTCCTTCTTTTCTTCCCTCCTTCCTCTCTCTCTCTTTTTGTTTCCATGTCTCTGTCTGTCTCTCTTTCTTTCTCTGTCTGTCTCTCTCTTCTTTTTTTTTCCTTTGTCATTCTTATCATTTTCTTAGTGCCATAGAATAAAAACAAGGCCTTGATTATTCTAGGAAAGTGATGTACAGCTAAGTTGTATCCCTAGCTCTATTGCTACAGTTAAACTTCTGTTTCATTACCCTTAATAAGAACATACATGTTTGGTGTCAATCATAATCAAATCAGTTGAGGTGGTTTAAATAATAATGGGGCCAATAGTCTCCTATATTTAAATGCTTAGTCACCAGGGAGTGGCACTATTTGAACAGATTATAAGGATTAGGAAGTGTAACCTTATTTGGAGGAACTGTGTCACTAAGGATGGGCTTAGATTTCAAAAGTCCATGCCAAGCCCAGTCCCTCTTTATCTGACGTTAGATCAGGATATAGCTCTCATCTTCTCCTCCAACACCTGCCTGCTTGATTCCAAGCTCACCACTGTGATGATAATGGACTAGGCCTTTGAAACTGTAAGCAAGCCCTCCCAGGTTAAATGATTTTTTAAAAAAAAAAAAATAAGAATTGTCTTGGTCATGGTATCTCCTAAAAGCAGGAGAATATGACTGAGAAATTAATCAAAGTTAGTTGAAAAAGAACGGTGACTTCATAGTTTTCATGTACAGTAGACCTTCACTTACTCATGTCTTTTCTTGTTCCACCAGGAAGATCATAAATCCCATTCATGAATAATCTGCATAGCTAATCTCATTCAATCCTCAGCATTTCAAATATGAGACTATCGAGAAACATATCTTCTTCCAATTTATTTTTTCTTTGAATTTTATATTTTATTCTTTTTCTTTTTAATTATGTGTAGGTGTGTATGTCTGTATATGGAGATGTGCTCCCCAGTGCAGATCCCTAAGCACACTTGAAGAAGGCAACAGATCTTTTGGATCAGGAGGTACAGGCAGATGTGAGTCACTCAGTGTGGGTGCTGGGAAGGAAACTCAGGTCTTCCACAAGAGCAGCAGATGCTCTTAACGGCTGAGGAATCTATCGTGTCCCCATCTTTCAATTTTTGAATGTTATTCTGAGTTTGTGAGTCTCTGAAATGATTATAAAGGGCCTTCCTAGTGAACTCTTCCGAAGCATCTAAACCTGTGATTGTCTCTGCTCTACTTCACAACTCTGTATTTCAAAAAAAAAAAAAAAAAGAAAGAAAAAATGACAAGGATACAAGCACATGTAAACATATGTTTGTATACACGCATACACAATGAATCTTATCGGAAAGGATTCAGGGTGTTATTGCCTTGTGGACAGACTAGTTTGCATTCATTTCTAGATTCAATTCACATTCCCTAAGTGTGGCACTTTGAATGCTCTAATTGTAGCTCCTTATTAATTCTCTCATTGATTGATGAGTTCAATAAACTCCTTGATGGATCCATGTTTTATATTCAAAGGAGATTCACATTTGGTCTTATTTTTAAATAACCTTTTCACAAAATACTATGTGTTCATTTAATTAAAGCTTATTAAATGCCAAGTAGCAAAACTAGACAATACCTCAGCCAGTCCCCATCTGCATATACATATCAATATTACCTTTTCACTCACTTGTAAATGACTTATTTCCATCGATATTTCTTCATTTTACTAGGCATCACATACGTTGCTTTATCTTCTACCCACTGATTTCATGTTAGTTTTTTCACATCTGCTCTGGTCACTTTCCTAATGGCAACCTTCCATCATTTCAGTTTTTAATGCCCTGGCCCTTAGCGTTCGCATGCACTCACTCCTTACTCAACAACATGCATGCTGAACACTGTATCTACAGAGGGCCTGCCTGTCCAGCACACTATCCTTTCTTGTCTTGGCTTTCTTGGTCCTACTTGACCACAAGCCACTTATTATGAGCCTAGTGTTGCTTGTTTACAATGGCAATTTTATGATAGCTCCGTCTTGCCTGACATTGCTGTCTCCCCAACCAAGAGTACGAGAAGGTGGACGAGGAGTATGTAAATTAGAGTGTCTCCTAACTAGGATTACTAATGCTTACACATCAGGGTAAGATCACCTCTTACTCTGAGTAGGCTCACTGTCTAATTGAAGGTAAACGAAATATCACTAAAAACAGTGTATTCTGGCTTTCGGCCATACAAGTTCATTTTAAATCCCAACCATCGTTAACAATAAAATGAAAAAAGCTGAATTATGTCTGCTTTGCTGCCAGCAATGACATAAACTTTGATTAGGTACCCACTGCGGGAAGATACCCTAATGTTAGTAAGAAGGAAACTGAGAAGAAAATAATTTTACTGTTTATTCTAAAAACATTAAAACAAGATAGCTTTTACTAAAGGTTAAATAAAAGAAACAAATACATTATTTGTGTGTTCCTATGCATGGAAAAGCACACGTAAGGGCTCAGGTGGAGGCTGGAGAACATCTTCCGATGTCTTCGCTAACCTTCTGTAGGATCCCCTGTTTGTTACTGCACAAGCCATGCTGGCTGGTCCGTTAGTCCCTGGCTTTCCTGTTTCCTCATCCCACCAGTAGGCAGAGGTTTGATAGGACTACAGATGTGCTATGCTCAAATACATGAGTATGCTGAGGGGATGACCCTATTCATCAGACATGACAAAAGCTGTACCCACCAACTCCCTGCACATAAACTCATCTTGAGAAACATCACTTTAATTCATGCAAATGAATCACAGAGCTTGCTTGGGTTAGAACCTCTAGAGTTTGACTCAAAGCTCTGTGAAGAAGAGAATGGACCCTTCTGATAAACGTGGTAGGTTTAGTCAAAATGAGCAAATGGTTTGTCTGTGGTGAATGAAAACACATTTAAAGAAAGCACCTGCCTGGAGGCTTTACTCAGACTTATGGAAGCTCTGTTAAAGCTTCGGTGAGTCATGGGATTTCTGTAGGGCTCTCATGCGAGTCCTCTGCCTCACCAACTCTGTGATGATCATAAAACTGTTACTCTACTTAAGTTATAATAGATAGTGTGTATCAAAAAATAGATCCTGGTTAATAAGTGCATTCCCAGAGAGGCAATTTCTATCTCAAATTATATTTGCTATGAGGAAAGCATAGAATGAATCATAATGAAGAGAGGAAATGCATCGAGGGATAAAAAAAAAAAAGCCTGATCATCTTCCAAGACTGCATAATTAGGGAGTGTTCCTGAGTAATGGATGATGGCTTTATGTAACACCTGGGAACAGTTGGGACATCTTTTTCATCTCTAGCTTGCAAATCAGCACTTTCAAACAGGACTTCTAAGTTGTTTCTCTCATTACTGTGTGCTAACATGATGGAGGGCAGTATCTCCACACAGACAGTTTTTGATCCCTGGTTTTCACAGCTCTGAGAATATGGAAAGCACCTACGTCAGCGGTTCTCACGCTTTAGGTTGCAACCCCTTTGGCAAACCTCTACTCCAAAAAATATTTACATTACTCTTCATAACAGTAGAAAAAAATACAGGTATGATGTAGCAATAAAAACAATGTTATAGTTGAGTATCACCACAACATGGGGAACAATGTTAAGTAGTGACAGCATTAGGAAAGTTGAAACAACTGTGCTAGAGGCAGAGAGCTTTGGTTTTCATTTTGCAAAAAGAGCCAAGAACAACAATCAATTCAATTAAAATGTTCTCATCTATGACAGGGGACAAGATTCTGACTTTCAAAAATAAAACCAAAAGAAAAAAATCATCAATCAAATTAATTAAAACATTTCTAGTTCTGTCCATTTGCCTGCAAATTTCATGAGTTCCTTGTTTTTTATTGCTGAGTAGTATTCCATTGTGTAAATATACCACACTTTCTGTTTCAAGTGAAGGATATATAGGTTGCTTCCAATTTCTGGCTATTACAAATAAAGCTGCTATGAACATAGTTGAGCAAATGTCCTTGTTCAGTGGTGGAGCATCTTTTGGATATGTGCCTAGGAGTGGTATAGCTGGGTCTTGAGGTAATACTATTCCCAGTTTTCTGAGAGAGTACCAAATTGATTTCCAAAGTGACTGTAAAAGTTTACATTCCTATTGCCAATGGAGGAAGGTTTCCCTTTCTCCAAATCCTCTCCAACACATATTGTCACTTGAGTGTGATCTTAGTCATTCTGATGAGAGTGAGATGGAATCTCCGAGTTCTTTTGATTTGCATTTCCCTGATGACTAAGGACATTGAGCTTTTCTTTTTTTAATTAAATTTTTATTTTTATATTAGTTACAGTTTATTTACTTTTTATCCCACAGTAGCTCCCATCCTCATTCTGTCCCAATCCCATCCTCCCTCCCTCATCTTCTCCCAATACCACCCTCCCTCCCTCATCTTCTTCCTGACCCTCTCCAAGTCTTCTGATAGGGGAGGTCCTGCTCCCTTTCCATCTGACCTTAGCTTATCAGGTCTCTTCAGGACTGGCTGCAAGGTCCTCCTCTGTGGCTGCTCCTCCCTTAGGGGTGGGGAGGTCAAAGAGCCAGCCACTGAGTTCATGTCAGAGACAGTCCCTGTTCCCCTTACTAGGGAAGCTTGGACACTGAGCTGTCATGGGCTCCATCTGAGCAGGGGTTCTAGGTTATATCAATAATGGTCCTTGTTTGGAGAATTAGAAAAGACCCTTGTGCGCAGATATATTTGGTCCTTGTGGAGCTCCTGTCTTCTCCAGGTTATACTAACTCTCCCTTCTTTCATATAATTCCCTGCACTCTGCCCAAGGTTTGGTTATGAGTCTCTGCATCTGCTTCTGCTAGATAGAGTCTTTAAGTGTTTCTTCCCCATTCGGTAGTCCTCTGTTAAGAATTACTTGTTTATTTCCTAGTAAGGAGAGCAGGAGCTGTATTAAACATGAAAGCAGTGGAAGGCTCTCTGATCACCTCCCCTGCTGGGTGAGGCCACAGAGGAAGACAATGCAGCCAGTCCTGATGAGACCTGGTAGGCTAGGGTCAGAGAGAAGGGGAGGAGGACCTACCATATCATTGGACTAAGAGAGAGGCATAGGGGGAGAAGAGGGAGGGAGGGTGCCACCAAGAGGAGATTGGAAAGGGGTCTACAGCGGGGTTGCAAAGCACTGTAAATAATAATAATAATAAAAATAATAATAAACTTTTCTAGATGTCTGCAATGCTCTCTGAGCCTGAAATCTGCTCTTTCACAGTAGTCTCTACTCTTTACCCAGTTGCCGGAAGAGAGCTTCTATGTAATTGCCTCCTGCCGTGTTCTAAGTTTTTCAGTGTGAATGGATAGAGCATCCTACACACTGTATCTCTTCAGCCCTTCCAGCCTCTGCCCTGCTCTCTGAGGTTATAGCATAGTTATTACAAACATCTAGACAATTCTCCTCGAGAGTCACTCATCTGACGTTTCCTCTCTTTATGCTATTGCTTAAATGAGCTCCTGGATCTTTTTAATGTTTTTTAACTAAAATAGAATTATATTACCTTCGCCCTGCTTTCCTCCTTCCCAAACCTCCCATGTCCTCCCACTCACTGCCAAGGGTATAGCTTCTTTCTATTTGATTCTCTCCTCCCTCCTTATCATACTACAAGCACCAGAGGTCATGCTTGGGTTATTTTTAAATAACCCAAACGTGTATATTAACTATGTGAACTAACAGAAAATGTACTGTTTAAAACTATCATTATTTTGTTGTTGCATGTTCATCAAAAACTTTGCCTTTGTATTTCATTCATAGCAAACATGCTAGTTATTTTTGTGTAGTTGTGAGACAAAATACCTGAGAAAAAGAATTTACTTTAGGGTATTCAGGGGATTCAATTTAGGGGCTCAGTTCAGGGGATTCAGTTGGCTATCACTGGGCCCCAGGTGTTTGGGGAGAACATTATGGTGGTGGAAACCTATGACAGTGGACATTCTTCTTCTCAGGCTGGGCAGGAAAGAGATGGAGTAAGAGAGAGGATCTGAAGGCAAAATCCATCCTCCAGTGAAGTGTCTCCACACTGCTTCGTTTGGTAAGGGCATACCTCCTACCTCTTCCAGAGCCTCTCAGAATATCACCACCACAGGTGACCAAGCACATGACACACAGCTTCTGGCAAAGACTTTATCCTTAAACCAGAAAACAACTAAATAAAACAGAACCACCTGTTGCCATTTATAGATACCAATTTTGATATCTATAAAATAAAAATTTTTCTTAATTTTTAGTTTTTAATCCTAAAGAAATAAAAAATAATCAAATAATGCCTGGGCTAATAATAGCATTCAGTGAGTAAAGGCAACTGCTACTAAGCCTGATGACATGAGTCATATTCTTAGGGCTCACGTGATAGAAGGAGTGAAATGGCTGCGAAGTGTCTTCTAACCCCTATCCTCCACCTACAAATCATGGCTCAGACATGCACACACACTCACGCATACAAGTTAAAAATAGTCAAATAGTATCTGTGCTGCTGGCATCAGAAAAGACTCAATTCTATAATTTCAAGTAAAATTATTCAGAAAATTATACTTTAGAATATTTCTTAAGCCAAATTAGAAACATAACAAAAATAAAACACCCTTGGATTTTTTTGAGACCTTTACAATATTTTCAGAGTACCAAATATATATCTATTTATGCATGTATATGTCTGTGTGTGTGTGTGTGTGTGTGTGTGTGTGTGTGTGTGTGTGTGTGTATGAATACTATCAAATAGTAGCACAGGCATGAATGAGTTGGATAGAGGTCGGGATTAAGCTGGCTCTAATGCTAATTACTGGCATCACTTGTTACTCATGGATAATGAAAGAGCTCACATGTCAAACAACTGAATTACAACCAAAATAACATACCTGAGATCCAAAGATAACTATATTATATGTGTGTGTGTGTGTGTGTGTGTGTGTGTGTGTGTGTGTGTGTGTGTGCATTTTCACTGGAATAGAATCCGAGTCCTCTGGAAGAGTAACAAGGGCTTTGAATAGCTCAGCCATCCCTCTGGCTTTGTGAGCTTAGTTAAAAAAAAAAAAAAAACATTTAAAGTACAAAGCAGCAGTTCTTGAATGCTTAGGCATCACTTTAACTCATATTCCCATGTGACGACATATATATATATATATATATATATATATATATATATATATATATA
>NW_026585626.1:1508786-1536210 GCF_907164565.1 Psammomys obesus
ATATATATATATATATATATATATATATATATATATATATATATAATCCTGACAAACACCTCCCTCAGAACAGTCTTGGGAAGAAAGCTTTCCCAGGGAGATTTGGAAACCTAAAAGTAAAACCTAATTTTTATTCCATGACTACTAGAATAGAAAAGATGGCAGATGTCTCTAATGCCAACTATCATCAATACCGACATGGAGACTGAGCTGCCTATGAGCTACATCTGTGTAGAGATTCTAGATCCTCTCCTTGCATGGTCCTCTGCAGGACCCCTGAGACCAGACATTTGGGCTTTGTCGATCTCTTTGTAGAGCTCTTGTCCCCTCTGTGTACTTCTACCTCGTTCCCCCTGCCTTCTTCCATAAGACTCCCTGCACTCTGCCCAAAGTTTGGCTGTGAGTCTCAGCATCTGCTTTGATCACCTGTTCGGTGGAGCCTTTCAGACCTCTATGGTTGGTTCCTGTCCTGTTCTCTTTCTTTCACTTCTGGTGTCTATCCTGTTTGCCATACTGAATGAGATTTAGGCATCTTTCTAGGGTACTCCTTGTTGGTTAGCTTCTTTAGGTCTGTAGATTTTATTATAGACATCCTGTAATATATGGCTAATATCCTCTTATAAGTGAGTATATACCATGCTTGTCTTTCTGATTCTTGGTTATCTTACTCAGGAGCTTTTCTAGTTTTATCCATTTGACTACAAATTTCATGAGTTCCTTGTTCCTAATTGCTAAGTAGTAGCCAATTGTGTAAATGTGCCACAATTTCTGCATCCATTCATCGGTTGAGGGACATCTAGGTTATTTCTAGTTTCTAGCTATTTCAAATACAGCTGTTATGAACATAGTTGAGGAAATGTATTTATTCAGTGGTGGAGCATCTTTTGGGTATATGCCCAGGAGTGGTATATTGTGGTAGCACTATACCCAATTTCTGAGAAAGCACCAGATTGTTTTCCAAAGTGGCTGTACAAGTTTACACTCCCACCAGCAACGGAAGAGGCTTACCCTTTCTCCATATCCTCTTCAGCATGTGTTGTCACTTGATTTTTTTATCTTAGCCATTCTGATCAATGTAATATTGAATCTCAGAGTTGTTTTGCTTTGCATTTCCCTGATGACTGAAGATGTTGAATATTTAAGTGTTTCTTTATCATTTGATATCACTCTGTTGATCCACCATATAAACAAACTGAAAGGAAAAAAAAAAAAACCACAAGGTCATCTCATTAGTTGCTGCAAAAGCATTTGATAAAATCCAACATCTGTTCATGTTTAAAGTTTTGGGGAGATCAGGGATACAAGGCACATACCTAAATATAGTAAAGGAAATATACAGCAAGACTCTAGCCAACATCAAATGGCTATAAATGGAGAGAATACTCAAATCAACTCTACTGAAATCAGAGACAGGACAAGGCTGTCCACTCTTTCCATATCTCTTTAACATAGTACTTGAAGTCCTAACTAAAGAAATAACACAACTAAAGGAGATCAAGGGGATACAAATTGGAAAAGAAGTAAAAGTATCACTATTCTCAGATGACATGACAGCAAGCATTCCCTCTTTATACTCCAGTTTAAATCCATCAGTTGGTAAGAAAATTTGTGTTAACTAATTTGCAGTGATATGATCTCTATATAAGAGAAGTTAACAAGTAAGAATTCGATCTATGTGAATATTTCTATATTATGCATTATGATGTTAAGCATTTGAAAATGCATGGACATTGTCTTTGTAATTCATATATTAAAATAAATTTTCTAATCAAATACCAATTTTCATTTACAGTTGTTTAAGCAGACATCTATGTTATTTTTTACTGTTCCATACTGAAATACCTAGAGTATGCATATGTGCATGCATAAAGAGAGAGAGAGCAGAAGAAAGTTATTAAAGATAAAAACCACCCAATATTGTTTGTGTGTGTTGATTATTTGAGAAAATATAAAAATTGTTCCACCCTTTAGCAATAATATATACCTATTGTTTATTCATTTGTACCCCAACACAAATGCAAGCAAATTTTTAAGCAAGTCTTATAATGATTTAATTTTTCAACTGGAAAATGTGTCAGGATTCCCTGGCAGCTAATACTGAACCCCAGAGTGTGGGCAGTAGACTCATTAGCTCGTTTTTAAGAAGCTTTGACTTATGAAATGCAAGAACTTCCCAAAGTGCTTTGTAGTTCAGACATGCTCTCTGAGATGTTTCATTTCCTACGGATAATCATTTTCAGTGAGGCCATAAATAAAATCCCTTCATAAAGATGAAAGTGAGCAAGATTCACTGCTCCAAATACTCTCTGCTCCGGCTGGCCAGCCACCATGAGCTTACCA
The DNA here is from genome assembly GCF_907164565.1 of Psammomys obesus. Taxonomy (NCBI): domain Eukaryota; kingdom Metazoa; phylum Chordata; class Mammalia; order Rodentia; family Muridae; genus Psammomys; species Psammomys obesus. The sequence continues at coordinate 1,511,127 of NW_026585626.1, forward strand.
TTTCATTTGGCGATCTCAGTCTCTTCAATTGCCAGGCGCTTAAAGATTGCATCTCCGAGCCAACATACTGATCTCTATCTACCCTAAAAAGTCTTCACAGTGTTTTATTTATAAGATTTTTAATTTTACACTCTCTCTCTGAATCTTTACTTTTTGCCCTTTTGAGGTCAAGTTTATTATTGCAGCACCTGGGACCACTGATAGCTGAGCCATTCATCCTAATTCAGCAGGGACAGAATGTCTTTGGAGAAGTTTCATCAACCTAATGGAAACCATCCTCCCAGCACCTGTAATCTATCTTCCTTGGAAACTACTGGATGGAGCCACCATGCTTATAAATCCCAATTGTGGTAAGGGTGTCACAGTATTTGCGTCTCAGCCAGACCAGTGCTCCTCAATAATAAAACACATTCTACAGTGGTTGTCCAAAGTAAAAATAAGTAAATGAACATCTTCTCTTTAACGGGGTGAGAGTATTTTTTTGCTTGAAAAGAGTAATCCACTTGCCAGTTCACATATTAGCACCAAGCACTGAACTGAAGAAACTGGGTGAGGAGTGATAAAGGCATCAATTCATTCAACAAATCTTTTAAAAATTTGCCATGTGAATTCTTAAGACTCTGCAGAAGAAAAGGGGGAAGAGAGGCAATTAGCCATTCGAAAGGCAAAGGATTTGTGCATTAATTTTTTCGACAGATTTCTGCAAAATGATTTACAAATTTAAGGGCAGAACAAGCGTTAGTTATTAGCCATATAAATTTATTTCATTTCAGTGAGTAGTATTTACATATATGTGTCAATGTATATTGTGGTGTGTGTGTGTGTGTGTGTGTGTGTGTGTGTGTGTGTGCGCACATAAACACAGGTGCTCACGGAAGCCAAAAGTATTGGGTCTCCATGAAACTGGGCTTGCAGTTGGTTTGTGAGCTGTCCTTTTGTGGAGTTTGCAATCAAACTCTGGTCCCCTGCAAGAATAGTATACACTTCTAACTCCTAACCAACTCTCCAGCTCCAGTTTAGGAATTTTAAAATACTTTTATTGTAGAATAATAAGAAACAACACAACAGGCTTAGAAATTGAAGGTTTGATGGGGAAGGTGACATAATACTTGATTTTAACCCATACATGGGGAACATAGAGATAAATAATAACATGTTTTCATTAATAAGCAAGTTACAAAAAACAATTTAGATACATCACATTTTCTAATTTCAAATTATGCTACAAAATTGTAGTAATAAAAATGATACTAAAATTAAAACAGACTCATAAACCTAAAGGACAGAAATAAATGGATGCATTTATGGCTAATTCATTTAATAGAAATGACAGGAACACAAAATAGGGAAGGTACAATTTCTGTAAGCACCTGGTTATATACACCAAAGTGGATGAAACTCGGTCCTGATGTCACACCACATAAGATAATAGATCCCAAAAAGATTAGACTTGAACATAAGACTTAAAAGTGTAAAATAACTACAAAAAATCAAACAAGAAAAGGAGTTAATGACATTTCTTGAGAGACGTTTTTTATAATTTTGTTGTTTTTTTAATATAACAATGAAACTACAGTAAAACCAAAACAGACCAGGGGAATTGAAGCAAAAGAAAATATTTAACATAGCAACAAAAACAATCCACAGAGCAAAAGGCATCCCACCACTAAAGAAAAAGTATTGTCAAACAGCACCTGAAATCAAGCATTAACATACAAAATAAATAAGGAGCTAAAAGATCAACTACAGGACAACAATAACATGAGGAAAAGCGACAGATAAAAGACCTCATCTTAGCTCATTTCTCTTGTTATGATAAAATACATAAGATACAGTAGTTTACAGAATTTCTTCCTCATATTCCTGCAAGCTGAAATAGTGATATAAAAGTGTGAGCCATTCCAAAGTCTGGTCAAGTTTTTTTTTGTTTGTTTGTTTGTTTGTTTGTTTCCAAGATTTTTTTTTCCTTCAGAGGGGACATTTGGTATATATTCTATATTGCAGAAGAGAAAGAAAACAAAGGGGAGAATAATTAATTCCGATCATTTTTATATGAATATATTAATTTCACATCACTAGAACGAAATTCCTGGAACACATACTAAACAGGGAATAGGGAGAGTTTTACCGCATTTCAAGATTGTGGAGTTTCAAGCCCAATATTAAGCAGGTCATTCGTTGGTCTCTGACCAGATCAGTAGATGGCAAAGACATGCACATCTCAGAGCCAGTGCTCAACTCAAGTCAAAGAAAAGAAATGATTGATAGGTCCCCCCAGCTGAGAGGCGACTGAAAATAACATAATAACTTTCAGTAAGTCCTCAGCATTAAAATCCCAGGCAAACCTCACAGTGTTGCCAACGACACACATCAAAGGCCACATATTTACACAGAGACTTCTGTGTGGCCTTTGCCTACACTATCACAAACACCTGGATCATGTCTTGTACCTACAATGGGTACAGAGTTAATGTTTCAGAGATAGATTTATACTCATGTTCATTGCGGCCATTCATAATGGCCAAGACATGGAATTAAGCTAATCATCAACTTTATTGATAAATAATTTAAAAAGGAAATGCAATGTCATTCAGCCTCAAAACAAGGAAACTGCGCTGAAGAGATGGCTTAGTAGATAAAGTGATCACAACACTTGAGGCCCAGGCAAGAGAATTGGCCCAAAACTAATTTAAGTGCCAGTGGACACAATGACACACCTGTAATTTCATTCTCAGCAGTTGTTAGTATAGGAGATGCCCAGAACAAGGTTGCAAGTGAGAATTGCTGAATTGATCAAACTGCAGGTTTAATTGAAAGACTTTACCTCAAAAAGTAAGGTGGAATGCTTCTGATAAAGATTCCTCTTTTTTTCTTTTAATTTTGGCTTTTTAAATAAATTTTCTCATATTTTTCTGTTTCTATTCATTTATTTATTTTTAGTTACAGTTTATTCACTGTCTATCCCAGCTGTAGCCCTTCCCCCACCCTCTCACAATCCCATCCTCCCTCCCTCTTCTCCTGTGCCCCTCCCGCAGTCCGATGATAGGGGAGGTCCTCCTCCCCTTCCATCTGACCATAGTCTATCAGGTCTCAATAGGACTGGCTTCTTTGTTTTCCTCTGTGGACTTGGTAAGGCTGCTTCCCATTCAGGTGGAGGTCATCAAAGAGTCAGCCCATGAGTTCATGTCAGAGATGGTGATAAAGATTTCTAACACCAAGCTCTGGCCTTCATGAGATCACACTCATGTTACAACATGAATACATGTGCCCTCATACACCCCACACATATATGCAAAAAGAGGGAGGTGATAAATTGTCATTTTCTACAGATAATTAATTTGAAGAAAATTATGACAAATGGCCACGGGTGGGAATGGTGGTTGAAAATGAGCAAGCACTCTCTGCCACAATGGTGATCATGTCTACCAAGCAACTGACTGGGGTGTGGGTCCTCCGTGACTACCTTCAGGGGCAGGTGACATAAGTGAAATATAACACCCAGCGTTCACTCTGTTTCAGTCAGAGCCCTCAACAAAATGACTGAGAGGCAAGATATCAGCTCTTTGCCTACCCTACCCCACCCTTAAGCAAGGTCCCAGTACACAAGCCTTTATTTCTCAGTTGTTTCAAGGATATCTATTACCCTCCATCCTCTTCCAAAGTGCAGGGCATTTCCTGAGTGGGGAATGAGGTCACAGTTTCTTGTCTTGTTGGTGTGGGCCTTTTGAAGTTATAGCCACCTCTACATGTATATGTGTTCCTGGCCAGATGACAGCATTCATTCATAAATAACTCCCTAGTCAAGTTAGTGCAGTCTGGCTAACTAGTGTAAAGACTCCTTCTGGAGAGTTATTTCTCCCAAAAGCAAGACTCATGTGTGGACTCTGCAGGAAGCCCTAATTGGACTGGAAGCTTGAGGCAACTATGAAACTTTATAGTAGCTGGGACTATTGACTTTATGCTAAGATTTGCTGGGACTTTTCCATTCACTCTATATCTTACAAGGTAAAGCCCCAGTGGTGTTTCAACGGGGAACCATAGTTTTCTATATGTTCTTCTGGCTCAGGTTTCAAACTTGCAAGCATTGTCCCTCAGTCTTGTGCATTCTGAGATTCTCTCCTCTATCTCTTGTATTCTCTTGGCGATGCTTACCTTTGTGATTCTTGATCTCTTCTCTAAGTTCTCCTGCTCCAGGGTTCTCTCTGTTTGTATTTTCTTTACTAATTCTAATTCTGTTTTCATGCCTTGCACCATTTCCTTCATCTGTTTGAATATGGATTCCTGTCTTTCCATGATAGCCTCTAATTTTTTGTTCATTTCCACTTTATGTACCTCTATATGTGTCCTCCAGTTTTTGTTAATTTGCTCTTTATGATATTATAGATATAATATCATTTTCCTGTGTTTCCGCTGCAATAGAATATACATTGATTGTTGGAGATTCTGGGGAAGCCACGGTGTCCTGGTTTTTGTTGCCTGTATTCTTATGCTGGCCTCTAGCCATTTGATGTTAAGCAATCTTTGCTGTTTGTTCCTGGAGCCTGTACTGCAGACTGGGACTGTCTGTCTCTGGAGTCTGGAGTATTCTTCGGGAAAATGAGAGTGGACCACAGGTAAAGTGGGTGATGGTGTTTCAGATGCAGCTAAGGGAAGATAACAGGTGCTTGCTCAAGTGCACGTATGTGCATGGAAGTGTGCCTGCCTGGAAGGATGAAGGGTAAGGGAGGAGTGCAAGTGTGGGTTGTGGTGCAGGAGAGGTGCATAGGGGCAGTGAATGTGGGCAGGTGCCCTGGATGGCTCAGTGGCACACAAGCCTGTCTCAGTATTGTGCTCCAAGTGTTCAGATCTGCCTGAGCTGCATCATCTTGGCTCCAGGAACTATTTCCGGGATTTATTTGGCTGGACTCCACTGGGATATTCACAGAAGAGGGGCTTCAATGTAGAGAACACTGTCCCAGAGATCCCAATGTTACCCACAGTAGGGGTGCGGGTGGGAGGGATCTGATGTCTAAAAGCTAGAGGGACCCTGGTCTGGGGCTCTGTACGCTCTCTCACACAGATGTACTCACTCACAGGCATGTGTGGAAAGCACAGAGGGCCTGAGAAATCACTAATAGGCATTTGGAGTAAGCCCAGAGGGCACACAGTTTTCTACTCTCAGATTTGGGTCCTCTATTTGGCCTTTAGAGTAAGGACCACACTTACCTGAGGTTATGCACTCTCAGACACCAAGAAGTACATGGCAGATGGTGGAGGGAGAGAACAGGCAGGATCCAAATTGTCCCAGCTCATGAGTTGTCCCTGCCTGCCCTGGAAGCCTCAAAGTCCATGCTATGGCTTCAGCTGCCTATCCACTCACCAGATTTGGAGTTTCAGATCCTCTGTTCTTGAGAGATGGTGCACACTGATTGGAACCATCTGGGAATATCAGCCAGTCAAAACTCTAAAAGAGATTCTTACCATATATAATAATACATGTCACATGATCACATATTAGAAAGATGAGGATTGGAAACTTTTAAAATCTTTTCAATGGGAAAATTTTAGTAAAAATTATATTTAAAATTTCACAGCATTTCACAATCCTCTCCTTGTTCAACCCTTTATTATAATCTATGAGTGTTATTTAATATCTCCCTAAAGTATTCTTGTATACTGTACATAGTAATTAAGTACATGTTTTGACCATGTTACATTTATTGATTGAAATAATTAGGGAATCTGCTTAGAGGAAGTCATCCCCAGAAATCTATATGACTCTTTAACTTTCTAGAGTGCTTGTCAGAGGAAATGTCTTCCAATTTGAGTCACAAGGATAAACACTTAAGAGCAGAGAAATCGCTAAATTTTTAGTAACATACAGATCATTTTGATCTCACCACTCACAACCATTCAAAGATACTGAAAATTAAACATAGTGAACCATGAAAATGCAATATGCTTTAATATGAGCCAAAAATAGCCAACATTAATACTGCATTTAACATCACTTAAAATAAAAATTCTCAGGTAAACATCCAGTTAGACTTGCACCATTTGTTGAAGATGCTATCTTTTTTCCATTGTATAGTTTTGGATTCTTTATCAAAATGCAAATAAATCCATATTTATCACCCTGCACAAAACTAAAGTCCAAGTGGATCATAATACCAGACACACTAAACTTGTTAAAAGAAAAAATGGGGAAGAGCCTCGAACTCATTGACACAGGAGACAATTTCCTAAACAGAATACCAACAGCACAGGCTCTAAGATGAGCAATCAATGAATGGGACCTCATGAAACTGAAAAGCTTCTGTAAAGACTGAAAACAACATGACAGCCTACAGATTGAGAAAGGAACTTCACCAACCCTATATCTGACAGAGGGCTAATATCCAGAATATATAAAGAACTCAAAAAGTTAAACAGCAATAAATCAAATAATCCAATTTAAAATGGGGTACAGAACTAAACAGAAAATTTTCAACAGAGGGATATTGAATGGCAGAGAAACACTTAAAGAAATGTTTAACGTCCTTAAGTCATCAGGGAAATGCAAATCAAAATGACCCTTACATTTTACCTTACAACAATCAGAATGGCTAAGATCAAAAACTTTTCAGGGGACTGGGAGAGGGACATGGGTGGGGAAGAAGAAGGGTGGGATTGGGAGGGGAAAATGGAGGGAGGTACAGGGGGTATACAAAGTGAATAAACTGTATTTAATAACAATAAAAATAATTTAAAAAAATCAAGTGACAACACATGCTGGAGAGAATGTGAAGAAAGATGAACCCTCCTCCATTGCTGATGGGAATGTAAACTTGTACAACCACTTTGGAAATCAATCTGGCACTTCCTCAGACAATTAGGAATAGCACTTCCTCAAGATCCAGCTTTACCATTCCTAGGCATATATCCAAAAGAATGTTCAAGTACACAAGGACGTTTGCTCAAACATGTTCTTAGTAGCTCTATTCATAATAACCAGAATCTGGAAATAACCCAGATGTCCCTCAACTAAAGAATGGATACAGAAATTGTGGAACATTTATACAATGAAATACTACTCAGCTATTAAAAACAAGGAAATCATGAAATTTGCAGGCAAATGGTGGGAACTAGAAAAGATCATCCTGAGTGAGGTATCCCATAAGCAGAAAGATACACATGGTACATACTCACTTATAAGTGGACATTAGACACGTAATATAGGCTAAACATATGAAAATCTGTACACCTAAAGAAGCTAAGCAAGGAGGATTCTAGGTAAGATGCCCAATCCTCACTCAGAAAGGCAAACAGGATAGACATCAGAACAAAGGGAGAAAACAGGGAATAGGACAGGAGACTATCATGGAGGGCTTCTGAAAGACTCTACCCAGCAGGATATAGAAGCAGATGCTGAGACTCATAACCAAACTTAGGGCAGAGTGCAGGAAATCTTATGAAAGAAGAAGGAGATGAAAGACCTGGAGAGGACTGGAGCTCCACAAGGAGAGCACTAGAATCAAAACTTCTGGGCCCAGGGGTCTTTTCTGAGACTGATACTCCAACCAAGGTCTATGCATGAAGATAATCTAGAACCCCTACACAGATGTAGTTCCTGGCCACTCAGTCTCCAAGTGGGTTCCCTAGCAAGGGAAATAGGGGCTTGAACTCATTGGCTGGCTCTCCCTGATCACCTCCCCCTGAGTGAGGGTGGGGGAGTCAGCCTAACCAGGCCACAGAGCAAGACAAGCAGCCAGTCCTGAGGAAACATGATAGGCTAGGGTCAGATGGAAGGGAAGGAAGACCTCCCCTATCAGTGGACTTGGGAAGGAGCATAGGGGGAGAAGAGGGAGGGAGGGTGGAATTGGGAGGGAACTAGGGAGGTTGATAGAGCTGGGATATAAAGTGAATAAACTGTAATACAGAAAAAAGATAAATAAATAAATAAATAAATAAATAAATAAATAAATAAATAAATAAATAAATGAAATTCTCAGGAAGGAAGGAGGAAGGAAGGCAAGAATTTTTTAATTTTTTCAGGTAAAAAGTAGCACAGATATTACCTTGTTTTTTCAGTTTTGCTTCTTAAAGCTTTATAAAAAACATTTTTGTACCCTTAAAAAAAGAAATTGCTTGATGACAGATACAATGATTGGCCACATACCTATATTTAAGTCAAGAATATAATTACATTCATTGTTGCCCAGACTCCTTTTGGTGGTAACAGCTCACTTGTGGGTAAGTTTAATTCTGAGTATATATCACTTGGGTGAAATAAGTCTTTAGTTAGTATTATAAATGATAGACTAACTTTGCAAATGGTACCTTTGCTCTTGTCTCATCCTTTTTATTTTTTATGATTATCTTCCATTTGACTCTTTTATTACCAAAATCATCATAATTTTATAATCTTCTTAATTTGTGATACTGTATTTCACTTTGGAATGTCAATATAACTGTCTAAAGCAGCCGCTGGCACTCCTTGCCATCATTTATTTTCTAATACAATTTGTGTTTAGATTTATGATTTTTCTTCTGTTAGAGTTAAATGAAGCCTAGGTTACTAATGCTCTCCTGAAGAGAATTTTAATTCCTTTCTAAGGTCTAAGAATTTCCTTTTACATAAGCTATATCTGGTTGTATGATTTATTCTCAGCTTAAAATTAACACTCTAAGACATATAAAGTTAGACTCAATATGCATGAGTAGTACAGTTTTTTCATGTAATTTTTAAAAAGTAACTTTTATCCATTGTCCAAGAAAGCAAGCACTCTTTAATGGCTGGTAATGTTCTTTGTGCATGTAAGCAGAGTTTCTCTAACAGTGCTATCACAGAATGAACAGGCCTTTTGGGTCCCTGCTCGAAAAAATCAGATTAGTCTCAGATGCACTCTTTTGTCTGAATCTAAGTTGTTACGTTAAAAACTAAGTTCCAAGAACTAGAAAGTTCCATCACTTAAAAAAAAAAAAAAACCACACAATAACAAGCATGTAGCCTGAGAGACCTCTTTATACATACCAATATCCATTCCCCTCCTATAATAAGAAATGTCAGACTACCTATTTTCCCAAAGTCAATTTTTTAAGCTTCAAGTAGATTAGGCAGGACTGAGGGTCTGACTTGTAGGAACATATGTCTCCAAATGCTATGACTGTTTAAATATGAATGGGAGAGTAGTCCCCAAAGGATGATCAATAACCAAATATGTTGACTTCAAATTGAGACAAAACACCAAATTGGATCCTGAATTTCCTAATGCAGTGAAAATAGAATTTCCTTGTATAATAGAAGAATGTTCTGTGGTGTAACCACATAACATTTATCATACCGAGAAAGACAATGTTCACCTTTCAAATTTGAGGTTACTACAGTTGCCAACAGTTTGAGGAATCACATTATAAAACTGTTTACCAATTATTTTATAGCAGCAAAATTAAAATATTTCAACATGAAACTGAAAGTTATCTTGAAACAAATGAAATACTATGAAATTTCAGGAAAGTAAAAGAAGTTAACTAAAATTACTATTTGTCAAAATTAGGAATGAAAGCACAGTAAAGAAAAAAATCTTACTAGTCAATGGAATAATGGAGTGAATATGTCAAAGGACAGAATCAGTGGATTTGAGGATGGCTCAATATAATTTTTAAGGATTCATTTTATTCATTTATTTTTGTTTAATTTTATTTATTTGTTTATCTGTATGGGTGTGTGTGTAATGAGTATGGGTGCCATTAAAAACCACAAGATGTCAGGTGCCCTGGAGTTACAGGCAGCTGTGAGTCATCTTTCCTGAGTGCTGTGACATGATCTCAGGTCCTCTGGAAGAGTAGTGTGTACTCCAGACCCAGACCAATAGAACTTTACCACTATCTAAAACAACACAAGGAATGCAGACTTCATAAAGTTTGTGAGAATTTCGAGGCTCGAGGGGACAACAAATATAGAAAGAGATATAGCAGGAGAAAAACCTACAGATAACAGAATAGAGAAATGAGGACAAGAGGAAATAAAAGAAAACTGTATCTCTGACTCATTTAATTAAACCTTTAAAAAACAGGATAAACACTCCAGTCAAAAGACTGAGACTACTAAGACAGACTTTGAAACATAACCAAATCCATTCTATTTATACAACTGAAGTTTGAAGTTAAAGCACCTTTACTCATGTTCAAAACTTTCCTAAGTCTTTGAAGACTCAATTTATTTTTTTATTGGTTTTATTTTGCTTTTATTTCTGCTGTGTAGAATTTTGACTTTCTTTCAAGCTTAGTTTATGTGTTTTATACAAGGTGGTTATTTCTCTGGGTTTTATGATATCTTATTCCATTTCCTTGCCAGGTCTGGAAATACTTAATAGTAGAATCTGTGAAGAACTTTTATGTCCTAAAATCTTGAAGATTAATCAAATGCCAACTTATATTAGGCCTCAAATATATCCTAAATTTTGTAGCTATATTTCATGAACATTAAGACACACCTTGTCAATATAAGGAAATGACAACATCTAGAAAAAAAATTCCTATTTTCTAAGAAAGGAACTCCTTGGCCAGGTGGGATGCACATTTGCAATCCCAACATTTGGGAGTCAGAAGTAGGGTACCATGAGATCAACTGTGTATCATGCTCTCTCTGTGGGTGTATCTGTGTATTGTCTGTGTGTATATGAAGGAGAAAGATCATCTTATGTTGAAAAATGGATAACTAGTTGGATACTGTTTCTAAACCTCTTAGATACTTGAGAAGGCCATGAGGAAGTTCTAGCCAAATTCAGGAGCATATTCAGTGCACGCTGCTTTCACATTGAGACTGTGCAGAAATATACAAGCAATGTCCTGTCTATTTTTACACTTCCATTGACTGGGAGACAATGGGATCTGAATTGTATAGGATGTTTGACCTAGATAAAATACACATTTTGACAAATTCAGAAATATGCTTTCTACTCTGGGATTTTCAAATGTTTGGCGGGAGTAAAATAACTTCTTTAAGACTTTAAATATAAGAGTTTCTCTTATTTAGCATCTTACGTTTTGTACAAGAACTAAAATAAGATAAAGCTCAGTTACAGCAAAAAGGAATCCACAAATCAAGATCAATGGGATCTGGTGAAAACAAAGTTGGGTTGAGATACAGAACTCTTGGGAAGATGAGCATATCAAACTTGATATCCCAATCCTGGTTCAAGAATGTATCCATCCTTTAGAAGTGGAATGACAGGCAGTTGGAAACCACTTGATGTGGGTGCTGGGGAAGATACTCTTCAGGCCCCCTGAAAGAGTTGTAAGCACTCTACACACCTCAGCCTTTGCTCAGCTACTTCAAACGAAATCCCACGAGGTAGCGACCTACATTTTTTTCACATGTTTCATCTGACCCTGAGGTAGAGACCTCTTTTGGGCTTTTAGCTGACAGCTTCATGCATATCTCGTTATAACGTCACATTCTCATCTTCACATAACAGATGCTGTTCTATACATGAAACTATTACAAAGTTATGAAGAAAACTTTGTCACTTGTGTCACGTGAACCTACCGTACCCATTATTAAAGATAAAATCAATATCTTACAAATTTGTAAAACAATATATATTTTCATCCCCAAACTAAATTTTCTAAAGTGTTATGATATTTGGTGCTAGATGGTAGACATGTGACAAAGTATACTGATTGATTTTTTTTTTTTATAAGTTGAACAAAAAGCTGTCTTTGAACTGCCAGATATACTTTGGATTTTAATTTTTTTTTTTTTTGGTCTTTTGTAGATGAGATAAAACTTGTAAAGTCAAGTGCTCTAAAGATTCAAATGCTAAGTAATTTTGATGATATCTGGTATTTCTATTTGTAGATGGAAAATGCCAATGAACTAACAATAAGCGTCTACTGACTTGAGCTTTGAAATAAATGCTTTATTGTGTTAAAAAAGAAAATATCCATAATCACATAACCCCAGCTTTTCAGTGAGCCATCACTAAGAAGGGAATAGCATGCTGTGCTTACAGAGGAATCTTAGACAACAGCATGGAAAAAGAGTTTTTCAAGTGTGAACAGCCTGACAATCCAGGTTGAATATTTGTGTGTGGGAGAGAGTGTATATGATTCTGTTTTGACAAATGCATACTGTTGTATGCTTATGATCAAAATAAAGATAAATAGTCCCCTAAAAACCCTTCTCCCAAAATTTACTCTGCCTTCCTAACCAGAGCAAACATTGATGGCTTTCTGTGCAGCTTCTTTCTTGTGATTAATTTTTCTTACCAACTATATTTCTTCTTACCAACTTTCTTCTTACCAACTATATTTCTATGGAGTTCAGGAGATGGCTTCGTAAGATGGACAGATTCTTGTTTTGAAACTGTACATACTTGAGTTTGAATCTCCATAATCTAGATAGAAAAATAGGTGTAGTGGCCTACATCAGCATGGGGAAGCAGAGACAGAAAGACTCGGGATTTTCTGGTCAGCCCATCTAGCCAGTTACTTGTCACAAGATTGTGGAGAGAACCTCTCTCAAGGAAACAAGGTGATAAACAACAGCAGAATAAGGTGGGTGTTGATCTTTGTCTTCTGCAAGTGCATGCATGTTATATTAATTATTTTTGGTTGCTATCATAAAAATGACATAATCAAAACTGATGTACGGAAGAATGAGGTAAGATTGGATTGCAGTTCTAGAGGGTTAGAGTCCATAATGGTGAAAGATGGCAGCAGGTGGTTGGAGCAGGAAGCAAAGATGGCTGATGACATCTCAACTTGCATAGGAGTGAAGTGAGGCTCTGAACTCTCAAAACCTGGCCCTGCTGACATACTTTCTACCCCCAAGGAATCTGTACATTTCATGGCATCTCCTACCCAAATCACTAAGTGTTCAAAAGCAGTAGCCAATAGGGGATATTGCCAATTCAAACCACCAATATATATGGATATATACCTACACACACACACACACACACACACACACACACACACACACACACACCATACAGACTCAACTAGTAACTGAAAAATTTCAGACAAGTGCTTCTTTACAAAATTCTCTGACTTGGATCCTACTTTTTTTTTTCAGAACTCACATTTCATCACTTACAATATTCCTAACATCCAATGTGCTTAAATTTAATCAAAATAATATCTACTGCTTCACCAGAGGAAATTTTTAAATGTAACTAACACTTCTACTGCTATGAGTGCCTGGCAGTAAAGAATATAACACTGCTAATGCGTTTTAGTGCCTCTTGATTAAATGTCAACTGTCATATGCCCCTAGTGTTAAAAGTTAGAACAGTGAAAAGGCAATATCAGCTATTGATTTGGTGCACTTGACACATGGAATATGAAAATTAACAATTTTAATATAGATAACTCACAAATAAGTAGGTAGGACTCACATCAGTGCTGGTCTTATGTCATTAACTGCCTGGTTCATACCAAGAAGTTCTTACCTAGTTCTAAATAGAAAATATATCACTAATGTCAGGCTATAGGCTTTTTTTTATCAATTTTATTTTCTCAAAATAATATATATGTATCCTCAAAACAATATGTATATCATTTCTTCCTTGGTTGATTGGTTGGTTGGTTTGGTATTTTTCAAGACAGGGCTTCTCGTTGGAACCCTGGCTATCCTGGAACTAGCTCTGTAGAGCAGCTGGCCTTGAACTCAGAGATCTGCCTTCCTCAACTTCCGGAATGCTAGGATTAAAGGCATGCACCGCTAAGCCCAGCTTCCTCCATTTCTTAGTGGGAGGCTGAGAGTGAAGTAAGTCAAACCTTCATAGAAGTAAAAAAAAGAAAAAATCCAAATGAAATTTACACAGGCATTGCACCTGTGTAAAAAATGTCATTTGTCTCTCGTACATTCAAACTACATTTTCATCTTTATGTTCTATTTATTTCATAAATACTCACTATGCAGTATTTGTTGAAAGAAAGGACACTGTACTGCCTTCAGTGACTATTATTTATCCCGAATAGAAATGCATTTTTGCATTAACATGAACTTTACATGAGACAAAAATTTTCTCAATAGACACTGCTTTCTCCTCTCTCTCAGTAAAAGAGATTCACTTCTGTTTACTTAAAGGATGTGTAATCTTTCACTCCACTGCCGCAGACTATAACTCTTACGAGGTTATTTTGAAAAAAAAAAATGGAGAACTAAAAATATATTTTCGGAATAAACTTCCGCCACCTCTGAGGAATCCATTATAGTTATTTTGACACTTTGATAGTTTTTCCTGAATTTGAAAATGCCTCACTGTAAACAAATGGAAAAAAAAGTTTAGGACTAATAATATCCTGAATGTTTAATGTTAAAAAATTAATAGATACACTTTGTGGTTTTGACTCAATGGCCTCAATTGTCTGTGTGGGGGTTATTGGAAGGAAAGGCAGGTTGGACTCTCTGAGGACTGAATAGTGTATATCATTAGGGACATATTCAGGACATCACTCCTTGTAATTTCAGTTCAAAACCAATTTTAGTGCCATGTTATGGAATAATGTGTCATAGAAACAGAACAAAAAAAAAAAGAATGTCTAGTATGGCATTCTGTGAGAACTCCCACACTGTGAGCAATAACTGTAAATGAAAGGGCTTAATGGAAAAGAGAATGACACTAGAAATTACATTTTGGGAATGGTGTGCACTGCTTCACGGCTCTTTAGAAACACATGTGAGTGTGTTCATGAGCAGAATCCTTTCTTCATATTTTCTCAGTACCATTTTTCTCATGTGTAAATTATGGAGCAGGAATCTCGGATGCTGAAAATACAACGTGTCTGGCTTCATAGGCCACATCTGAAAAGAATAATCTAGGGATATTTCAGTAGCAAATGAGCAATTATTATTTATGACAGAAAAAGAAGCAGGAAGTTCCATTAAATTTGATCACAGTTGAACCTGATTTTCACATTCAAGCCTGATCAAAGGAGATTCTGCTCTAAGTTGTCTCCTTGTAAAATGTAAGATTAAATATTCATTAAAAGGCAAATCAAATGAGAAGTCAAGAAAAGCCATCCCTTTGATTAAACATATACATTGAGGATAAGGCCTACTCTTTTCTTGGCCTACACTGAGGTGTTTAATGCTTCTGCAGGGAAAGAATGTACGGGCTTTTGGATAAAGAACTTTGGTAAGCAAGAGTCTTTCCTTAGTTTGGGAAGCTACAGAACCTACACCTTTATAAATCTCCATATGCAGGTATACTTGAGTTTTAGGTCACTGCTAAACAGTAGGTTTACAAGAATTTTGTTTGTTTGTTTGATTGATTGGCTGATTCTTTAAGTAGCTCAGGAAAGAACAGAATTAATTTAAGCATTAACTTTCCAGATTTATTATTTTTATTTTGGTAAAATCCTACATGAAAATAATGGGTTTAGGTCATATCCACTCCCTACATCAATGGCAACTCCTCTCCTCTCCTCCTAACATCATGTTCTCTCTTTGTAATTACTGAGTCCAATCAGTGCTTTCCTTATCTGTATGGGTATAGGACACCATTCACTGGAGTCATAGGCATCCTAGCATTGAGCAACACAGCTGAGGAACATGGACTCCCCCATATCTACTTGCTATCCACTGCCAGTAGCTCTTCGGCTGAAGCTAAGTATTGGATCTCATAAATCCATCCCCTTTCTGAGGGGATGACTGGCTTGATCTTTTACATGTCTTCTATGAGGATACATACTTAAAAGTCAGTTTCCTACTATGTCCTTTAGCAAAACAATAGTATTAGGGCCGGTGGCCTCTCCAACCATGAATTCTTGCATCGGTTTACAATACCAAGCGTAAGTTTTCTCACATGGAGTAGGGCCTTGCATACAAATAGAAAGAAGTTGGTTACTCCTGTAACATTTTGCAACTTTTGCACCAATGGATCATTGTTGTAGTTCACAGCTGTAAGACGGTTGATAGCTTTTGCTTTTCTTCCACAATTGTTTGAGGAGCAGCTTTTAGCACTATGAAAGCAAGCCATCGGAAAAGAAGCTTCCAGGGCAG
This sequence comes from Psammomys obesus, assembly GCF_907164565.1. Lineage (NCBI taxonomy): Eukaryota > Metazoa > Chordata > Mammalia > Rodentia > Muridae > Psammomys > Psammomys obesus. The sequence goes on from NW_026585626.1 coordinate 1,527,100, forward strand.
TCCAAGACTTCTGAATGATTCAGAATATTAACACAGATGGGCAAGGATGCACAGTCAATTTTTGGACTGCAACATACTCATAAACAAGGTACTGCTTCCAAGTATAAGTTTAAAAAATGTGCCTGTACACATGACCTACTAGACACTAGTGACACAACACAGTATGGTTTAAGTAAACACCTGCTGGGATTTCTACAGGGCTCAACGCCTCCTATAGTGGATGAGGCTCACTGATACTGCCCAGCATCAGAGAGAGTGCATCATCTAACAATAGCCTAGCAAATATGCAAAATCAAAATGTGAAATGAATAGAGCTGCGACTAAACGCAAATGGATTTTACCCTGTCATGAGCTGTAATGCAGTGAATCTGAAACCAACTGTATTTGAACTCTATTTCCATTGGATTTCAGTTATTTTTCTTCTTGAGTTTAACCTTTAAGATCTGTGACTGCATTGTCTTTTAGAGGTACGAGATTTGGAGTTTTTGAAGGTTTTGCTTCAAGGTGGCATAGAGGTGTAACACAAACAAGATATGATGAGGAACAAAAAATAAAATAAGACTATTGAAAATACAAAGTGGGAGTCAGCAAAGCCATGTGACCTCAAACAGCACAATGGAAAACAGGAAGTATTAAGGCCAAGTATGATTTGCATCAAAATAAATCTACATTTTTTTAAACTTCCATTTGGTTTTTAACTTTTCAAAAGAAAAAAAAATCAAAATTGGGGGAAGAGTGCAGGGAATCACATGAAAGAAGGGGGAGTTAGTATGACCTGGAGAGGACAGGAGCTCCAAAAGGACCAAACATATCAGGGCAAAGGGGTCTTTTATGAGTCTGTTTCTCCAACCAAGGACCATGTATGAATATAGCCTAGAACCCTGCTTGGATGTAGCCCATGGTAGCTCAGTATCCAAGTGGGTTCCCTAATTATGGGAACAGGGACTGTCTCTGGCATGAACTCAATGGCTGGCTCTTTGACCAAGGGGGAGCCCTTGAGGAAGGAGCATCCTTCCTAGGCCACAGAGGAGGACATTGCAGCCAGTCCTGAAGATACCTGATAAGCTAGGGTCAGATGGAAGGGGGGGAGGACCTGCCCCATCAGTGAACTTGGAGTAAGGATGTTGAGCATTTCTTTAAGTGTTTCTCTGCCATTCGATATTCCTCTATTGAGAATTCTCTCTTTAGCTCTGTACCCCATTTTTTAACTGGATTACTTGATTTGTTTCTGTTTAACTTCTTGAGTTCTTTATACATTCTGTCAGATATAGGGTTGGTAAAGATCCTTTCCCATCATAATTTTTTTTATTATAACATTATGTGATAGAAGGAATGAGTGGTCTCTTGTGCTTATTATACTAATTTATTAATCAGTCCTAAGGTTTATACTTCATACAATATAATCACCTTCTAAAGACCATGCCTCATAATACCATTATCTTGTTGGTTAGATTGCTATGCTAGTTAACTTCTATTATCAAATTGTTACAACCTAGAGACACTTTGGGAGAAAACTTAATTAAAGAATATCCTCAATCAGTTAGCTTTTTTCCATAACAAAAGATCCTCTTGATTTATGACTGGCCAATGATCCAGCCTGTTATGGGTAACAACATCCTTAGGCAGGTGGGTCTAGACTATGTAAGAATCTAATGTTCTATTCCTAAGAAGAGACATTATGACCACAGCAACTCTTACAAAGGAAAGCACAAGACTCAAAATGAATGATGGTTCAAACAGAGTGTTTAAAAAGGCGTTCTCACAAAGATATTGTGAAGTAAAGCCTACCTGTGATTGTAATCAGTTTTATCTATTGAATTCTTAAAACACTCCCCTTCTGTCTTCAGCGACAGACCCACTGCATCACTTAGGAGTAATCAAGACTCAGGTGATACTTTCCCTGCCCAAATCCACTAGCTTAGCAAAGCAGATAAGCATTGATGAAAACAAAACTATACCTACTAGAAAGAAACTTCAAAGAGAAATTTTCTTTGCCAGAAGTGTAGAACCAAACTCTAGGGATACTACCATATAGAAGACACTAAATAATTATTGGCCCGTATGTATTAGAAAACAATTATGTTTAATCTTCAGTAATTTCATACATGAATATAATACATTTATATGATATCCCCCAGATTCTTCTTGGCCCCCAACCAAAGTCATGTCTTCTATGAGTTCATTCTCTCTTCCTCTCTCCATCTCTCTTTGTCTCACTCTCTCTCTGTTTCTCTCTCTATCTATTTATCTCTGTCTCTCTCTCATCTACTATATCCAGTTAGTGCCTCCCAGATGGATGGACATGCAGGGCACCAACCACTGGCCCTCTGACCACCTATTTTTGGCCACACTGCCAAAGGAAACTGATTCTCCTTTCTGGAGTGACTGTCAATTGCAAAGAGCTCCTCAGCTAGCTGTAAGGCCTATGAACACCTCCCTTATCCATGCTAAAGTGTTGAATCTAATAGAAGAGGATGCAGAAAGATTATAAGAGGCAGAGGCTGAGAAAAATTTCTGTACGTAAAATTGTGAAATTAGGGAGCACAACTGAGGCCATTCAGGCTCTGGAATCCTGCATATAGAAATTACCTACTCCCAAAATGAGAACAAACGCCCAATCCATCAATGTTCATAATTCTGGGAAAGTCCCTAAATGTGCTAACATTGGTTTCTTGGCTTCTGTAGTTCTGCTTTTGGCTAACTATTCTAATTGAGGTGTATGGACCCCAGGAAGTGGATTTTGTGCTTAAAAGCACCACCCTAGGAAAGTTTCGCTGGGTTCCCAAATACCCATTATAGTCACCAGCTGGGTAATTAATTGAGACTTTCTGTTAGCTTGTACCTGTGTCTTCTCTGGTGGATAGAGAATCTGTGAGATTCTCCCTGCAAGGAGACAGCCAATCTGCTTCAGAAGGTCTTGCATCGGCAGCGTTCAGCTTTCCTTGCTCCTTTACTAGGCTCAAGCACATCCTGAAGCATAGAGCGCTTACCCACAGAAGAAGCAGGAGACCTTATTGCCAAAGTCAATAAAAGCAGTTTCTTTAGAAATGATGCTAAAGAGATCCCTCATCCTATTCTCAGCTCTGAGTGTTACCCACAGAAGAAGCGGGAAAAGTTATTGTCACAGCCAACGGAAACAGTTTCTTTAGAAATGCTAAGGAGATCCCTCAACCCATTCTCAGCTCTGAGTATTAGCTGTTTGAATGAGTTATCAGATGAGAGATAGGATGAGAGATCAGGATCAACTGAAGATCAAACACAAACAAGAGCCTGTGTCTCATTATTTTGGAAAACAAGCTTTTCTCCTAAGGGCCCTGAAATTCTCCTAAGGGCCCTGAAATTTTACATGCGTTAAACATCTAGTTAAACATTAAACATCTAATTGAAAGTCATTTGGAAAACTTCAATTTGATGTTTAAAGAGAAGTTGTCAAATATGAATATTAATGGGCCTCCTGAAGCCACTGCTTTCAATTCTAGTGTGTTCAATAAAACCCACCCAACAAACAGAAAAGAAGGCTATTATATTTTGTTAGGTGCCATCTGCATTAATAATCCTGTCGATTGCAATTTACATGTCAAAATGGAAATTTGTTTTGCTGAGCAATTGCGAGATATCAATATATCTCCTGAAGACACTTTTCTGACGACAGGGAATCTTCTTTAAATCTTAGTGATTTTTAAGTTTAGTTCATAAGCAAACACCTGGAAATCTAAGTTTATGCAATTTGGGAAGAAGAGGTCATCTATTTTTTTAACATTTTTTTAACCTTAAAATTGTATACATGTGTGTAGTTAAATGGTTTAATCCTTAAAATAAAAATAAACAATTAAGTTTTGGTAGGAATAGTACAAGGACCAAGGAGTTACAGTTTCATGTCTAGGTTATATAGACTTCCTGCTTCATCTCTATTGGCATCTTCTCTAGCTGATTTGCTATTGTAACAGTGACTTTGCTCAACACTGTGGCTTAAAGTGACACTTTGTATTTAAGTCTTTGAAAAAAAATTTTAATCCCACAAATTTCACCTTTCTTGTCTCCTGCTTCTGAAGCTATCACCGTTTGTACTTCTGGTCAATGCAAACACTCTTTTAATTGCACTTACCTACCGTTTATACCTAAACGAGGATGAAAATAGCTGTGATAGCCAACCCCCTGTTGTTTTCCTTTCTGGATCCAGAGCTTCTTCCTTCTGTCACATGCTTGTTCACCAGGAACCTCATGTGTTCTTGTCACCACTGCTGTCCCGAAGACTGAATCCATTCATGGCTCTGGTACTCTCAAAAGGCTCTCTGATAAAAGCATCAGGTGTTCACGATGCTCGTTAATGGTTCTAATCTGATTTGAAAACACTGACAGGTATGCTTAGTGCGGCAAAGGAATTTTGCTTTCTGAATAAATTTTTGGTAGAAAAGGTATGCTGAACAGCACTGATACTGCCTGTCAATTTCTCATGCTTCATAACAGAGAGAGGAAAGATATGAGCACGCAATCGCATTCTGAAAATTACTGTTGCTTTCTTAAGTTTGCTTTCAGAGACCAGACTACTGTATGCAGTGCCTTATTTGGAGACGACTAGAGTCTTGGAAGTATGCCAGCCCTACGTTGTCCTGCAGATGACCTTGAGATTTATCTGAAGGTGCTAGCAGAAGAGCTCAGCTCCTCATGCACACTTAGTTGAAGAACAGTCTGCTTCTGTTGGGAAGGATCATTCTCTTCCATCTTACACAGTTTTGAAAGGGATACACAGGTAATGGTGAGAGAAAACAGGGACACGCCCCTCACCAGACAGATCCTCCAACCAATCCTAATGATCACAGGAGTGACAGGCATCCTGGTTGGAGAATCCTCACATCCCAAAAGATAATTTTTAAAATATTTTTTTTTTCTAGCTGAGGAAGAATATTTGCAAAATAAGGCAGGAAAATAATGTGAAATAGAGAGATACACACATACATGTTCATACTCCAATAGCTAACAGGATCATCAGCAATTCCTCCAACACTAACAGGGCCTATAAATCTAGATGTTTCTATATAATGTTACTCTGCAAACAAAGGAAACGGGGATTCTTAGAGAAATCACTGTCCTTAGGTCTGGGAAAAGGAAAGTACCAGATGAATCTGAAGCACATTTAGTTCCAGGAAGTAAGAAATAATTTTAAATAGGGCTCTAAGATAACATAAATTTCTGCACAGGGGGGAAAAAAGGAAAAGACTGTTGCACATGTCTCCTTAACACACGTCTTTCTGTTTCCATACAGTGCAGCTACTCCTATGTTACATGAGGACATGTGATTCATATCCCATCAAGTCTACATTTCACTTAATAAGTAATAATTCCTCTTTGACTCAAGTAGGACACCCTTTTCAAACTGTCACAAGCAGAAATTGAAACATTTAAGGTCATATAAATTAAGGTAATATCTCACTTTTCTTCTGTCGACTTCACAGCTAAAGAATCAGAAGGAATCCAGTTAGGTTAATAAAATTGATCCTCTTCTTAGCTCCTCTGTCTGGCACAGAAGTGCGTTTGGTTTTCTCTCTCTTACCTTATTCTATAATCCAATGATGTACCATTATAGACTATGTAACTGATAAAGAACAAAAAAATGTATCTCTCATAGACCTGTAGGCTGAGAAGTAAAAGATCAAAGGACTCGTATTTGGTATTTATCTCGCAATAATGTTCTTATAGGAACTGGGTGGGGAAATAAGAAAAAGTAAATGCACTCTCCTGAAAAGGTTTAATACCAGCATTAATCTATGTATGAAAGTCAGGCCACCTTGACCTGAGTCCATCCCACGGCACCCACCAATATATTCCTATGCATTGGGGCTCCAGTCACCAGCAAATGGACTTCAAAGGTCACATTTAAACCATAACAATCCTAATATTATTTTAACATGCAATTCATAGTCTAAAATTTTTTTAAAATATATTCATAAAATCAAACTGCTACTTTCAGAGACAGCAGAGCTGGTCCTTAGCAAAACAACTTGCAAGTTGTCTTCTGATGTATATGTGCATTTCACCTCATGTACTTCCTCACTCCCACCCACACATGCAAGTGAATGAGCAAATGAAACTTTTAAAAATTACAGTAGATAGACTGGAAAAATCAGTCAGTAGGTTTGCCTTCTAAACATGGATTCCTGAGTTCAGTCCTAGTGCCCATTTTTTTTTTAAGCTGGACATAGTTATACACAAGTGTCCATGCTTGGAAAGTAGACATGGGAAGAGCTTTGGAATCAGCTGACCACCAAGCCTAGGCTACAAAAGGAAGCACCGTAGTTAAAGAGTAAAGACTATTATCTAGGCTGAGGCAGGAAACAATATTTCAACTTTAGCAGACATAACCTCAGATCATCCATAAGAACGAAGTCCTGTGCCAAAGAAGGCAACTGTAGGAGACCAGGGGTTACTGTCATTATCTTGTTATATGGATAGTTTGTACTCTCACACCACCTCTAAAATAAATTGCTTGGAAATGTTACCTGGTAGGAATAGAAGTGCCTTGAACACAGAGATCTGAAGTTCTCTCTGAAGACCTTTTCGTACTCTGAAACTGCAGGAGGAAGATGGAATCCAAGAGTACTCTTAAAGGCAACATGTATTTTAGGGATAAACAAAAATAAAAGGAAAAGAAAAGAAAGAAATGAAGAATAAACTTTTGGTAGAAAACTTGAGGCAAATAAACCAAGCCATAGGCTATTTAGTTGACCAAAGAAAACCAGGAAAAAGCATAAGCCTCCTATATCAAGAACAAAAGGTGATATGAAACCTGTCTCTCCAAAGGGATTTTGAGTCAGATATGGAGCAGTATCTGACCATCAGATACAGATAATAAATGAATGAAATTTAACACCTGTAAATTTATGTACAAATTAACAAAGAGATAAGAATAGTATAGAGTGACCCAATAACTCTGATTCCAGGGAGTGACCAAGGCTGTTTTTTCTATGAGGAAACGTTTCAGAAAGAGTTGTTGTGTAGAACTTTGTCTTTCAAGTAGTAACTGTACCAGTGCCAAATGATGTGTCTGATATATGAAACTGTGAAATAAGTCATAATAAACAAATATGTTCAAACACCAGTCGAAACCCTACCCTATTCATATGCAGAAATAAAGACAAAATGACAAGTTTTGTCAGTACACCATACCAAAGAAAACACATTTATTGGTTAAAAAGACATTTCAGGATTGAAAATCATAATAACTTTGCAAAAACCAGAGACTAAATAGCACAGAGACCTAGGTGAAGCCAAATAACACTGACCTAAAAAAGAGGAAAATGTGTCGCTGTAAATTGACTGCTAATGATAGTCTGCTATACTCATAGATCAGTGTCTTGCAAGCTTCCTCCTGGGAACAAATACAGAGACCCATAACCGGACATCACAGAAGGAGAGACCTTGGAACACTCGGGCCTAAAGATCTTCTGGAGGTTTCTATATCCCTAATCTCAAGCTGTACTATAGAGCAACTGTTGTAAAAACTGTATGGTACTGGCATAGAAACAGACTGGTGGATCAATAAAATTGAATAGAAGACCCAGAAATAAACCCACATACTTATGGACACCTGATTTTTGACAAAGATGCCAAAACCATACAATGGAAAAAAGATAGCATCTTCAACAAATGGTGCTGGTCTAACTGGATAACTACATGTAGAAAAATGCAAATAGATTTATACTTATCACCTGGCACAAAACTAAAGTCCAAGTGTATAAAGACCTCAGTATAAAAACAATACATAAACCTGTTAGAAGAAAAACTGGGGAAGAGCCTGGAACTCATTGGCACAGGAGAAAACTTCCTCAACAGAACCCCAACAACACAGGCTCTAAGATCAACAATCAATAAATGGGACCTCATGAAACTGAAAAGCTGCAAAGCCAAGGACACTGTCATCAAACAAAATGACAGCCTACAGTTTGGGAAAGAATCTTCACCAACCCTTTATCTGACAGAGGGCTAATATCCAGAATATATAAATAACTCAAGAAGTTAAATAGCAACAAATCAAGTAATCCAATTGAAAAATGGGGTACAGAGCTAAACAAAGAATTCTCAATAGAGGAATATCGAATGGCAGAGAAACACTTAAAGAAGCTTTGTTTCTAAGAAAAAAAAAATCTTAATAATAGGGAGCCAGAGAGCTAGTGCAGCAGTCATGAACTTACTGCTCTAACATTATACCCAAGTTTTGCTTTTGTTTTTTTTTTTTTCCAGAGGAAATGAAATTACTCTGTTGAAGAGATGCTATATTATTTTATCTACTGTAGCATCATTTACAACACCTAAGACACCAAATCTTTCAAGGTATCCACATTGGTTATTTTTGTTGCTATGATAAAATACTACGATCAATGCAAACTATAAAAAGAAGGGTTTACAATTTTTGAAGAATAAGAGTCCGTCATGGCAAGGAGTCATAGCAGCAGAAGCAGGAAGTTTTGAACACATGTCTTCAACAGAAACAAAGCAGAGACAGCCAACTGGAAGGAAGACAAGCCTATGAAATCCCAAAACCCATGATTGGTGACATACATCCTCCAGCTAGGCTGGGCTTCCTGAATCTTCCCAAACAGCAAGCACCATCAACTAGAGAACAAGCACCTAAACACCTCAGCCTGCAGGGGACATTTCTCATTCAAACCACCACAGCGTCAATGGTCAAATAAATGGATAAGACATGGTGTGTGTGTGTGTGTGTGTTTTATTCACTCATATAAGACAGTGAAATTCCGCCATTTGTTTCAGTGAGGGTTTTATTAAAGCTTATTATTATTAAGTGAAATAACTCAGTTGAAAAATAAATATTACATGATCTCCTTCATGTGTGATTTTTTTAATTTTAATTTTGTATATTAATGACACTTTATTCACTTTGTATTCCAGCTGTAGCACCCTCCCTCATTTTCTGCCAGTCCCACCCTCCTTCCCTCATATCCTCCCATGCCCCTCTCCAAGTCCACTGAAATTTTTAACAGTTGTTTGAATAGAGCTATAGAATTCTGTCAGGATTTCTTTCATCTAAAACTCTCTGGGTACCTGTAATGTAACGTTTCCCTTCCCTTCCTAATTCTAGTGACCACCATTCTA
>NW_026585626.1:1536610-1543920 GCF_907164565.1 Psammomys obesus
TAGAATGGTGGTCACTAGAATTAGGAAGGGAAGGGAAACGTTACATTGCAGGTACCAAGAGAGTTTTAGATGAAAGAAATCCTGACAGAATTCTATAGCACAGTGGAGTAATCATAGTCAACAATGTTTTAAAATTACCATAAAAATGAGGTCAAAAGTTTCTACCATATAGAAATAATAAATGTTTTGAGGAAATGAAAATGCTAATTTTGTTTGATACATTATTTGCATTTTTAAATATTAAATTATTTTACAATAATATTAATATTTATAAATGCCATATAGCTATTAAAAATAAAAAACAAAGACAGGCATAGGGATGTGACCAAGTGGACAACGTGCTTGCCGTGCAAATGTGAGGACCTGAATTTGAATCCCCAGAACTCATATAAACCCAGGTATGTCAGCAATTCCATGTTCTTATCATGAGATGGGAGAAAAGTACAGGAACCACCTCTGGAAACATGCAGTCAGTTACCACCCAAGACAATTTCTTTTTCACTGAGGAGAGGACTACTCTCCTCACACCAAGCCAGGACCCAAGTTTCAGTAAACTTAAAAGGATTTAAATCATACACTGTTCTCTTCAGCCTCAATGGACTAAAATTAGAATTCAATATGAGAGTGTGGAAATTAAATGTTGTGGGTCAAAGAGAACAGTAGGCCACAAAAGAAATTAAAAAGAAAATTAACCTGGGTGCCTAAATTACAAAATACTTTATTTCTGAAAATGTTTAAATCACATGAGCCTATAGTGAGCTAGTCTTCATGTTGGTTGTTATTTATTTTAAGTATGATGCCTCCTGACTGGTCAGAATGACTGATGCTAAGGGTTGTGGTGACTTCCAATTTCTTAAAATAAGAAAAAAAATTAGTGAAGTTTGCTGCATGTGCTGCATGGGTTAACTCTTTCATAGGAGAGTTCTCTGTAGTGTGCAAAGCTCCTGATTGGACCTCATCCAAAAGAACATCTCAAGCCTTACTTCTCCTTTGTGTTTATGTGTGCTCTGTCTTTTTGATACACTTTCAACAATGCTCAAAGTATGCTCTCCATCTTAAGACATTGTTCTCTTTCAATACCCATAAGAAGTCATTCCCCACCCTTAGTGATTACTCATGACACTGTGGCCACGCTGTAAGATCTTCTGGCTTCGCTTGTAGTCCTTGTCCTCCTACCTCCCCTTATCTGCAGTTGCTTCTTAACCAAAGATCTGAATCTCCACTAGATGAGGGCAGAGATCAGTTTCTTCCAAACTTATATTAATGTTGCTATTTTGTCTGTGGATCTTGAGTCTTTTAGTGACATGAAGAAGCTGATTTTTTTTCCAGCAGAGTTTTATTTTGCATCACCTCGGTCTATCAGAAAAATTACTATCTATGGCAACCTTATTAAATGCATTTGTAAGATAATATGGCTTTAAAATTAAAGGTGTTTTTTGACATATGGGCTGTTTACTGGATACTGTGTGAAAACAGCATAAAATACACTGTGCATGCCCACTGGTGCTCTGGGATGACTCGGAGCATTGTCAACAGGGACTAATATTTTAAAGAGAATTGTTTTACTGAGTAGTAGGCATCAGTGATAAACTTAAAATATTTAGCAATTCTTGATGTGGACAGATGCACTGTCTTTGTGGCTTGATTTTTTTTTTCTTTTCCACTCAGCATACACAGGAAGAGTAGGGTCTCCATAATCCTTAAGGGTGCCAAGATTTCGGATTGGTTAATGACTATCGTTTTTGATTTATACCCTTCAACTGCATCAGCTCCTAGCAAGAGAGTCACACTTCCTCTGAAGCTTTCAAGTTGGGCATTGATTTTTCTGTAGCTAAGGAGTCCTGGATGGTGTCTTTCTTCATGAGGCTTTTGTGTTGACACTAAAAATGTGTTGCCTATTGTGCCCACTTTCAGCGATGATCTTTGCTAGATCTTCTGGAATACTTGATGGAATACTTCTGGAATACTTCTTTTACCATTTGCAGCTAGCTTCAGGACGCCTTTACGTCATGGCTCCATTAGCCCCCAGTAGTTTCAATCTTCCCTCTACAGCTTCTCACCCTCCTTCACAAATTTTGTTGTTGTTGCTGTTTGTTTGTTTGTTTCGAGACAGGGGTTCTCTGTGTAGCCTTGGTTGTCCTGGACTCACTTTGTAGACCAGGCTGGCCTTAAACTCCCATCTGTCCACCTACCTCTGCTTCCCCAAGTGCTGGGACTATGAAATTAAGCATAGATAGGGCATTGCTTCTGATTAGGCTTTTTCCTAATGGAATGCTGTGCCGGGTTGAACATCCATGACAAGAACTCATGTTTCTCATTATGTGTATGTCCTCTGTAGTAGCACTTTCATTTCTTTCCAGAGCTTTTTCTTTGCATTCACATCTTGGCTAACTGGCACCAGTGGACAAGCTAGAAAAATTTTCTAATAACCTTGTTCAGTTCACTGCTGTCAACAATTTTGATTGCATACAAATGCAACATCTGTAAAATTCCAGTAAGAAATTCTACCTGTGCACATATGCCGATGTGCACACTCATCTTGGTTACCATGAAAAGTTAAATCTTATTTCTCCTTTATAGATGAGGAGACAACCCCCCAGGAGGATAAGGCACTTTTTCACTTTTCCTATTGCACAAGTAGTGGAGAGGAGAGGTGGCGAAAAATGAGCAGAGACACCCAGAACCTGAGTCAGCGTTTGACCACTGTGCTGCCTCTGGTAGGAGGAAGCAGAACTGACAGTGTTGGGCCTCCAACACTGTGTTCATCACAGCACTGGCACCACTGGAAAAAATTACAGTATTTTGATGTGTTTCAGGAAAGCTTTCTAATGGTAATATAAACCTTTTTTCCAATTATTATTTTACCAGTGAGGTCGGTGAGCAGCTGTTTATTATTTTTGTACTAATTTAAGTTTGAACTTCAATCTTAATGCATATGATTTTTTTCATCCTAAATTTATCTATTTTTAAAAGTTTAATTTCATGATCTCCATTGGATCTGAAATTCATAATGAATTTCACAGCACTTTATGGTAATTACACAAATGTAAGACTAAACTCACTGTGAGCAACTGGATTCAGTGTAATGAAAACAAAAAAAATTGAAATTCTATTTATGTAAATATTGTCTGTAATGAGCACTAGGGCAAGCAGCAGCAGTTGGTATAAGTAGAGAAATACACACTAAAATAAATGTATCATTTAAGTCTTTTAGAGGGCATCAGTAGGCATTTTATCAGGATAGGAAGCTATGAAAGCACTAGAAAAACTTAGTCCTAAGTATTTTGCTTGCTCTTATGAAGAAATATTCAGAGATGATACTAATACCACAGACACTTCTCCACAACAAAATAACATCAACTACATCTTCAATCACCGAAGAAGACTCATGTGCCTAGGAGGGTGAAAAACAGACTTCATCAAATGGTGTTGTGTTCTTATATGTTCCAATAATTTCTTAGAATTCTGCCAAGGCAGTACTCAGACATCTAAAGTAAATAACGTTGAGAGTTTGTAATGTATAACTCATAAATGGGAAATAGGATACAAGATAGAATATGAGGTAGTGACAGGCAAAAGAGCTCAAATCCTGAAGGAGCAGGGAATGATAAATCGGTAATGGGATTAGAAACAAATTTCCTCCAGTTCTTCAATAGCTTTGATTCTAAAAGAGCAAGTTGGATTTAGTATAACATTGTGCAGTTTCTTCTTTGTATATTGAATGCCGTTAGCATTTTGAGTGCTTACCTAGGGCACTCATTTCATTCTTGGTCTTATAGGACCCTATTTGTTACGTATCCATCTAATAAGACAAAGGCATTCATTAAAGAGATGTTTTGCCTGACATTAGTAGAAAATTTCTGACACATGTAATTTCTTATCATAAGTTGTTGGTTAGAGTCACACCAAGGTACCTTATGTTATTAGTGGCTATTGTGAAGGATGTTCTTTCTCGGCCCTTTTGACTTTGGTATACAGGAGGGCTTCTGATTTTGTTGAGTTAATTTTGTATCCAGCCAATTTGCTGAAGATGCTTATCAGCTGAAGGAGTTCTCTGGTTGAATTTTTGGGTTTGCTCATGTATATTATCATATCATCTGCAAATAGTGACACTTTGACCTCTTCCTTTCTGATTTGTATCCCCTTGATCTCCTTTAGTTGTCTTATTGCTCTAGCAAGGACTTCCCATATTATGTTGAAGAGATACTGAGAGAGTGGGCAGCCTTGCCTTGTCCCTGATTTCAGTGGGATTGATTTAAGTTTCTCTCTGTTTAATTTGATGTTGGCTATAGGCTTGCTGTATATAACCTAGATAACCTAGAACCCCTGCCCAGAGGTAGCCCATGGCAGCTCAGTATCCAAGTAGGTTCCCAAGTAAGGGGAGCAGGGACTGTCTCTGACATGAACTCAGTGGTTGGCACTTTGATCACTTCCCCCTGAGGGGGAAGCAGCCTTTCCAGGCCACAGAGGAGGACAATGCAGCCAGTTCTAATGAGACCTGATAAACGAGGGTCAGATGGAAGGAGAGAAGGATCTCCCTTATTAATCAGTGGACTTGGAGAGGGGCATGGGAAGAAATGAGGAAGAGAAGGTAGGATTGAAAGGGATTGAGGGAAGGGGCTACAGCTGGGATACAAATGTAATTAATATAAAAAATATAAATTTAATTTAAAAAGAATCAAAAAAAGAACAGTATAACACCTTTGTTTATAATAGGAAGACAAGTAAATTAAGGCAAACCATGGTTGACACACTTGATCCAGCTTTAATAAATTTTAGAAGTGGAATTTAAACATTTAATTGAATATACATGAATTAAAATATATATAGTCTTGTGGTGTGTGTGTGTGTGTGTGTGTGTGTGTGTGTGTGTGTGTGTGTGTGTACATGCCTTAATATGTGCCTAGGTTTTAGGAAGCCTCTACTGTATTAAATTTTCAATATAAAGGGCCTTAATCTTAGGTGTCTATCTCTGAATTTCCTCCATTGTCTGCTGTCTCCCCTCCCATTATTTCTTATGCCTTTCTGTTTCAGGTCCTACCTCATCTATCAATCTATCTATTGTAATTAACCTCCTTAGGGAAATCTATCCCTCTCCAACCATTGTGGTTATACAGTTTCTCGTTTGTTTAATCTTTACTTACTAGCCAATAACCACCTAAAAGCAAATGAGCACTATATTTGTCTTCCTGGTTCTGTTACCTCACTCAAAATGATTTCTTCCTAGTTACATCCATTTCCTTGCAAATTTCATGATTTCATTTTTAACTGAGTAATATCCATTGTTTAAATGTACCATTCTTCTGTTGAGGGACGTATGGGTTGTTTCCAATTTCTAGATCTTACGGATAGAGTAGCAATGAGCGATATTAACCCCTAAAGCAATAGGCAATAGTATGTAGTGTTCCAATATTTGAAGAGAATCAAAATGCCTTGTCTCTACCTGGGGAAATACTTATAATTCGGAATCAATTGTTTAGACAAGAAGGAAATAGCTTTGTTTTATTGGAACTTAGCCATGATCTGATATCTCCACCATCTCATTCAGTACTTTCAATTGTAAGAAGAGGCAATTTTAATACTTCCAGTAGTAGTTTAACCGGGGAAATGGTAGGTGAGGTTCGAAGCTGATTATGAGGAAAGTTTGGCTCATATTCAACCGACTCCAAGCCTACTGATAACTGTCCATCTACCTAACAATTTAAACACTACACTCTCTTTTTTATATTTTATTTATTTATTTATTACAGTGCTACACTCTCATTTCTAGATAGCCATACAAACAACTCAATAAACCTCAGAGTTAAACTACAGCATATATAAAATGAACTTGACATATATATGCATTATATTCTGTGCCACAAATAAGAATATACAGTCTTCTTAAAAGGCCATGGAATCTTCTTGAAAATAAAATACAAGCTAAAATACAATTTTGATAAATAAAGATATAAAAATCTCTTTTGTATCTTATCACATAGTAAAATAAAAATAGAAATCAACACCAAAAAAAAACAACAACACACTCTTTGATCCAATAAGTGAATCATTAAGAAAAACCAGGGAGTAATTTATAATTTTGTAGAATCAACAGAAAAGAAATAATAGTTTACCAGAACTTTGGCAATTTTTTGAACTTTTAACATTTTTTATTAATTACAGTTTATTTACTTTGTATACCCCTGTAGCTCCCTCCTTCCCCCCTTCTAATTCCACCTTCCCTCCTCCTTCTCCACCTATGTTCCTCCCCAAGTCCACTGATGGGGGAGGTCCTCCTCTCCTTCTTTCTGATCCTAGTCTATCAGGTCTCATCAGGAATGGCTGCATTGTCTTCCACTATAGCTGGAGAGATGGCTCAGCCATTAAAGGCTAAGCTCACAATCAAAAATATGAGAACCTTGGCAATTTAAAGAGAAAAATTTACTGCTGTCTATGCTTCCATCAAAAGTCTGAAATGGTGGGAGCTAGAAAAGAACATCTTGAGTGAGGTATCCCAGAAGCAGAAAGACATACATGGTATACACTCACTCATAAGTGCTTATAAGACATATAATATAAGATAAACATACTAAAATCTATACTCCTAAATAAGCTAAAAAACAAGGAAAACCCTAGAGAAGATGCTCAATCCTCATTCAGAAGGGCAAACACGGTAGACACTAGAAGCAGGAGAAGACAGGGAACAGGACAAAAGCCTACCACAGAGGGCCTCTAAAAGATTCAACTGATCGAGATATCAAAGTAGAAGCTGAGACTCATAACCAACCTTTGGGCAGAAAACATAGAATTTTATGAAAGAAGGGGGAAATAGAAAGACCTGGAGGGGACAGGAGCTCCACACGAAAGCAACAGAACCAAAAAATCTGGACACAGGGGTCTTTTGTGAGACTGATACTCTAAATAAGGACCATGCATGGAGATAACCTAAAACACCTGTATAGATGTAGCCCATGGCAGCTCAGTGTCCAAGACGGTTTCCCAGTATTAGGAACAGGAACCATCTCTGACATGAACTCATGGGCTGGCTCTTTGATCACCTCCACCTGAGGGGGGAGCAGCCTTACTAGTCCACAGAGGAAGACAATGAAGCCAGTCCTGATGAGACCTGATAGACTAGGAGCAGATGGAAGGGGAGGAGGACCTCCCCTATCAGTGGATTGGGGGAGGAGCATAGGAGAAGAAGAGGGAGGGAGGATCTGAATGGGAGGGGAAGGGGGCTGCAGCTGGGATACAAAGTGAGTAAACTGTAATTAATAAAGAAGAAAAGAAAGAAAGAAAGAAAGAAAGAAAGAAAGAAAGAAAGAAAGAAA
>NW_026585626.1:1543930-1578086 GCF_907164565.1 Psammomys obesus
AAAGAAAGAAAGAAAGAAAGAAAGAAAGAAAGAAAGAAAGAAAGAAAGAAAGAAAGAAAACCATGGGACCAGATAATTTTTGTTGCTGAATTCTACCAAATTCTCATGGAAGAGTTAACATAAACATTTTCCAAAGCATTTTATAAGATGAAAAGGGAAGGAATAGTAACAAACTCATTCGACAATGCCAGCATTATCCCGATGCCAAAATTAGAAAAGGAAATAACAAAGAAGAACCATAGACCATTTTTCCTGTTGAACACACACACACACACACACACAAACACACACACACACACACACACACACTCACACACACACACTCACACACACACAAATCTCAGTAAAATTCTTACAAACAAATGGAAGAACACAGAAAAATTATGCAGTGTGACCAAGTTAAGACATATAGGGTTGGTTTACCATGCATAAATCAACAAGCACAATACAGCACATTAATAGACTATAGGATAGAAATCATGTGATCATTTCAAGCAATACAAAAAAGGCTTTTGACAAGGGTTAGAAATCTTCATGATAAAAACCTTGAAGAAATATATCTTGGTGTAATAAAAAAAATCTGTATTACAAACACATAGCCAATGTTTTTCAAAATGGGAAAAGTTGACAGCATTTCCTCAAAAATGTGAGGAAGGGGTCCTCTCTCTCTTTCTCTCTCTCTCTCTCTCTCTCTCTTTTCCCCTGGAGTGAAAACCTGCTAGCTCAGAGAGGCAAAGAAAGAAAGTAACAAACTGATCTTCCTTCTCAGCTCAGGTCTGGATGTATAAAACTCAAAAGGCTCACTAGCTCAGCTGAGAGCCCAGGAGCAAAAGGCCAAAAAAAAAGCTAAGGCCCAAAGGCTTGCTATCTCAAAACCCAATAAACCAGGGAGCCGAGGAGCTGAAGCCTAACCTAAGGCCAGGGCTTGAGCTAATCGCCCTTTCTTCTTCTCCATGGTGTCTTAAATAGACCTCAACTAAAAGTCCGTCTTATCCCAGTCTTTTAAGCTATACAATAGAAAGAGCTCTATAGATAGAGCAACACAATAAGAAAATTAAAAGGGAAGCAAAATGGAGGCAAGGAAGTGAAACTTTCCCTATTTGACAAAATCCTGTAGCTATGAGACCTTGAGGATTCCACAGAAAATGTTGACACTTGATAAACACTGTCAGGAAAACAACAGAATACAATATCAATATACAAAAATCAGTAGTATTACTGTACATTGATACTGAACATGATGATGAGAAATAAATGGGAAGGTTTCATTCACAATCTGTGCAAAACAAGAAAAAATAACTAATGGTCAGCCTCACCAAGGATGTAAAAGACTTCAGCAGTGAAAACTTTAAGAGAATGAATAAATACTAAAATAAAATAGCTAGATTAACAGAAGCAACATATAAATTCAACAAAAATCCCAACAGCATTCAGAGACCTAAAAAAAAAAACCTAATCATAACATTTACATAGAAGCATAAGGAATCCAGAATAGCAAAGCAATCCACGCAGTAACACTAAAGGCAGTGGCATATCTGATCTCAAACTATCTTATAGAGCCACAATGATAACTGCAACATAAACCCCACACAAAAGTAGATATGCAGAACATGAGAATACAATACAGGACTCAGAAGCAATTCCACAGAGTTAAGGTCATCTAATTTTTGACAAAGATGTAAAAAGACATCCTCTAAAATATTGTGCAGAACAACTGTTGTAGTAATATGTGTTCTCATTAGAAGGCACATTACTGTATTAATTTTAAAAAATGGAAACTCAGTTCACAAGTAAAATAATTATCACAAAAAATTAGTTAAATCAGTTTCCTCTTTCTTGTTTACACTTGTGCCTACTTTATCTTTTTGTCAAAATTATTAACCTATATATAAATGTATTTGTTAGTTATTTAATTTTACTAATGTAAGCATTTGGCATTTTAAGTTTTCTTTAAAGTATATGTTTTAAGTGCAGCTTACAGGATTTAATGTTAATTTAAAATTATCTAACTACAAAAAATTACTGTATTTAAAGGATCCTCCTGTTTCTCAGCTTTTTCATGAAGCATTATGCTTTGTTAATGAGCTATATTTTGAAACTATCAGTTTTAATAAACTCTTTGAGCTGTATTTTGGCATTATCAGCAATAATAAATTGGCTACTGTCTGAATGCAATTTCCTAAAGAATATTTTCTCTATTATCGATATCCTGAAAGTAGCAAGTGTCTTGCTTGAGATGTTACCTTCTGGTTTTAGTTTCTGACAGCAGGTTTTTCTATCTCATGGTTTAGACAAGAATCCTTTGTTTCTAAAATAATATTTACATATATGATTTGAAAATTCCACACAATGGACTATGGCTCACCCAACTCCCTCTCAACTACTGAAAAATCCTCCTCAGCCTTCTAACCACCCAACTTCATTTTTACTCTCCCTTTAAAAAACAAAACTATAAGTCATCAAGTCCACTTTGCATGGCTATACAATTTGTGGCCACAAGCAATGCCCTGGAGTATTCTTGATAAACCAGGGACCAGGCCATTAAAGAAAATTCACCCCTCTCTTCCAGCAGCAATCACATGCCAATAACTTTGTAGCTGGAGTTGAGATTCTGTGCACATCTCCACTCCTCCATGGTAAGATTTTGTCTGGCTTGAGCTTGTATGTGTCTCATGCATGCTGTCACCATGTCTGTATGTGTGAGTCAACTCCGTTATATCAGCAAAACAATTTCCTTGGAGTCATTCATTACATCTGGATGTCACAGTATTTCCGGCGTTTCCTCATAGATTTCTGAGCCTTGCAAAGGAGAAAGGTTTATAGACTTCCCATCTACCTGGGACTGAATATCCCAATGTTAATCATTCTCTGCATGTTGACCATTTTGTCCTTACTGAAGAAAAGAGGTAAAGGACCACGGAAACACGCCAAAGCCTCAGCCTCTGGCATTGCTTTTAACAGTGTTCCACGCACTGAAATGGTGACTCTTAGAGCAGCTAACTGGCCCACATAGGGATTGCCCATCCATGTGTTTTCCCATGCTGTGCGGAGCTGCCATTCACTTGAAACTTCATAGTGACTTTAATATCTCTTTAAGAGATACAGCTAGAATAAATGTGGGTTGCTTGTTAAAATACCATTTCTTGTGTGTGTTTCTGTAGTTATCCCAGTCCAAACCTATTCATATCTACAATTGCCACAGAAGCTTGAGATAACTGAATTCACAAACAAAATTCTTAACATATAGATTCAGTCAAATCAAGGACGTATTTCCACATACTGAACAGAAAATGCATGTATGAAGAACTTGGAATTTTATACCAACCCTATCATAGCTGTCTTTCAGTTAAATGACCTTAAATTTTAGGACTTGAAATAAATTCCAAATAGTATTTTAAAGACAAAAAGGGGGTTAAGGATCCTTCACACTGGAATTCTTGCCTCTGACTAGAGCCATCTTTTCTTTGGCTTGATGTAAATTGACATTTGGTCCTGGAGAATTTCTCAAGGACCTTATGCCCTGAATATGCATTTTACTATGAAACATTAGAGTTTAATCCTCTGTTTCAAGAAATACGAATTTGAAGCCACTGCGAATATACAATGTTGTTGTGATTGGTTACGTTTTATTCCAGAAGAGTCATTGCAATAACATTAAAGAATGTTGCTGCTGAGGAAAAGAATTCAAATTTAGAAACCCATTAACAATGAGCTTTTTGAGATTTTTTGACCCCTGGCCCTCAAATGCCATGGTATTGTAGTAAAACAAAAATAAAACTAACTGTAGTGAGAGTCCTCTCAAAATTCTGGATAAACGCAATCTTATCACTCCAGTTCAAAGTAACAAAGTTAAGCCATTCAGCCTTTTAAATAAAACTTAGTGATAGAAAAACTGTGACATCATAGGGAGACCAAGGTAAGTGCTCTTTGCTGTGGTTTGTCTGTTCTTTCAGAGCCAGTAAATGCTGGTTTGAGGACTTATAGCCTTGACCAGCTCCATCCATGACTTCCATTACAGTTTTAGGCAATATGAATGAAGAAAGTCTATAATTACCCAGAATACGAAAGTTCAAAAAGGTAATAAGTGACTGAAGGCCATAATCAAGATTAATTTGCCTTGACTTAAAAATTCCTTCACTATAAATCAGAACTTTTCTTTCTTCATAATTAACAGAATATAATGTTCAATCAATACCATTCAAGTGCTTAACATCATTCTAACAGGCTCTAATCATTGCCTACACACTTGATTAGAAATTAAGAATGGACAAGGAATAGGGGAGTAATGGGGAGAAGTAATATTTCCAGTGTTAATAGTGTAAAGTTAGTGTATATAAAATAATGACCTCTTAGGGCTGGAAGAATGTTGAGGAGCACGGCTTCACTTCTTGTCAAATACTTTGTATACATGCATATTCTACTTTACATTGCTTCTCTGTGGGTTTCTTTTTATTCTCCATCTACAAATATACAGCCTATGAAGTATGGACATGAAATTCCACAAAATTATATAGCTTTGAGTTAAAACAACTATTTAATTCACTGGACAAATGTAAGTTCTCTGCTGTGAAAATGGCAGCAATAGCCACTGAGCAAGAAAGACTAGCCTGACAGATGCCAATGACCCTTAAAAAAAAAGTATGAATATCCTCACTTGAATAGGTTCTCACTAGTAATCTCCACCCCGTAGTTAAAAGGGAGCAAAATGCAGTGCCTGATAATAAGTGTCAATCATAGGTCACATATGAGCAATGAATGCACTGTGCATATGAAAAAGAACCCTCATGATCTCAGGCATTGAAGATACAATTGAAGAAATCAATACATCTCTCAAAGAAAATAATAAGACAGAAAAGTTCCTGACACAAAATACCCCCCCCCAAAAAAAAATCAAGAACACCATGGAAAGACAAAACCTAACAATACTAGGAATAGATGGAAAAGATTACAGGCTCCAACTTCTAGAAAATATTTTCAAGAAAATAATAGAAGAAAGTTTCCCCAACCTAAAAAAAAAACAGAAATGCCTTTAAACCTACAAGAGGCTTACAGAACACCAAACAGACTGGACCAGAAGAGAAATTCCTCCCACTACAAAATAATCAAAACACTTAATCTACAGAGCAAAAAAAAGTTTTAAAGGATGCAAGGGGAAAAGGCCAAGTAACATATAAAGATAGACTTTTAAGAATCACACCTGACTTCTCAACAGAGAGTATGAAAGCCTGGGCAAACATGCCAACAGACCACAGATAGAAACCCAGACTACTATACCCAGCAAAACTTTCAATCACCGTAGAGGGAGAAAACAAGATATTCAATGACAAAACTAAATTTAAACAATATCTATGCACCAACCTAACCTTACAAAAGATACTAAAAAGAAAACTCCAATGAGATCAACTACACCCAAGAAAACACAGAATATAGATAACTACACAACAGCAAAACCAAAAGAAAACGAGCACACAACACACTATCATCACCAACTCCACACACACAAAAAAAGAACTAACAATCATTAATCACCAATATCTATCAACAACAATTTATTCAACTCTCTAATAAAGAGACACAGGCTTACAAATCATTGTACAAACAGGATCCAACATTCTGCTGCATTCAAGAAACACCTCAGAAACAAAGATGGGCACTTACCTCAAGAGTAAAAGGCTAGAAAAGGGTTTTCCAAGTAAACAGACACAATAAGCAAGCTGGAGTAGCCATCCTAATATCTGATAAAATAAAATTTCAAACAAAATTAATCAAAAGAGATGGAAAATGACACTTCATGCTCATCAAGGAAAAATCCAGCAAAAGGACACCACAGTCCTGAACATCTATGCCCCAAATAAAAGGGTACCTGCATTTGTAAAAACACCAAAAAAAAATGCATTATTAAAGCTTAAGCCACACTAATCCAAGTGGATCAAATACCTCAATATAAAACCAGATACACTAAATCTGCTAAAGGAGGAAGTGGGTAAAAGGCTGGAACTCATTGGCACAGGAGACAACTTCCAGAACAGATTAACAGCTCAGGCTCTAATATGAACAAATAATAAATGGGACCTCTTGAAACTGAAAAGTTTCTGTAAAGCAATGGACGCTATCAATAAAACAAAACAGCAGTCTACAGACTTGGAAAAGATCTTCACCAAACCTACATGCAACAAAGAGCTAATATCCAGAATCTATAAAAACTCAAGATATTAAAAAAACACAAACCAAATAATCAAATTAAAAATGGAAAACAGAGGTAAATAGAGAAGTCTCAACAGAGAAATCTCAAATGGTGGAGAAGCACCATTCAATGTATTCAATGTCCTTACTCATCAGGGAAATGCAAATCAAAACAACTCAGAGAATCCATCTTACAGTCCTCAGAATGGCTAAGATCAAAAACTCAAATGACAACACATGCTGGAGAGGATGTGAAGAAAGGGCAACACTCCTTCATTACTAATGGGATGTAAACTTGTACAACCACTTTGGAAATCAATCTGGTGCTTTCTTAGAAAACTGGGTATATCCATACCTCAGTATCCACCTTTACCACTCCTGGCCATATACCCAAAAAATGTTCCACCATACATCAAGGAAATTTGCTCAACCATGTTCATAGAGACTTTAATAGTAATAGCCAGAGTCAGAAAACAACCTACATGTCCCTGGACTGAAGAATGGATAAAGGAAGTGTGGTATATTTACACAATGGGATGCTACTCAGCCATTAAAAACAAAGAAATCATGAAATTTGCAGGCAAATGGATGGAACTATAAAAGGTCATCCTGGGTGTGGTCACAGAGACCCAGAAAGACACAAATGGTATATACTCACTTTTAAGCAGATTTTAGTAATATAGTACAGGATAGACATACTAGAATGTACAGACCATGGACATCTTAAAGGCTTCATGTTTGTGCATGAGTTAGGGGAGTGAGGAATATCTCTGATACCGACTATGCTGCCTGCTTTTTGAACATTTCCCCCAACTGGACTTCCATCCAGGGGAGGAAGAGGATCTCAGTCCTCCTTTGACTAGATAAGCTGAGGAATCTGTGTAGGGGTTCCCCTATTCTGAGGAATAGGGGAGAGGGGATGCTAGAGGGAAGGTAGGACTGAGAGAAGAGGAGGGAGGTGCCTATGACCGAGATTTAAATTGAATTAACTTTAATATTTTTCTAAGTTTTTGCTTCACAGTTTATTTATTATATATCTTGAATGAATTCTTCTCTCTCAACTTCCCCCAGTCCCACCCTTCCTCCCTCTTCCCCCCCATCCCCTTCCCCTAGGTCCACTGAAAGGGGGAACTCTCCACTACTGCCATCTGCCCACAGCTTATAAGTCCCATCAGGACTGCCTGGATCCCCTTCCTCTGTGGCCTGGTGAGGCTGCATCATCAGGGGCAAGTGATCAATTAATATTTTTTAAGGAAAAAAAAAAAAAGAAAAAAAGAAAACCAAGTAAACACTTCTATTTTTAAATTATCTTACACATTTTGTTATAATCATGTAAAACTATCATACAAATGATATACAACTTAACTGATTTTATTTTTTAATTTAATTTTATTTATATATTTATTTATTACAATTTATTCACTTTGTATCCCTGCTGTAGACCCCTCCCTCATCTCCTCTGAGTCCCACCCACCTTCTCTCTTCTTTCACTATGACCTTTCCTTAAACCCCTTCTATCTGATTCTAGCTTATTAGGTCTGATAAACACTGGCTCCATCATCTTCCTCTGTGGCCTGGCAAGGCTGCACCCACCAGGGAGAGGTGAACAAAGAGCCAGCCACTGAGTTCATGTCACAGACAGTCCCTTCACTCCTTACTAGGGAACCCACTTGGAAACGGAGAAGCCAAAGGGCTTCCTTTGAACAGAGTGTTTAGATCCTCTCCCTGCATAGTCCATAGTTGAGTATCAATCTCTGAAGACCCCCCATGTATCCAGGTATTTTGGCTCTGTTGTTCTCCTTGTGGAGTTCCGGTCCTCTCCAGGTCTTTCTGTCTCCCTCTTCTTCCATAAGGATTCTGGCATTCTGCCCAGAGTTTGGTTACGAGGCTCATTATATCTGCTGGAGAGGATGTGGAGAAAGAGGAACCCTCCTCCATTGCTGGTTGGAATGTAAACCTCTGTAATCACTTTGGAAATCAAGCTGGTGATTTCTCAGAAAATTAGGAATAGTGCTACCTCTGGGTCTAGCTATACCACTCCTAGGTATGTATCCAAAAGGTGCCCCACCATTCAATAAGAACATTTGCTCAACTATGACCATAGCAGCTTTATTCATAATAGCCAGAATCTGGAAACAACCTAGATGTCCCTCAACAGAGGAATGGATACAGAAAGTCTGCTACATTTACACAACTGAATACTACTTAGCAATTAAAAACAAGGAAATCATGAAATTTGCAGGCAAATGGTGGGAACTAGAGAAGATCATCATGAGTGAGGTAACCTAGAAGCAGAAAGATACATATGATATATACTCACTTATAGGTGAATATTAGCCATATAATATAGGATAAACATACTAATATCTATACTCCTAAAGGAGCTAAACAACAAGAAGGAACCCAGGAAGACGCTTAATCTTCATTCAGAGTGGCAAACAGGATAAACATCGGAAGTAGGAGAAGACAGGGAACAGGAGAGGAGCCTTCCACAGAGGACCTCTGAAAGACTCTACCCACCAAGGTACAGAAGGAGATACTGAGAGTTACCTTATTTTAACTTATGTTATATGATGACCCTGTACCATCTAGTTATAGTGATAAGGTTTACTTTCTCTGACACTTAGAGAACTAAAAGGAAGAAAAACTCAAGCATAGCATGTAGCACCAGAGAAAAATAAATCAACAGATAGGAACAGACAAATTAAAAAATGCTGTTAGTAGAGGTGAGGAAGCACACAAACACATACACACACACACAGCAAGCACGGAGAGAAAAAAGACCCTCCAAAAGACAAAAGGGGCATCATGAAGTCAAAGCCTGGTCCCTCTATCAGGGCTGAATTAGGTGGGGCTTTTTTAATATAATTTTTTTTAATTTATTGCAATTTATTCTCTTTGTATCCCAGCTGTAGCCCCATCCTCATTCCCTTCCAATCCTGCCCTATCTCCCTCATCTCTGCCCATGACCCTTCCCCAGGCAATTGATAGTGGAGGGCCCCGTCCCCTTCCATCTGACCCTAGCCTATTAGGTCTCATCAGGACTCTCTATCATGGTCTTCCTCTGTAGCCTGGTCAGGCTGCTCCCTGTTTTGTTTTTTTTTTTAAGACTTTGAAGGGTCTTTCCCAGACCCCAATTTAGGACAAAACTGAAAAACAAAAGCAAAAAAAAAAAAAAAAAAAAAAAAAAAAACAGAGAAAGAAACAAATAAAAACATGATGGCTGATTGGCCTCCAACTGTTGTGTAAACAGGACTGTGATCTGTCCTTCAGCTTGTTGAGCCAATAAGTCAGCAGGTGACCATAGGGAGAAAAAAACCTCAAGGAGGCCATTGTCTACAGTCATGAGGGTGAGGAAGAAAACAGCCATTTTAGAAGCCATTCTATTACTCAGTCATATCCCTACTCCTTATCTTTCTCCCTACCAGGAAATCTGACTCCTAGCCCCTCAACTCGCTCTTGAATTCCAACCTGCCCTTAATGCACTCAATAGTTACAAACTGAAAGATATTTGTATTCCCTCATCTCTTTTATCTGTTAACTTAATTACTCAAACATAGACAGCTTCCTTGTGGTATGAACACACGTCTGCAGTATCCACCATGCTTGTGAAAGGTGGTCTCAATTAAAGCTATACGTCAATGAAAATCTGCAGAGAAGGCCCCAAATGAAAAATAATTTACCAGGCAAAGTAAGGTTTCCAGTGATAGAGGAAGCTGTCACTATTACAGTTTCAAAGAAGGCTGACAACCCCATTTTGTAGGAATGGTTTGGGGTAAAGTTTCTTCAATATGCCCATTTCAACCTCAATGAAAAGAACACTATTAACAATGGCATTGCATCAGTTTCTGGGCCATTTGAAACCCTGGAAGTTGCATGACTTTCATTCTAAGTTATCTTCATGGGCTCCAAATAAATGGAAAAAAAAAATGTGAGGCTACCTTTACTGGGTTGATCAGAGTACATGCTATGTGTGGTTGAAACATACCACTGAAATTCATTGCTGTATAATGCAATTCATACATGTTTATAAAGGATGAAAAATGACTTAGTACTCACAAAGTCAATACAAAAACATCACACAGAACAAAACTCATGTAAGCTTAGTGGTGCTCTGAATGAGAATGTCCGTCTCAGGTTTCTAAATTTGAATACAAGTCACCAGAAAGTGGCACAACTTGAGAGGGATTCAGGGGTGTGGCCTTGTTGGGAGAAGTGTGTCACTGGGGGTGTGCTTTGGGGTTTCCAAAGCTCAGCCAGGACATTTTGCATTTTGCTTGCAGAATTGAATGTCCAACTCACAACTACTTCTCCAGCACCATGTCTTGCCACCATGCTCCCTGCCATGGACTAAATTTCTGAAACTGCAAGCCAGTCTCCAATTAAATATTTTCCTTTATAAGAGATGCCTGGGTCCTGGCATATCTTGACAGCAATAAAACATGGAATAAGACAAGCCTATAAGTTAGAGAAGGTGCTGGTTTTGAATTGGTGGGTCCAATTTGTATCAAAATCCAGCTTATCTTCCTCACATGTGATGTTACAGAGACCCCAGTAAGGAAGAATGAAAAAGGAAAGTATTGGTGTTTTGAATACCATTTCCTATATAGAGAAAAAAGGAATGCCATGCATATTGACTAAAAATGCATCAGCCAGAGATCAATATATTTTTATTTTATTGGTCATAAAGTAGATTAGAATCATCATTTCATACTAGATCTATTCAAGGATTCAAAGTTGAAGACTAAGGTGAACGTGTTGCAGAAAACCTTTAGTCATAAATGAGATATCATGAAGTTAACATAAATGTAGAGAAAATATAATCATTGGCTTTTGTACAAAGGCACTAAACTTAATCTTCTAAACGTAAGATTTCTTTAGCTTATACTGTGTTGAAAATTACTTAAATCTTAACAATGAGATCTAGTTTTCCAATCCACGACATGTGAGCAGTATGATTTAAAATACAAAAATATATTTCTTTCTCAAGCATATGACAGAAAACAAACACTTCTAACACAGTGTAGAAAGGCAATGACCCTAATATTCCAGGTAAAATACTTGCTCAAACAGAAGCCTATCAAAATAAGAGTGGTAGCCAATTATCACTCAGGATGGTGGCCAGAAAAAGTAAATACTTGTAGATATCATGATCTTATACAAGAAAAACAATTGCTGAATAAATATAGCTAGTCTATGAGTAAAGACAAAAAGGCCAAATGTTTAATTAAAGGAATATTGTGTCTAAAATGTGTAATCTAATGCAACTACATGTCTATTAATTTTGGGTTCATGGGCACAAGCAAACTGCTTCAACTACTCAACAGCCCAAGCATACCTAAGACAGTGAGCCTCTAGCCGTTTCCAATGTGTTCCATAAAAGTTCAAGGCTAAATGTAAGAGTCATATTGGGGGAAAAGCCCAGATTAGGGACATTGCCTTTTCACAAGGTGGGTGCTGCGAATGTGTGAGAAATGTGAAGCTTTCAGGAAAAGAGACCTAAAGCCTATTAATAAAGGCTTCAAAAAAGAATAAAGATTAGAAATGGAGCCTGTTTCTAAGCCTCTTGTGAGTCAAGCTGTAAAGTGCTGTCAAAACAGTTTGGTTCATCAGGTTATGAACCCAGAATGCCTGTGGCACCCTCCAACTCCACGTTAAAACCACAGAATTAAGCAATTAATCACACAGTCCTTCAAATAGCATTTTTTTCTCATTAAAAGGAAGCAAAACAGCTCAATTAGTAACATGTTTGTCTCATAAGCTCAAGGACCTTAGTTTGACCCCAGCATTCATAGAAGATACTGGGTATTGTGGCAGACACATGTAATCTGCTGCCAAGGAAGGAGACAGACATGCTAACTGGAACGGATAGCAAGCCAGGCCAAAAGGGAGACCAGGAATTAAAAAGAGATATTTGTCTAGAAAAAAATATAGTTTCTTGGGAACAAAAATTCATTGTTGACTTCAGGCCCCAAGGTGCAGATGTACAGGCGTACAGCCACACATACATAACTATGCACACACACACACACACACACAAACACACACACACACACACACACACACACACACACACACACCCTCACCACCTCACCAGAAGTAAAATCATCAGCTGAATTTGTTAGAGGTCTGGAGTAAACTGAAAGGTGAAATGATCCGGGAAGCAATACTATTTTACCATTAGCTGCTTTTCAGTTAGTGGCACGGCAATTTCATAGCATGGATATTGTTTTCCAATATTCGTTAGCTTGGAACCATTTTCATTTCTCTGAAGATTAGATATTGATGCCTTTGTAAATAGCCAGTGATTATATTTATGTTAACTTCATGATATCTCATTTATGACCGAAGGTTTTCTGCAACACGTTCACCTTAGTCTTCAATTTTGAATTCTTGAATAGATCTAGTATGAAATGATGATTCTAATCTACTTTATGACCAATAAAATAAAAATATATTGATCTCTGGCTGATGCATTTTTAGTCAATATGCATGGCATTCCTTTTTTCTCTGTATAGGAAATGGTATTCAAAACACCAATACTTTCCTTTTTCATTCTTCCTTACTGGGGTCTCTGTAACATCGCATGTGAGGAAGATAAGATCCACTTATCTGCTTTATTACTAGCACAGCATACTTTCAAAATGAATCTTAACACTCGAGTGATTTGGCAAAATAGATCAGTGTTTATCAACAGTTGTTTTTGTCATTGCCCTTCACAGGGAAATCTTTAAGATATTTTCCCTAATAATATCTGTAAATGTTAATAAACTCTCCTTTTTGGCTATTTCTGTACTTTGACACTCTTTTGACCATGAGTGGTTGCACTAGAGATGATTTCTACCAGCATAAGGAAGATCTACACAGGTCAAGCCAGTCACCCATGTAGCATGGATAGGGAAGAGGACTACAAGGACCCCAGTGACTGGTAGAGGAGCTATTGGCAGTTGACAGGTGCTGAGGCAGGGAGAGTCATTCTCCTCTAGGACCATGGCAGCTGGGAGGTTTTCATACCCCAGTGGATGCGCACACACCCATGAGCATTTCCACAGTACTAATTGGACACAGGGTTATTACTAGAAAAAAAAAGACAGTATAAGGCACTGGAAGAGAGTTTGAGGGAGATAATTCTGAATGGATAGAATCAAAATGAATTGTATTAATACATGAATTTCCAACAAAAATTTTTAATATTATTTAAAAAGTAAACTATTGATAATGACTCTGTTGGAAAGCAAGGCCTTCATGTAGAGCAATGAATGAACGATAAATGAAAAAAGATGTATGAAGTGATTCCAATATGAGTGGTATGAGCATCACAGCAATTACCATAACACTTATAGACTATACATTTCCAAAAGCCTTACTTAAAGATTTATCAGTGATTTCAACTTACATCAATCAGAATGGCTAAGATCAAGAACTCAAGTGACAACACATGCTGGAGAGGATGTGGAGAAAGGGGAACCCTCCTCCATTGCTGGTGGGAATGTAAACTTGTACAACCACTGTGGAAATCAATCTGGAGCTTTCTCAGACAATTAGGAATAGTGCTACCTCAAGACCCAGCTATACCACTCCAAAATATGCTCAAGTATACTACAATGACATTTGCTCAGCCATGTTCATAGCAGCTTTATTTGTAATAGGCAGAATCTGAAACAAACAAACAAACAAACAAAAGCAGATTTCCCTCAACGGAGGAATGGGTACAGAAGTTGTGGTACATTTACATAATGGAATACTAGTCAGCAATTAAAAACAAGGAAATCATGAAATTTACAGGCAAGAGGTGGGAACTAGAAAAGATCATCCTGAATGAGGTATCTCAGAAGCAGAAAGACACACATGGTATATATTCACTTATAAGTGGATATTAGACATATAATATAGGATAAACATACTAAAACCTTCACACCCAAAGAAGCTAACCAAGAAGGAGGGCCCTGGGTAAGATGATCAATCCTCATTCAGAAAGGCAAACTAGATAGTCATTGGAAGAGGGAGAAAACAGAGAACAGGACAGGAACCTACTACAGAGGGCCTCTGAAAGACTCTACCCAGCTAGGTATCAAAGCAGATGCTGAGACTCATAGCCAAATTTTGGTTAGAGTACAGCAGAAGATAGAAAGACATGGAGGGTACAGGAAAGAAGGGGGAGATGGAAAGATCTGGAGGGGACAGGAGCTCCACAAGAAAAGCAACAGAACCAAAAAATCTGGGCACAGGGGTCCTTTCTGAGACTGATACTCTAACCAGGACCATTCATGGAGATAACCTAGAACCCCTGCATATATGTAGCCCATGGTATCTCAGTGTCCAAGCAGGTTCCCTGATAATGGGAACAGGGACTGTCTCTGACATGAACTCAGTGGCTGGTTCTTTAATCACCTCCTCCTGAAGGGGTAACAGCCTTACCAGGCCACAGAAGAAGACAATGCATCCAGTCCTGATGATACTTGATAGACTAAGGTCAGAGGGAAGGGGAGGAGGACCTCCCCTATCAGTGGGCTGGGGAAGAGACATGGGAAGAGATGAGGGAGGTAGTGTGGGATCGGGAGGGGATGAGAAATGGGACTACAGCTGGGATACAAAGTGAATAAACTGGAATAAATAAATAAATAAATAAATAAATAAATAAATAAATAAATAAATAAATAAATAACTTTTTAAAAGAATTAAAAAAAAAAAAGACCTGCCATCTTACCATCCTAAATAAATGTAATAAATAAAATAAAGGTAATAAATGTTGTGGAAACAAATATATTCATCTGAGTTAGACATTATACAGTATACATATATATATTACATTATATATATATACAGTGTATATACATTATATATTACATATATATTATATACATTATATATATATATCCATTAAACATCTCATACTACCTTCATTAATACATAAAATACTTGTGTCAACTTAAAAAATTAAAAATTTTATAATTAATTGAGTGTCTGACATGGTAAGCCTAAATGCTTATCTAGAAAGCAAAATTTCTTTGAAAGACTATTTAAACATTCTTATACAGTTTTCATTTATCTCTCTACTGTGTACATGTAGCTGTTTAATAACTGTTTATTCTTTGATTCCTCATCAGTCTTCCCAACAATCTCTTATTCAACTAGGCCTGCTCTGAGAATGTGTTACAGGAGCACCATGGCTTCTTGTACTATGAATCATTTGGCGCATCCCCTCTGTCATGAGCATGCCAGCTCAGCAGCAGTACTATATTTTGTACCTTTGTGTTCTTGGCCAGTGAAGACAAATGACTAGGGTTGGTATCAATGCAGTTCAATGCAGGAACTCTGTTTTCTTTTATGCTGAAGTCCTGGCCTTATTTTCCAAAAAATATTGGGTATACAAGATGAAGAAAAACTTTGCTGGAAGCATGAAAACTGGAAGTTGGAGGATAAACAATAAGTGACACTTTCCGTGTGTATCTGCCTCTCCTGTCCCTTTCTCTAGACCCAAACTCCTACATTGCAAAATATTATTGCAACAAATGGGCAGATAGTGAAAAATAACTGAGCACAACCTTTATTCCTGACAATATGATTTTGTTTGTTGTACTGTAATACTGATATCTAAGAGACAGAAAGTTATTATAGTACTAATTGATTTGCATTACTAAGCTGCTATTATGTTTTTATTTTTCATTGTGTTTCTAGGCACCTATTTAAAGTATACAAGACAATGTTATAAGGTTGACATGGAGAGCACTGGCATGATAGCTTGGTATGTAGTGCCTGCTGAGCATGCTTGAGAACATTCAGATTCAAAGTGCCCATGTAATTCTGAAGTGGTGACATACATCTAGAATCCACTGGAGAGCTCTAGTTGAATTAGGAAATGTAGTCTAGCAAAAAATGTGAAATCCAGACCCAGTAAGAAACTTGGTCTCAAAAAATACAGTGGAAGCAGATAGACAAAGACAGCTAACATCTGTCTGGGGCCTTCCTGTGCGCAAAGGAGTGAGTGCACCTCAAAATAAACACGCATGTACAACACACCTCCCACATGTAATATTAATACATAGTAAAATTATGAGTGACACATTAAGATACTCAACATCTTCTTGTGAAAAAAAGAGTAGTTAAACCAACTCAGTGAGAAAGTTTTGAATTGTTAACTCTAGCCCCACATTTTACACTAAGTATGTTCTAGGCATTTATTCAAAACTTGCTACTTTGGACACTTCTGCTTGCATCCTCCATTTTCCTTCTCACAGTGATGCTTTTGACTTATTTCAATCTCTACCTCTATGTATTTCTACTATTTTTTTAAACAGGCATATCTAAATAAAATTCTACCATAATTTTCCTTCTGTGTCTGAACAACTTGTATTTTAAAACCTCACCAGTAATAACATGCTTATTGAAGATAAATTAGAGGAGAGAGACAGAGTAACATACTATCTTATCATATTATCCTTTATATTAGCTCCTAAAGACAGAGGGTATAAATTAACATCCTTTCAGACAGATAATTTTCTTTCAGGTTTGTTTTAGTCTTTTGCTTTCTGTTTACATGAATTACATTATACCTTGTATCTCCTTTAACAAAAAAGAATATTTTCATCCAAAATAA
Organism: Psammomys obesus; assembly: GCF_907164565.1. Taxonomy (NCBI): domain Eukaryota; kingdom Metazoa; phylum Chordata; class Mammalia; order Rodentia; family Muridae; genus Psammomys; species Psammomys obesus. The sequence goes on from NW_026585626.1 coordinate 1,560,711, forward strand.
CATTATTATAGTCTTAACTCTCAGCATGACTGTATTTAGAGACAGCTTTAATGACATAGTTAAAAATAAATGAAGTTACATGGTCGAGCCCTACAGCCATTACAACTGGCTTCCTTATATGAAAAGGAAGAAACATGATGATGATGAATGTCCTTACAAAGAAGTGATGAAAAGCATGTACTCAGAGTAAAGTTCACATGATGATATAGTAAGAAGGCAGCTACTTGCTGAGCAGGAAGAGAGGCCTTTACAGAGACCAACCCTGTAAAGACTTAAGAAAATAAATCTGTTCCTTAAGCAACCCAGTGTGTGACTCTCTGGTTATTTGAAAGAGAAGGGTCCCAATAGGATCTGGTATTTGAGCTTGTCCCATTAATGACAGTGTTAGGGAAGGCTTAGAAGAGGTAGCCTTCCTGGAGGAAGTACATCACCAGAGGTGGCTTTTAAGAGTTAGAAACCTCACACCACTTTCTCTTTGCTCTTTCTGCATCTAGCTTGTATTTCAAGATAAGGGCTATCAGCTCCCTATTCTTGATGTCACACTGCCACTTGCTACAGTGCTTCCCCGCCACGGTGGATTCTTACCTCTCTGCAATCACAAACCCAAACAAACTCTTTCTCCTGTAAGTTGTCTTGATCATACTGCTCTATCACAGCAAAAGAAAAGTAACTCATTATGCCTGCCTATGCATGAAGACTAATGCGTTACATAATGTCATTTTAGGTCATAGAGTTTTGGTGTTGTCTAAGTTTTATTTGGCATGCCTTCATCCTATCAAGTCCTGAAGTTTAGGACTTCATATGCAACCTTGTTATGCACTAACTTCATATTCATCCCTCCTTATCCATCTCTTCTTGGTCTCTCTCCCTCCTCACCCTTCTTCCCTGACACCTTCCAAAGACTTCCATCTCTACTTACCTAATTCGTGTGTATATTTTTACTTTAAATTCTACATGTGAAAGAAATTTTGCAGTATTTTCCTCTAATAAGAATGTTTCTGTTGTTATTTAAGTGGTCTGGACTCTTGTTTATTTTAAGATAAAAACAGAGATGTACTGTTAATATTTCGGGAATCACGTGAAGAAGAAAAGGATTAAGTTGTTCCATTATAACTGCTTCTTCAATTTTATTATCACTAATCGCTTACTTGTAGCTCAGATGATGCTTCCCGCTTGTGTGGACTGTATTCATCGGTTAACTAAACTATGTTCTCATCATCCCTTCTTGGGTAGGACCTGTAAATCACACATTTGGTATTCTGCATTTATCTTTCTAAATAAGTGTGTCGCCTCTAGATAGGAAGGTTGTCAGCGTCACATCTCCCAGTTATGAGTCCAGGAGACAGATCTGAGAACAAGTCAGGAGACAGTTTCTAGCAGAACTGAGTGTGTAAAGAGAAACTTTTCTACAAGCTGTCATCTTTCCTGCACATAACCTTTCACTTAAGATCTTATGTGCAAGTGATGGCCACGGCCCAGATAATTGGACTTGTATTGAAACGTACACTACATCATTATACAGGAATGTCTTTAGACATTGTTGTGAAGCTTTTTTTTTTCATTTTGTGGCCCCAAACTGTGACTATGCAAACAAAATTAGTCTGAAGTTGTGTTTTCTATGGTCACTATAGAATTACTACAAGAGACTGGTTTTTGGGTCCCCAGAAATTGTATAATTGTGATGCCTCATATTAAATGATGCATCAGCTGGTGTACACATCCCAGAACAAATGGGTCACAGTGACTTTCCTGGCCTTTGAGCTGACAAGAGCATTCATGCAGTGACTTCTCTGTGGGGTAAAGTAAGGACACAGAGAGGCTCATCACCTTGTCTTTCATTCTTAGCATCAGAAACTGCAACTTTCATAATGGACTCTGCAGTTATTCAAAGAATTCTTTTCATTGCTAATGTTCAACATTAATAAAGTTCTATGTAGAATTGTAATTTACAGTCTCTCAAGCAGTCTGCCTACCATTTATTCCTTCACTTAAGAAAATTTAATGAATTTAAAGTCAACAACTCCACATTGTCTTTTTAATGCCATAGGCATATTTCCATATTACAAACATCACTAATAAGTAGAAATAACTTTTAGATAGATGCTTCTTTTAGCACGTGCTAATTCTCTAAATATCACTACCTTTTTTTCAAAATCAGCCACATTTTGTAGAAGAGGCCAGTCTTGGTGGTGTTTTATTTAACTGATATTATTCCTTGAAATAAGATCTTTAATGTAAAGTAGACTGACCTGGAATTCTTCAAATACTCCATTTTGGCTTCAAAAGTGTTGGGATTAATATAGTTCATCCACGGGTTTAAAAAAGCAATTATTGCAGGGATACGGTGCCAAAATAATATATATAGAGACTATAAGAAATAATTCAAGAAAATGCAAAAAAAATGCAGAAAAATTGGTGCTTGGGCATTCAAGCTGTCATGGCAGTAAAATGTAGCATTTCTCATCTGCCCACTTAGATTAATATGAGATTTTAGCACGTGCCTCCTGACATTCACTTCATGTGATTTTTGAGAGGTGATTGTTAATTTCCATATTCAGCCTATGGAATGCATTCAGTTGCAGCTATAAGCTTGCTGAGTGCTCCATAAGCCAATTGTTAGGGATATTAACGACAGGAGAAATGGTTAAAATAAAAATAGAAGTCAGATTCCTAGTCCTCACTGAATCTGCCTCACATCGCTGAAGAAAGGTTCATTTGTATTAACTTCTTTCAGTCCTTCATGGCCTTGAATTTTCTCCTCTGTCTGTCAAAGTATGTCAAGACAGTTTGCACAGATGGCAAAAAGTTAAACAGCATCACAGAGCCTTTGCTTGAGCTACAGAACGCATTTCAAGGAGAGTTATAACAATTCAGAGAGGCTGGGTGCATAGGCAATTGTTTTAATGAACCGTAATTGAGGTTGGAAGACACAAGGAGAATCAAGGTGACACCCATCGGGCAGAAGTGAGACCTTAGGGGAAATTTGGGCTTTATTCTTAAAGTTGTTTTAAGTTCCTTTGTCTGAAAAACTTGTGGTAAAAAATTGTGCTAACAATCTGTCTTCAAACCACACAACAGTTTTATCATAACTCTGTGGGGTACCACTTTAGAAGAGCAGAATCAGAAATATAAAAGTTTGTTTGGGAAAAGAAAATATGAATGACAATCCCCTCATTTTATCTATAAATTTTCCTATTAAAAATGACAGTTGAGTTTTTACTTGAAAATTGTTCAAGACTCGTAGTGGACTGGGTGATAGATGATTGATTAATTTGATTAATTCTAAAAAGATTTTTTTACTACAGTTTATATTATAACCTCGCTTCCTTTGATTTAAACAATACTTATTTTTTAATTAAAATACAAACACCTGGGAAGAAATTAACACAAAAAATAATAACTTTGTGTCTCACATGCTGAATTTAACCTTTAACCTGTTTTCTTTAATAAAGAAAACATATACAAAATAAATAAAAAGTATAGTATAGTAAGGAAGAATCTAAAACATACATTGCATTAATATAAAAATAGATTATTAATGATTAAAAAGTCATAATGTACATATTTGTAGCATTCTATGCAGACTGATCACATCGTATCTTTATAGTTAGGAACACCTATATATGTACATATACATATATGTATGTAACAACCATTCATGAATGAAATGGCAATGAAGTCAAAAGAAAGCAATAAAAAGCATATGAGAGTGTTTGGGGAGAAGAAGGAAAAAGGAAAAATCTCAAGAAATAAAATAAATAATTTTTTAAAATTACAATCCCAGTAAGAGTTTTACATTAACTGAATAAGAAAGATACTTAGCTGAACTGTAAATCAATGATTTAGAGATTCATTTTTCTAGTCAATCTTATGAACCATTTTCTGTAATCCACAAAACAATATAGCACAATATAGACTCACTAAACCTCTTATTATGCGAAAAACAAGAATGAACTGGAATTCTAGACCACTGAAGGAGAGACAGAGCCATCAGATGGCCGTGGGAAACAGAATTTAACATTTAAGTTAGTTTTAACAATAAAACTGATAACAGCAACAGTTCAAAAAATAATCAAAGAAGGAGGAGAAGAAAGAGGAAAAAGAGGAGGAGAAGGAGAAGGAAGGGGAGGAAGAGAAGGAACAAAAGAAGAATCGGTTTGTTGCCCTTGGCTGTTTCTAAATATTCCCTTCCTGCTCTACATATTTAGAATTTTCAAAGTCACACCTCAGCCTGCATGCTTTGCCTTTGGGATCTGCCCATTAACTCATAACTCATAACTCAAAGTCCTTGGATAACCTATTACCACCAGATCATCACCATCAGGCTTCTGAGTCCAGACACATATTTCCAATCAGCTCTTCTCAGGGGTCCAGATAAAAATGCCCTAAAGGAAATTCAAGCCCAGCAGATTGAATTTCTTCTTTTTCCTCCAAACCCGCCTTTCTTCTAGAGCTGCACTGCCTCAGCAGGTTAAGAGGACCGCCTTGTCTGTGGATATAGAAATGGGTTTCAGCTGGAAATAAGGGCCTCTCCCCTTACTACCCACTCTTCAGGTTTTTGTTTAACTCTCATTCTTAAACCTTAAAATATCTTTATTTCTCCATCTGTAACACATCTGCCAGCCTTGTGTGCACAGGACTCTGCTTTTGGACCCTTGACAAGACATCCCTCTGGCCACCTCTTCCTCTCTACTTAATGCTCCAATAATTCACTGTTACTAAAAGCCAAAAAAAAAAAAAAAAAAAAAAAAAAACGAGAAAAAATGTTTTTCTAACATGAAGATGTATTCCCCTATTCCACAAAAAATATCTAACAAATCTCTCATTATAATAATGAAGGCCCTGGTCCCTTTTACTCCATTGCCTTTTTCTACAATCTCACCTATAAAGCTATGTGTCCTCCTGTATCAACTCTTTGGGCCATGCTTTAGCTTCTGTCAGCCTCCATAATCTTTTCCATGACTGCCTAACCTTTCCCACTCAGCTATATCTTTCAGACATCAAATCAATTAGCTTCTTTTCATAGAAGTCTGTTTGTGGCCCTCAGAGTCAATAATGTGCCCTCTCTATTAATCTTGTTTTCCTTTTCCCAAGTCTGCTGCTTGTCACATTTCTTTTTTATGCATTTGTGAGATCATCTTTTTGCTCTGTTTGCCCATTCCATATATCTCTGGCCCATGAGGGAAGCCACCATGTTTGCTTTATTGGCTTTGTCCTTGACAAGGACAAGGAAAATAGAGGCAAACATGAATGATGAAATTAAACAAATGACAGTGTATGGTCTTCTGACAAAAATCAAGCATGTATGCCTCACATGACAAAGACACGATTAAATTCTATTCAGCCATGAAAAGAATGGAATCTTGTCATTGGCATCAACATTGTTGAAACTAATAAACATCATACTATGTAACTTATGCTACACCCAAAAAGAGAAATATATTTGGCATGAGCTGCCCTTCTTTAAAAAACAGAAAAGCTGATCTCAAAATCTTTGAAAGTAGAAAGCTGACTAGAACATGAACTAAGAAGAATTATAAAATTATATGAGCCATAAATTGCAGTTAGGTAAAATAACTTCTGACTTTGCTTTATTTAGTGAGGTTACTACAGATAAAAATAATGTGGAATTTAGAAAAGCTAGAAGAAAAAGTGCCTAACTCTTCACCACAGACAAATAGTAACTATTGAAGAGTATGGGTTTTATATACTTACCTCAGTCTGAACTTTGAATGTGCACATTCACAATGCGAGGATGTACTAAAATATCACACCATACACATAAAAGGTATTATTTTGATCTGTCACTGAAAGAAGACAATTGACAGAAAGGATGTGGGGAAAGTAAAATACTTGTAGTGTACTTTGGGTCTGGGAAACAGTGCAGCTTCTAATGAACATAGTACAGAAGTCCCTCAAAATTAAAAATAGATTTATGAAATTCTGCTTTATACATATGCTTTACAGAATTGAAATCAGTATTACAATAAGATACTTAACTCCCAGGTTTCTAGTGTGGTTATTTATTAATAGACAAGGCATAGAAACCATCTAAATAGCCATGAACAGGTGAACTGGTAAGAAATCTCTCTCTCTCTCTCTCTCTCTCTCTCTCTCTCCCTCTCTCTCTCTTTCACCACGCACATACATACACACACACAAATGCACACTTAAATGTGGTAATCATTGAAAGAAAGAAGGAAACCCTACCATATGCTACAATAAGTAGCACTGAAGTCAGTGTGCTAAATGAAATAAGAAAAATATGGAGTGAAAAAGAATAAATTTTCTATATAGATGAGTTATACAAGTAGCTGAGCTTTTAGAAATAAAAGAAGAATGGGACTTTGCAGCCAGTCCTGAAGATACCTGATAAAACAGGGTCAGATGAAAGGGGAGGAGGTCCTCCCATATCAGTGGACTTGGAAAGGGGCAGGGAGGAGATGAGGGAGGGAGGGTGGGGTGGGGGAGGGAATGAGGGAGCGGGATACAGCTGGGATACAGAGTTAACAAAATGTAACTAATAAGAAAAATAAAATAATAAAAAAAATAACTAGGAAAAAAAGAATGGGGATGGGCTTGTTCTTCATGCATAAACTACAATTTAAAACACACACACAATTGGACGAAGGACCTATGTGATGGCTCAGTGAGTAAAGTACCTGTCTCCAAGCCTGACAACGGACCTCATTTTGATCTGCAGGGTCCAGGTGGTGAAAGAAAAGAACCCACTATCCAAGCTGTCCTTCCTCTGACCTCCACATGTATGTTGCAACATGTACATGACCTACATGCACAATAAACAAATTTTAAAACCTTTTCAATGAAAAGCACAACAATGCACTGATTTATTTCCAGCTTCCCAGCTTTGTTACAAGTACAGAGCTCATATGGGTCAGCTTAAAATGTCGCATTAACTGGCTTTCTACACAGGTGCTTATATAGTAAGAATGCTTATTTATTTGAGCAAACATGCTGGACCTTTTTCTCTTCTTTAACAATGCATATAATCATAGAAAAAAAAAACACCAAGTATTAAATTTGATGCCTTCATAACTTCAAAGCATCCGTTTAGCAACATCCGCATATGTAAAGCCAGAATTTAGGTCAGGGCTATAGCTTACCATCTATGGAGACTAGAGGAAAGCTGTGGAAGAAAAGCTTTTAAATATCAAAAAAAAAAAAAGAAAAGAAAGAAAGAAAGAAAGAAAGAAAGAAAGAAAAAAGCAGAGGGCAAAAGATCCTTGAGAGGCTTTAACAATGAGAGCCTCTAATACAAGAACTAGACAAACCTAAAAAATTTAAGAGGTCACAGAGGACACTCAGGCTTAGGTCAATGATCTTGGGCACATTCTAAGCAGCAGCAGAGAAAAAAGATGTCTGCTCCTGTTTCTTATTTTAGCGTGAAATCGCGTCCGTTTCCCTTAGGAGTCTTCTTCTGTGCTTTACAGCATGGTGTTGATGTTCCATGCAGAGAAGAACAGAATTCAATCAAATTCTAAAGCACTGTGTGATATAAATTGGGAAAATTAGTTTAAAAAAATACAGCATTTAAAACAAAACAAAACAACAACCCTAGTTACTAAAATTCATACACAGCTTGAAATGAAGAGGAAAGAAAAGATAACTGGAAATTTGAAATGACATTAATTTTTGAAGAATTACGTAAGGAGGTTTTTTCTTTTTATCTAATTCTTGTATAGTTGATAATGACAAATAATTTCTGTGTTTAACTGAAAAGAATCAAGCAAATAACACCTGAAGGCAAAGGAATTTTTTTTCTTTTAACAAGCAGGTGAAAGAATCACTCAAAACCAAACACTGAACACAGAAGAAAGGACTATTGGCAACTCAGATTATTATTTAACAAGTGCCAGTTGCTCTTAAATAGGCACACACACACACACACACACACACACACACACGTTTTATAAAAAGCAATCAAAATGTCATAGGTCTAGGAAAAAATAAAGAGTTGAAGCTATCATTTAAACACAGCTGTTTGCCAATTTTGACTACAGTTATATTTAGCAAAATTTTTCTTGTTCTCAGCTCCTTAGTTAAAAAGTATAACCAGCTGGATCTACATCAGTGCTAGGTTGCAATGCCAAAGGATAGAAAAGAAAAGGAAACCGAACAACAAAAAAAGGAAGAAAAAGAAATTCACTCTAAAATGACTGAAGTAGGCTTTGTGGTTAAAATTGCCACAGATATGATTTAGAGGCAAGTTAGACAGGTTGCAAAAATATTTCTCACCAGACTGTGTGCTCCACTTAGAAGACTATATTCACTCTTTCAAAAAGGAGCTTATAAAGAGAAAATGCCTTTGTTGAGATGCAGAGATAAAAATATAGAACATGTGAAACAAACATACAGCACAGGGACTCTCATACATACCTGGCACTTGATAATTGGTCAATTGCTCTCCGCCCCTATCTTATCCCAACATTCCTAGTTAAGGAAGGGCCACTCCTGCACTCTCCCCATGAAAAATGATAGGAAGTTCAGATGGGGCACCCTGTGACACTGTCCTTACCTCTCAAACACACGTGAAGACTCATTATTCTTGAATCTACTCATTCTGGTAAAGCATGGGGTTCTAAAAGGTAAAGACCGCTGTGTCTTTCTGTTATGCCAAGTAATAAATAACTCATTTAAAATTTGTTGTTTTAGCCTATTTCTTCTTAAGGCTCGAAAGCACTTGAGCAATTTGTTCTCTTCTCACCCATGCTCATGTCCACTTTGACAATAAGTAACCTCTGTGTTCACGATGTAAGTCCTGGCTATATGAAGCCTTAAGGTCTAGCTTTATTCTCAACTGAAAAAAAAAAGAACTGTTCTTTATCCAATGTAGTAGCTGTGGCTTCATAGTAGGAAATTTAAAACACTATACTTTATTGGCACAATCCATATGTCCTGAATTAAAAAGAGTTTAATAATATTTTTGTAAAAAAAATAACACAAAATGAACTTTTTCTTATAAATGTAATTGCCCATTTTTTTAAAAGCAGTTAGTATTTTACAGGCAAATGTTATGTAATCCGATAACCGTTTTCCATTCCTTATAACGGAAAGCACGTTCATTTTCACACATGTGAGAAAATTATCCAAAAAAGTTTTGTATATTAAGACAGGAAAATATTGAGGATCAGATTAGAGGGGGAATTCCAAACCTCCCATTCTCTATTGTCATCTGTAGGTGAGAATGTGATCATTACAAAACACTCAATTTTTTAAAATATTTTTTTATTATTATTAATTACACTTTATTCATTTTGTACCCTCCCATAAGTCCCTCCCTCCTCCCCTCCCGATACCACCTTTCCTCCCCTTTCTGCATGCATGCCCCTCCCCAAGTCCACTGATAGGGGAGGTCTTCCTCTCCTTCTTTCTAATCTTAGACTATCAGTTCTCATCAGAAGTGGCTGCATTGTTATCTTCTGTGGCCTAGTAAGGCTGCTTCTCCCTCAGGGGGAGGTGATCAAAGAGCAGGCCAATCAGATTATGTCAGAGACAGATCCTCTTCCCATTATTATGTAACCCACTTGGAAACTGAACTTCCATGGGCTACATCTGTGCAGGGGTTCTAGGTTATCTCCACGAATAGTCCTTGGTTGGAGCATGAGTCTCTGGGAAGTTCCCTGTGTTCAAATTTCCTTATTCTGTTGCTCTCCTTGTGGAGTTCCTGTCCTCTCTAGCTCTTGCTATTTCCCACTTCTTACATAAAATTCCATTCACTCTACCCAACAGTTGGCCATCAGGCTCAGCATCTGCTTTGATAGTCTGCAGGGCAGAGGCTTTCAGAGGCCCTCTGTGGCAGGTTCCGAGGTTGTTTCCTGTTTCTTCTTCTGGCTTTCAGAGGCCCTCTGTAGCAGATTCCTAGGTTGTTTCCTGTTTTCTTCTTCTTCTGATGTCCATCTTCTTTGCCTTTCAGGATGGGGATTGAGCATTTTAGTTAGGGTCCTCTCTTTTGCTTTGTTTAGATGTACCGATTTTAGTGGGTTTATCCTATGTTGTATGCTTATATGAGTGAGTATATACCATGCGTGTCTTTTTGCTTTTGGGACAACTTACTCAGGATGATCCTTTCCAGGTCCCACCATTTACCTGTAAATTTCATGATTTCCTTATTTTTCATTGTTGAGTAATACTCCATTGTATAGATGTACCACAATTTCTGCATCCATTCTTCAGTTGAGGGGCATCTGGGTTGTTTCCAGCTTCTGGCTATTACAAATAAAGCTGCTACAAACCTGGTTGAGCAAATGTCCTTTTTGTGTACTTGGGCCTCTTTTGGGTATATGCCTAGGAGTGGTATGGCTGGATCTTGAGGAAGCGCTATTCCTAGTTGTCTGAGAAAGCGCCAGATTGATTTCCGGAGTGGTTGTACAAGTTTACATTCCTACCAGCAGTGGAGAAGGGTTCCCCTTTCTCCACAACCTCTCCAGCATGTGTTGTCACTTGAGTTTTTGATCTTGGCCATTCTCATGGGTGTAAGGTGAAATCTCAGGGTTGTTTTGATTTGCATTTCCCTAATGGCTAATGAGGTTGAGCATTTCTTTAAATGCTTCTCTGCCATTCGATATTCCTCTACAGAGAATTCTCTCTTTAGCTCTGTTCTCCATTTTTTAAGTGGATTACTTGGTTTGCTGCTTTTCAGCTTCTTTAGTTTTTTATATATACTGGATATGAGTCCTCTGTCAGATAAAGGGTTGGTGAAGAAGATTCTTTCCCAATCTGTGGACACCTGATTTTTGACAAAGATGCCAAAACCATACAATGGAAAAAAGATAGCATCTTCAACACATGGTGCTGGTCCAACTGGATGTCTACATGTAGAAAAATAAAAATAGATCCATACTTATCACCCTGCACAAAACTGAAGTCCAAGTGGATCAAAGAACTAAACATAAAACCAGACACATTAAATCAGCTAGAAAAAAAAGTGGGGAATACCCTAGTACTCATTGGTACAGGAGAAAACTTCCTGAACAGAACACCAACAGCACAGGCTCTAAGAGCAACAATCAATAAATGGGACCTCATGAAATTGAAAAGCTTCTGTAAAGCAAAGGACACTGTCATCAAAACAAAGCACTCAATTTAAAAAACAAAACAAAACAAAAACCTGTGACCTAGGTCCTTTACCAGCAATATGTAGATAAGTACAACAGCCATTGTATAAGGGCTTGTACAATTTTGGTATAGTAATCCCTGTAAAGTACCTAGCCACAGTGGGGGCTCAGTGCACTTTTACTGTTGAAGTAACTAGTTGTCTTTGTGGTGACCAAGATGAAAGAGAGGAGTATGAAATGTCACAGCTAATAAAATCATGAGAAATTTTGTCTCTGTATTAATTTTGTGGAGTAGCAACATATAACCTCTATAACGAGAATTTTATGAGAAAAATAAACTATGGAAATGGTTAACAAAACACCTTAGAATGTGAAATGTCAATGTTAAGGCCATACTGAAATAAGATAGAGCAAGCTAAGTATAAGAGATGCATTTTCTTCTTTGCTACTTAGAATAAGTGTTCCTGCCCTGAACACTTACTGTAAGTAGCAAAAAGCATTTTAAAAGCAGGAAGACTAATAGCACTACAGTGATTTTGCTAAATGTACATAGTATTAAACTGTTCTTTAAATATGTATCTCCTTACCCATACCCTATTGCATTTCTCAGGTCCATAGGAGAAATTTCTTTATGATGTAGGTGGTAGGTAATGTAGAAAACCATGACTTATCAAAGCACAGAGGAAGCGTCAATGGAATGGTCAGCTGCAACTGGAACATCCATGTCAACTCTCACAGTTCTCAGGAACCATATGAGAAGAGGGGGTTGAAATGCCTTAAGAGATAGAGGCCATGGAGGAACCAAATGAAATGATGTCTTCTAGACTTGACAAGATCACTGGACTTGCTGCAGCTGTGGTGGCCTGCACTAGACATTCACTGGATCAAGCCAGTCAACATTCTAGCAAGGAATAAGAATGGACTGATAAGCCCCACCCATAACTGAGGAGCTACAGAGCGTTCATAGTCACTGCAGGAGGGGTAGTCAGTTTTCTTTAAGGGTGTGGCTCTTGGTAAGTTGACCATGCTCCAGTAGATAAACCCATACCCATGAGTATGTGAGCAGCATAAGTTGGTCTAGGTAGGTAATTTAAAAAAATAAATAAATAAAAGAGAGGACCCAATTTTGGGTAGGAGTGGAAGGTAGACCTGAAAGGACTTAAAAGGAGCACTGAGTGGTGAACAGGACCAAATGACATTGTTTGAAATTCTCAAAGAATTAAAAAGCCTATTAAAAATGAGAGAGAATTCTAGGTGCTTGGTAGTACTTCCTAGAGCATTGACAATGCTTCTTACTCTCTCCTTGTACACAAAAGTAATGCTGTTCCTATAGGTGCTAGTAATAACAAATGTACACATAAATACATTATAGGGCTGTAGTCATCCTCAGGGATACTATAGGTAAGGCCCCTATATAATCCATGAACTCTAATAGAAAGGAATGCTGAGATTGTGCCAAAAGAAAAGCTAAAGCTTAAGTTCAGTTCTGCTGTGAAGTCAGCGCATGATCTTGGGAAAGTCATATCACCTCTCCAGGTCTCTGATTATTTATGTAACAGATGAGGGCTGTGATGGTCACATGAAGTCTTCTATTTATAAATATTCAGGTGCTCATTTCTGGGCAGAGGAAGAGAAATGTGTGAAGCAGTTGCTGTCACTCAGTATGGGAGAGGTGTCTGATAATCTTCAAAGCCTCAGAAGTATTCAGTATAATCCTAAAATCCCTTGCTGTAGATTTCTTAATTTCATCAACAAATATAGTAAAAACTATCCACAGACACACATTGTATGCAGAAGTATAAACAAGTGTTTATTTGTAGGTATATTTGAGGCCAATAGAAAGATTGTTTAACAAGAATAATTGGAACCATTCATACTTTGAGTCTTTTTAAAATGTTCCTCTAATAACATAACACATAAATATTGCATGCTCATGTACAGAAATTTTGAGCAAGGCTCAATTTGCTCAGTAAAGTTAAGACATGAAATTCACTCAAGAAGTTCCGACATTAGCATCTCTATTTGCAATTTAATGAAAGATAATTTAGATTTATAAAATGTAAATAAGACCCAAATTTAGTTCACCTTCTCTCCTTCCAACTCTAGCTCATCTGTTTTAACCCTGTCTCTTAAGTACAACTGTTCAGGACAAACAAGACAAGCATTCTGGGTATTGCCACCATGTTTCTGTATTTGTGAAGATTCTCTAGGATGTGGATGAAATGATGAACTCTTGGGACAAGCCAACACTATCCTGAACTTCTTTGAGAAAGAAAGTCTTCTTTCTGATATATTACTTATCTTCATGAATTTATTTATTTAGTCATTGTCTTAGTCAATATTCTATTCTTGTGAAGAGGTATCATGACCACAGCTTTTCTTATAAAGAAAAGTGTTCATGATTTTCTTGTTTTTCATTGCTGAGTAATATGAAATTTGCAGGCAAATGGTGGGATCTGGAAAGGATCATCCTGAGTGAGCTATCCCAGAAGCAGAAAGACACACACAGTATATACTCACTCATATAGACATATAATATAGGATAAACCTACTAAAATCTGTACACCTAAAGAAACTAATCAAGAGGAGGACTCTGGCTAAAATGCTCAACCCCCATCCTGAAAGGCAAAGAGGATGGACATCAGAAGAAGAAGAAAACAGGAAACAACCTAAGAACCTGCCACAGAGGGCCTCTGAAAGCCTCTGCCCTGCAGACTATCAAAGCAGATGCTGAGCCTGATGGCCAACTGTTGGGCAGAGTGAACGGAATTTTCGGTAAGAAGTGGGAAATAGCAAGAGCTAGAGAGGACAGGAACTCCACAAGGAGAGCAACAGAATAAGAAAATTTGAACACAGGGAACTTCCCAGAGACTCATACTCCAACCAAGGACTATTCATGGAGATAACCTAGAACCCCTGCACAGATGTAGCCCATGGCAGTTCAGTGTCCAAGTGGGTTCCATAGTAATGGGAACAGAGACTGCTTCTGACATGAACTGATTGGCCTGCTCTTTGATCTCCTCCCCCTGAGGGAGGAGCAGCCTTACCAGGCCACAAAAGAAGACAATGCAGCCACTCCTGATGAGATCTGATAGACTAGGATCAGAAGGAAGAAAAAAAAAACCTCCCCTATCAGTGGACTTGTGGAGGGGCATGTGTGGAGAAGGGGAAGGAAGAGAAGGAGAGAGGGATTAGGAGGGGAAGAGGGAGGGAACTAAAGGGGGGATACAAAGTAAATAAAGTGTAATTAAAAATAAAATTAAATTAAAAAAAAGAAAAGCGTTTAACTAGGGCTGGCTTATCGTTTCAGAGGTTTAGTGCATTAGCAGCGTAGCGGGAAGCATGGTGGCATGTAGGCAGACATGGCGCTAGAGAAGGAGCTGAAAAGTATACATCTGAAACTTCAAGCAGAATGAAGAGAGGGACACTGGGCCTTGCTTGAGGTTTTGAAACCTCAAAGACCAGCCACAGTGACACACTTCCTCCAACAAAGCCACACCTACTCCAACAAAGCTATACCTACTAAGCCCTCTCAAGTGTAGTGCTACTCCCTACTGACAGAGCACTCAAATATAGGAGCCCCCTAGGGGCCATTCCTATTCAAAAGACCACAGTCATCAATGTCAAATGAAGTTTGCATGTCAATCATTAACTTGAAATTTATTTCCAGATTGTCTTTAGGTAAGAGCAATGCCAAGTGTACTCAGTGATTCAAATGATGATGATGAAACACACAGGCTTACCTACAAACACTCACATATACATACATACACATATGTACATAGATACACATGTACACATACAATTGCACACATACATACATATATGCACTCGAGCATACATAGACATAGAGACACACACACTTATAAACATACTCTTATACAGACATATCTCCACACATGTAAATATATTTTGTAAGGCTGGTTTCTAGTTTTCATTTAGTCTTGTAATATTCTGTCCTAGTTTGCTTTCTATTGCTATCAACTCAATAACCAAAAGCAACATGGGAAGAAATGAGTTTATTTGCCTTACAAGTCTATTAAGAAAGGTACACAAGGCAGGAACCTCGAGGCAGAAACTGAAGCAGAGACCGTGGAGAAATGCTGCCTCATGGCTTGCTTTCTATTGCTTGCCCATTTCTTTCTTATATATCCTAGGAATTCATGTTCAGAGGCAGCAATGCCCACAGTGGTCTGAGCTCTCTCACATCAATCAATAATCAAAAATATTGGGCCCAGACTTGCCTACAGACCAATCTGATGGAGGCTTTCCCTCTTCCCATATAACTCTACCTTGTATCAAGTTTACAAGAATTAGTTAGCACAACTACTGAACTCTCACAGTTCAGTAGAGAGATTTCTGTAGAAATTTCTGTTTGACTCTTGCACAAAGAAAAAAAGCACACACACACGGGGCCTAGTAGAGGGACATTTATATGGTGTTATTTGTTAATTGTAGTTTCATTCAAATAATGTAACTCCTCTGAGCTCTGTAAATTCTTCTGTACAATGAGAATAATAATATTATGCCTACAGTGCAGGATTCATGGGATACATTTAACATGTCTGAAGAACATATCTACATTATCTTCATTCATAGCTTTTGTGTATAACTTATTACCACTTTCAAAACTAGAGAAAAACAAAATTTTTTGATTTTTTAATTTTTTTTAAATTTTATTTTATTTTATTAATTACACTTTATTCACTTTGTAGCCCCCCATAAGCCCCTCCCTCCTCCCCTCCCAGTCCCACCTCCCTTCCCCCTTCTTCATGCATGCCCCTCCCCAAGTCCACTGATAAGGGAGGTCCTCCTCTCCTTCCATCTGATCTTAGTCTACCAGATCACATCAGGAGTGGCTGCATTGTCATCTTCTGTGGCCTGGTAAGGCTGCTCCCCCATCAGGGGGAGGTGATCAAAGAGCAGGCCAATCAGATTATGTCAGAGGCATAATAATAATAATAATCTTCCCATTACTAAGTAACCCACTTGGACACTAAACTGCCATGGGCTACATCTGTGCAGGAGTTCTAGGTTGTCTCCATGCCTGTTACTTGGTTGGAGTATGAGTCTCTGGGAAGACCCCTGTGTTCAAATTTTCTGGTTCTGTTGCTCTCCTTGTGGGGTTCCTGTCCTCAGCTTTATTTGTAATAGCCAGAAGCTGGAAACAGCCCAGATGCTCCTCAACTGAAGAATGGATGCAGAAATTGTGGTTCATCTACACAATGGAGTATTACTCTGCAATGAAAAATAAGGAAATCATGGACGTTGCAGGTAAACTGAGGGACCTGGAAAGGATCATCCTGAATGAGCTGTCCCAGAAGCAGAAAGACACACATGGTATATATTCACTCATATAGACATATAACATAGGATAAACCTACTAAAATCAGCACATCTAAAGAAACTAATTAAGAGAGAGGACCCTGACTAAAATGCTCAATCCCCATCCTGAAAGGCAAAGAGGATGGACATCAGAAGAAGAAGAAAACAGGAAACAAGTTAGGAACCTGCCACAGAGGGCCTCTGAAAGGCTCTGCCCTGGAGACTATCAAAGCAGATGCTGAGATTATGGCCAACTGTTGGACAGAATGCATGGAATCTTAATTAAGAAGTGGGAAATAGTAAGATTTTTTAGTTTTTTTTTGAGACGGGGTTCTTCTGTGTAGTCTTGGTTGTCCTGGAACTCACTCTGTAAACTAGACTGGCTTTGAACTCATAGAGATACTTCTGCCTCTGTCTCCCAAATGCATGTACTAACGCTGTCCTGAAAACATTACATTTGTTAAGAGAGGAGATAACTTTAAGTTTGGGATGCTTTGAAAACAATGTGTCATCATGAGGACTATATTAAATATAATCAGCAGAAAGAGACTAAAATAATGAAAGCCAAGGACTCTAAATTAAGCAAAATAGTTGAAATTCCAAAAGACTACTTGAAAATTGCACTTTCTGTAAAAGGAAGGTGGGTACAAATGTTATCAACAGATACCTGGATATTACACAGATGTTAGGTATACTGCTACAGCTTGGCAGCATGAACAGAGGCTCAAGGTCACCAAGAACTGGCTTAGGCATAAATATAAATTATTGACTATGGTGAGAATTTAGAGCTATCAAAACTCAGAGATTAGATATCCCTTTGGCATATATATTGTAGAGATGTCGCTCCATGGAAGGAGACTGCATAAACTGAAAACTGAGAGCTGCCCTTTATTTCATGTTATATGTGAGTACACTGAGATAAATATATATATATATATATATATATATATATATATATATATATATATATATATAT
>NW_026585626.1:1578096-1584686 GCF_907164565.1 Psammomys obesus
TATATATATATATATATATATATATATATATATATATATATATATATTTGATTTTTGATTTCAGATAGTAAACCTGTGCTGTTTATTCTCTGAAGAGTGGCATGAAGAATTGTGAAGAGTCACCGGGGAGATTGTACAACCTCAGAGTGTTAGCATATTCTGTAAAAAGTTGCCTGGGATTGGGGAATTTGTAGGAAGTATACTTTTCTTTCTCATAGTCCTGGGGGTAAGAATTTCCAAGATCAAGACACTGGCCTCTAGTGAAGGCCTTGTGTGTCCATGTGGCAGAAGACCAAGGTAGCGGGACATTGCACCAACCCTCTTCTGTGAGTAAGTGAACCACAATGACGTAGGAGTCTTTGTGCATAATCATTTGTTAAAGAATCCACATGTCAGTACGATCACATTGCAAACTTCTGAATTTTGGAGAGGGCATATTCTCATACACAGACACTTGTCTTTGGAAAACTAAATAAGACCACTGCCTTTGGTGCCCTCCTCTTTGAAGCAGCAGAATGGCAGGCCTCTCTCTATTCCAACTTAGGTCCACTAAGTAAACAAGATTATCATATAATGAGCATAGTAAAACCAACCAACCAACCAAACAAACAAACAAAAAAACCACAATAGCTTAATCAAGAACTCCACTACAGGCAAGGTTATACCTGATAAATCAGAACCCAGTGACTTCACTCACTCAAAATAACCAGACCTAGTCCTAGAACCCCATGACACCCACTGGACAGTATTTAAGCAGGGACCCAGTGCAATGCTCTGCTTTGCACATCTAGAGAGACACAACCTTAATGTGCCCTGCAGACAGAGTCTCCCCTGGGATCCTGACCCTCAAATCAGAGAGTTCCTCTATGAACTGGACCTGACCTGCAGCAAAGATATGTGACACAGTTGAGGAGCCGTGGATAGAGAGGCTTAGTTTGGGATTGAGAGAGTGAACCTTGTATGATGACCCTCAGTTTAATAAAATAAGACTTTTGTTTACTATCAATGAGAAGCTGCCTTCGAGCTCCTGACAAACACTGTGCCTCAGTTGCATTCAAAAGTGTCTTAGTCGTATGAACAACAAAGTTTCTGCCTAGGTCTCCCCTAATATGAATATCTTGAAGAACGTATGTGTTGAGCAAATCGCAGTTATACTATAGCCATGTTTTCAGTCATGAAAACGTCAAATCCAATCATGAATTTCATGTGTTAGCTCCTGGTGCTGGCTTCTGAGGCCCTGGGTTCCCTGATGAAGAAAGAACCTCCTCCACATTCCTAGTCTGGTGTTTTTCTCATGAGTCCCAAAACAGCACTCCAATCCCAGAATCTTCCAATGTCCCAAGTTAACAAGGACATCACCTTCTGTCTGTCACTCAATCCCTTCCCTATTAGTTCAAACTCTGCCAAGCCAACATCTTTGTTCATATTTTTTTCCTTTAATTCCTTGCCCTTGGACAACCCAAAATATGATCAGCTAAGCTTACCAAAGATTTGGTTGGGTGTACATTTGTGGAAGAGACGCAAGGTGAGAGTGAATAGGTTATACCATTGAGAAGGGGCAAAATTGCTCTCATTTAGTATGAGCTGTCCCAAATGCCTGCTCTCGCTCTCTCTGTCTCTTTCTCTCCCTCCCTCCCTTCTTCCCTCTCCTTTTCTCCCTCTCTCTCACTAATCCCTTAAGATGAAGACAACCCTTTTAAGATAAATTCAAATGCACTAATATTATAATTTCACAAAGACTTTCTTTCATGTACTATAGAAATAGGCTGTTAAATTTGCATGTCTAAAGGAATGTTTTAATAATTGCTTTGCTTAAGTACATTTAGCATATCGGCCTGTGAAACCACAGGGGAAAAAAAAATGAGGACAGGGTAAATGATCCAGTTTGACTTTTATGTGTAGACACTGAGAAAGTCCCCAGTTTCTATTAACAGCGTTATCTAAGTTGCATTCCAGCCATGCAAAAGAAACAGCACATTGACCCTTCCCTAAAGGGCTTGTCTGCTTACCAAGACTCTCTGATCAGAAGTAGAAATATTTTCAAAAGTGTCCCTTGAAAAATTAGAGAAACAAAAAGAATACAATATTCTTATTGCTAACACTATCTCAGTTTAAAAATTACTTTACTTTCTGAGTTCCCATTTGGTAATTTACAAATCTCTCACTGTAAGGTCATTGCCTTCGGTGCCCTGGTCTCGGAAACAGCATGGCAGGCCTCTCTCTGTTTCCAGCTCAGGTCCATGAGTAGGCAACTGTGTGTCTAGTTCGAAATCAAAGGTGTTAGTTGTAGGAACCACAAATTCTCCGCCTAGTTCTCTCTTAAAATGGATCCCTGGAAGACGCCTGTGTTGAGTGAATCACAATAACCAGGAAGATGGCTCAGCTGGTAAAGGCACCTGCAGGCAAATCTGACCACCTGAGTTCAATCCATGGTACCTACATGATGGAAGGAGAGAATCTACTCCCACAGGCTGAGTGTGCGCACGCACACACAAAACACACACATTTACACACACACACCACATCACACCTTACCACATGAAATACATATACACACACAAAACACACCACAGATTCACACACACACACCACACCACACTTACACATTCACACACACACACACACACACACACACACACCATTCCACACTACACAGACACATACACTCACACATATCATGTAACTCTACACACATACATTCATATAAACACATAATCACACACACATACTACACAACACACAGACACACACATGCACACATCCACACTTACACATGCACACCACATCACACACATTCCACACATACACATGCGCACACACACACCACACCACACACAGACACACACATTCATACCACATATGCAATCACACACACACACACACACACACACACACAGTTGAAACTAGGTATTTAGTACCTAATTTGTCAGCCTTCTGTCAGCACAGCAAGTTCCTGAGTGAATGAGCTGATAGGAAGAAAGGTTGGCTGTGGCTAGTGGTGTTGACGGTTTCAGGCCACAGGACATAGGGTAGAACCACTCTGCAAAGCCCTTCACCACCTGAATAGAAAGTCAAAGAAAATCAATAAAGGGGCCAGGTCCCAACACCTCCTTCAGCAGCCTACTCTCAATGACATAAAAACCTCCCACCACGCCCCACCTCTTAGAGGCCCCATTGCTTCTCAATGGCCTCAGGCCAAGAAGCAAGCTTTAGCACATGGATCTTTGGCTGACAGGATCCGAAGATTCCTTGGCAATTTTTTTAAATATTATATTAAACCACAAAGAACATCTAAGACCTATCCTCAGATGTGTTTAAGTTTCTGTTATTTTTTTCAGAGAAGGAAAAGCAAGTGCATACTCTAGTTTCTGCCGTTCTATTCCCATGCAGAAACACTGAGTAAAACAATCCTATGTGAGGCGGGGCAAGATGGCGGTGTCGGGAGGACTCTCGTTCTGAGGAGCAGCACAGCAGGATTGGCACAGTGACCATCAATCAGAACTCGCGGCCATAAAACACAAGTGATTGTGTTTCACAGGTGAGAGGATACCCCACGGTGGGGGATTCAATCAGCTTTAACTCACCCAGCTAAACCGCAGAAGAGATCCCCGTTCCGCCAGGTGCTTGGTCGCCAGCCCAGAGCTACCCGCCAGCGCGATCTGGTCACGGTCCCAGACTGAACTGTGGGCCCACAGCACCATAGACTGGATTTCCCAGTCGAGAGATAATCCCATGGAGCAGGAAACAATTGGGACCAACCTCAGGTTACCCAGACATCCCCTGGAAAAGACTCGGGTTCCACGGGTGCCCCAAGAGCCAGTCCGGACCCAGAGCCGGGACACAGGCGCCTGCCTGCACAGAGCCCTGCCTGCGTGCCTGATTCGCCGCCTCAGATAGAACTGTGGGCACCAGGGCACCAGGGCACCAGACTCCGTGTCTCTGGCAGGAGGAAACCCCCAGCAGAGGGGGTCAGCAGCTCTAACGCTTAAGACACCCAGTACCAAAACACTTCCTGGACTCACGCAGACTCTAGTGCAGGCAGGAGCGCTGTGCTCTGCCGCCATTATTGAGTTCCCCTAGGGCACTGGGACACACAGCTGCATCCTCAGACCTACAAAAGCCAGAGAGCCATTACAGCAGCCCTCAGATACTGTGCTAAGGATCAACCAGTTATTCCTAGCTAGACTGTCAAAACTGTGGGAATCCCTGGTCCTTCAACAGGGCTGCACCCACAGCGTCTGGACCAGAGCAGTGCCTGCAGCCGCCATCCCAGACAGAGACACATAGCTTCTGGTCCAGAGTGAGGCACCCAGCCTCCAGACCAGAACAGTGCCCCCAGGCGCCAACTCAACCTACATGCACATTCTCCAGGTCCAGAGCAGAGCAATCAGCTTCTGGCCCAGAGACTTGCTGAGTGCACCTCCCACTTTCCCGGACAGAACTGTGCGCCCCAGGATAACAGACTGAGATTCCCTGTTGGGAGAAAACCCCACAGCTAGGGAATCAGCAGTTTTTCCAAGAGGACTGTACATGGAAATTTAGTGAGCAGCAGCACACTAAATTTATAACAAGAAACCCAGCAGTGGGGCAGCTGTCTTGAGAAATTCTATGGGTAAGAGGAGATCCCCCCCTGCCTAACATAGACCACAGCTACTACTCAGGGCTATAAACCTGAGGTGAGCAGTGGCAACTCCTGAGAAACACTGGCCATACAGTGACCATAACCAAAAAGCAGAGAAGGACTCCTTCAGGAAAAATCATCTTCTGGCCAAGGGGATACTCCCTACCTCAGGACTCCAGGAAGCACAGAAACTAACAGCCAACACCTAAATCAGCCCAATGGGTAGAGGTCAGCGTAAGGGCTCAACCAACAAAAGACAGAGCAATATGGCATCTCCAGAACCCAGCCATCCAGGGCGAACAGCCCTGAACAATGCAGCATAATAGAAAAAAAAGAAGATGACCTTACATCTATGTTGATGAAGAGGATAATAGAGGAAACAAATAAAATACGTAAAGAATTAGAGGAAGATAAAACCAAACAGATCATGGCTATCCATAAAGAAATGGAGGAAGATAAAGTCAAGCAGATTAGGGCCATCAGTGAAGAAATACAGGAAGACGCAGCCAAACAGCTTGTGGCCTTCAGAGAAGAAATAATTAAATCACTGAAAGAAATCAAAGAGACAGAGTTGAAGGAACTAAAAGAAAAAGAGGAAAATATAAGCAGACAGGTGAAGGAAGTAAACAAAACAACTCAAGACCTGAAGATAGAACTAGAAAAATTAAAGAAAACACAAATGGAGGAAATAATGGAGAGGAAGAATTTAGGGAAGAAAACAGGAACTACAGAGGTAAGCATAACCAACAGAATACAAGAAATGGAAGAAAGAATCTCAGGTGTAGAAGATACAATGGAAGAAATCGACGTATCTGTCAAAGAAAATGTTAAATCCAAAAAATTCCTGACACAGACCGTCCAAGAAATCCAAGACAATATGAAAAGACAAAACTTAAGAATAATAGGAATAGAGGAAAAAGAAGACTCCCTTCTCCAAGGCCCAGAAAATATTTTCAACAAAATCATTGAAGAAAATTTCCCCAAGTTAAAGGAGAAGCCAATAAGGATACATGAGGCCTACAGAACACCCAACAAATTTGACCAGAAAAGAAAATCCTCCCGCCACATAATAATCAAAACAGTAAGTATACAGAACAAAGAAAAAATACTAAAAGCTGCAAGGGAAAAAGGCCAAGTAACATATAACGGCAAACCCATTAGAATCACACCTGAATTTTCAACAGAAACTATGAAAGCCAGAAGGGCCTGGACAGATATCATGCAGACCCTAAGAGAACACAGATGTCAACCCAGGCTACTATACCCTGCAAAACTCTCATTCCTCATAGACGGAGAAAACAAGATATTCAATGACAAAAACAAATTTCAACAATAATCCAGCTTCTGTCAAGAAAACACAGGAAATAATTAACCTTACTACAGCAAAACAAAAAGCAACCAAGCACCTTATGAACACAGCCAACATCAATATCAAAGGATCGAACAGCCACTGGTCATTAATATCTCTCAACATCAATGGACTCAACTCTCCAGTAAAAAGACACAGATTAACAGAATGGATACGTAAACAAAACCCAGCAATGTGTTGCATACAAGAAACACACCTAAGACACAAAGATAGACATTACCTGAGGGTAAAAGGTTGGAAGACGACTTTCCAAGCAAATGGACCCAAGAAACAAGCAGGAATAGCCATTCTAAAATCTGATAAAATAGACTTTCAACCAAAATTAATAAAAAGAGATGAGGAAGGACACTTCATACTCATCAAGGGAAAATTCCACCAGGAAGACATCACAATCCTGAACATCTATGCCCCAAATACAAGAGCACCCACATTTGTAAAAGAAACATTGATAAAATTTAAACCACATATACATCCCCACACATTAATAGTGGGAGACTTCAACACCCCACTCTCAACAAAGGACAGGTCAACAAAACAGAAATTAAACAAAGAAACAATATCTCTGACAGAGGTCATGAATCAAATGGACCTCACAGACAT
>NW_026585626.1:1589686-1623820 GCF_907164565.1 Psammomys obesus
AGGGGAGGAGGGAGGGGCTTATGGGGGGATACAAAATGAATAAAGTGTAATTAATAAAAATTTAAAAAAAGAAAAGTAAAAAAAAAAAAAAAACAATCCTATATGAACCAAATTGCTTGCGCTGTCTCGATTCAACACGCACATCCTGACAGAGTGAGCGCTACTTCTGAGATTTTACAAAGCACAGCCTCCGCTTTCTACCTGCTCCATTGGGGAGCACTGTGGCAGATCTTCCAGAAGGCTTCCCTAAAACAACCATTGCCAGGAGAATCAGTTTGGGAGACAAAGGATTGTACTTCTGCTTGTAAGTTGAAAGTCATGATTCCCCCTTCCCCACAGCACTTTATCAGGACCAAATGAAGATACTGGGTTGAAATGCTTTTTAATCTAATTAATTATTTTAATTGATTATTTTTTATTTCATTAATCTTTAGATGCTGTTTATTTTAACCAATGTGTTACAGTATCTAAATAGGATTTATTTGTAAAGCACATAAAACTTTTAGCTTCTGCTTTGTTGCAAGATGGTGTCTGAAATAGCTTGTACCTATTGAATCATTTAATCTTCAAAACAAGCCATTGAGGAGAGCAACTTAGTCACACTTTACAATTCAGAAAACTAAGGCACAGATTGAGTAAGTAGCTTGTCCTAACTTTCACAGTTTGGTGGAGGGTTGCTCAGTGACAAAGCTGATGTGGGGGAAAACAGACACAAAGTCTAAGGCCTCAGACTAAGTTTGGAAAAAAATTCAAATGGCAGTTCTGAGATTTTCAAGATAGGCAATCTGGATCTTATATCCGTTTCTCGTCTCTCTGTCATACTTTGTCTCAATGTGAAGTCTTATACAAATATCAGGCACAATTATTTTTTTTCTTCTGAAACTGAGGTGATTATGCACTAAAGTCTTACAATGGTGTATTGAGGTAATTTCCAAGTTACACATTAAATTTAGACTACTTATTAGGAGACTTGGAAAGGGAATAAAATAAAAAGTTGATGAATTATTTAAAATGTTACAAAAAATGTTAGATGATAGATCAGACGTCACAATTTTTATAAACCAAAGAGGAGACTTTGAATAATTTGACAACGGAAAAGGAATGTTGTATCTTGACTGTGGCCCATGTTAATTGGAGAGGATAGGAAGTCCCAGGGCACACAGCAGCCATACATAGTTAAAGAATTATGAACTGATAGTCAGGCAAGAGAGATGCTCAGCAGCTAAGAGGCCTTGCTGCTCTTCTAGAGGACCTGAGTTCAGTTCCTAGGATTCATGTCAAGAGACTCACAACAGACCACCTGTAACTCCATGTTCAGGGAATATGACTCCCCCTACTGGCCTCCATACATGTCTGCACACATGTGTTATGCACACGCATATACAATGTACATATAGATTTTTTAAAAAAAGAAACCATCCTGCTTTTAACAAAAAGTTTGACAGTAATGCTGCATTTCAGGAACTAGTGGACACTTCTTACTTGGGAATTGGCAAACAGCTTCATGTTTCTCCCATTTCCCATTTGACATTATTTCTTTCTGGAACTTAGATTTTCAAAGAGGACTACAGGGTCACACCTGGACCAACTCTGGACCAAGAATCTTATTCCCATCTATTAGGAATATCATAGCTGATTGACTATAAACAGTATCATCTCTGGAAACTGTCCTCAACTGGCTGTAGTGGCCAACCCTTACCTGAAGGTTGCACAATGGGCTGAGCACCCGTGGGGAAGAACAGATACAAAGTCTAAGGCCTAAAACAAAGTTTGGAAAAATCTCAAAGGCTGATACAGTAAATCTGCCAGTAGAGGGTAAAACATCAGTTGTGGTCTTGTACTAGGCCAGTTCTTCCTGTTTTGATCTGTATTCCACGCTTTTATAAACATTTATCTCCAACGCATGTATGTGGCAGCATGCTATGCCATGTCTCAGACCATTTCCAGGAAGCAGTAAATGTAACCAAGGACAGCTGCCTTTTAGATTATTCAGATCCCACGGTGTGGATTTGACCTTGGCTCAAACAATAAAATAAATGAAATATAAAAACAATAGCAAGATTCAGAGTACTTAAGGTCAGAGATAAATGTTGGTGAGATCACCAAGTCTCTCCGTGCCAGAGAGGAACATACAAGAGTAACTCTAAATTGTAATCAAATGTCAGCATTAAAATCAGGGAAAAATGAGGTCACTAGACCTGGCTGCTCAAAACGAAGGCATAGCCAGAGCCATGTCACTCAAATAGAGAGCTGACCTCATGCAGGGGTATGTTCATGGGTTTAGAGATACTGTGTGTTAAAGGTATGACTCATATACTAATAGTTCTGAGACAAATGAGAAATATTACAACTCACAGATAAGCTATAGAGTGTATAATAGTTCAAAGAAACAGAACAGCCTAGTCCACTGCTGAGCTAGTGCTGTCACTGTCTTAGTTGTTTCCATTGTGGGTCTAATTCTTAACCCTGATTCCTATGGATTTCTTTACCTTTGCCTAACAGTAATAGACACTAAAAATTTCCTGAAGCTTCTAATTGTGTGATGACAAAGGTAAAGATAGACAGGTCTTTCAATGGTTCTGAGATTAGTTGGTCCTTGTGAGTCATACTTTTCTTCTCTGTAAAAAGCGAGGGAATGGTTGCAACTCACAAATGGGACATCTACATCAGGCTCTTTTCCCCACCAAGACTCGGAGATCATCATAAAAGAGAGGGCACAAGGATTACAGGGCCCAAGTCAGGGAGGACCAGAACGGACCTGTATCTTCTAGAGATGAGAAGGCACCACTCATGAAGACACATCCACGGTGTTTGCCTGTACAAGGTTTGTGTAGGATGCGTCCAGTCAACCTTCTCAAATAAAGGGGAGAGGAGATCACGACCTCCACCCCACCCCCACCCCACCGCTAACTGAGGAAATACGGCCATCTGATGGTTTCTAAGGGAAGGATAACCTGTTTTCTTTAGTGATGTGGCCTCTGGTAGTTATCTATGGTCCAGTGGATGGCAGCACAAACTAGATATGAGTTATAAAAAAAGAAGAAAAAAAAATCAGAAGACTTAAATTTATGAGAGGTGAGGGGTGTTAGCTGGAAGTAAGTAAGAAGAGACCTGGAGCTCCTATCCTTTCCATACTAACTCCCCCTTCTTTCATATGATTCCCTGCACTCTGCTGAAGGTTTGGTTATGAGTCTTAGTATCTGCTTTGATACACTGCTAGGTAGAGTCTTTCAGAGGCCCTCTGTGATAGGCTCCTGTCTTATTGCTTTTTCTTTTTTTTTTCCTACGTCCAATGCACATCCCATTTGTCTTTCTAAGTGAGGATTAATATAACCTAGAACCTCTGCTTGGATGTAGCCCGTGGTAGCTCAGTAACAAATTGGTTTCCCATAGTAAGGGGAAGAGGGACTATTTCTGACAGGAACTCAATGGCAGGCTCTTTGACCTTCCCACCCCCCAAGGGAGGAGCAGTCCTGTTAGGCCACAGAGGAGGACTTTGCAGCCAGTCCTGAAGAGACCTGATAAAACAGGGTCAGATGAAAGGGGAGGAGGTTCTCCCCAATCAGTGGACTTGGAAAGGGGCAGGGAGGAGATGAGGGAGGAAGGGAAGGATTGGGAGGGAATGAGGGAGAAGAATATAGCTGGGATACAGAGTTAATAAAATGTAACTAATAATAAAAAGAAGAAGAGGAGACATGGAGGGCAAATCTGATGAAAACATTTTACATGAATGTACAAAATTCTCAAAAGACCAATAAAAATACGGTTTCTGACAGGAACTCAATGGCAGGCTCTTTGACCTCCCCACCCACCCCCCCAAGGGGGGAGCAGTCCTCCCTTATGGTTTTACATTGGGACCAACGCCCTATCACACATTAATTCATGCCATCAAATTTGATGGCATGAATAAACATAAACATCTAATGTTTATTTTTAGACTCTAAAAGAGATTTTAAAAAGAGAGAGAGAGAGACAAAATTCAGGCTGCAGAGATAGAACAGTGATTAAGTGCAATTGCTGCTCTTTCAGAGGGCTCAGGTTTGGTTCCTCGCTCGCAGACCATAACTGTCTGTTAATGCAGTTCCAGGGGACGCTCTCTTCTGCCGTCCACAGACACTCCACGCTGGAGAAGCACATACACACATGCAGTCAAGTATTCACACACATAAACTTTTTTTTTTTTTTTTACTTGAATAAGGAACGGTCAGAATCCAAAGCAGTCATTTTAATTCATATCTTGAGAAATTGAGGAACTAACCCAGTGAAAACATCTCAGGACAAAGAGTAAGAACCTCCTCTGTGAAAGGTTTGGAAGGCAGGCTCCAGCTCGCTGCGTCCTGGCTGCTGTGTGGCGGCTGTGCTGTCACGGGGGTGGATTCGCCTCCATGAGCAGACCCGCCGTGACCAGCAGTGTCCAGATCCAAGCAGAAGAGCAACCATCAGGCGTGCAGACGCTTCCCGCCTGAGGAATCCCACAGCTGTAAAGCTCCTGAGCTGCCTCCTGCATGCTTTCGGCTCGCCAGAAAGAAGGAATGGCAGTCAGGCACCTCTAGCTCTTGCCCAGGACTTGGTGACTTTCAAGGATGTGTCTGTGCTCTTCACCCAGGAGGAGTGGGGACAGCTGAGCTCTGCCCAGGGAGCCTTGCATATAGAAATGGGATGCTAGAACACTACAGCAATCTGGTCTCCCTGGGACTCCTAGATCCAAACCAGATATGATTTTCACTTGGAAAAAAAAAGCAAAAGAATGCATATCAGAGGATGCTCCAGGGGCTTTGTTTTTTAAAGGAATGCCCTGTGATCTTCATCATTTTCATGTACTCCTCAGATGCCAGTGGCTTATACTAGTTTTATAAACTGAGCTGGACCTGCCCAAAGAGCCTTTCCACGTGTGGCTGCTGTGTCACATGTGAGTCAGTAGGTGGCAGAGAAGAGAGAGAGGCAATGACTGTGCTCACTATTCTGACCAGTGAACATTCAAATGATTAGTAGCCTAAAATTTTCTTAAAAAGAGAGCCAGAGAGGATCACCAGTCCTGAGCAATGCAGGCTCAGATGGGCTCCCAAGACAGACAACCCTCACATGGGGCCACTCAGGCAGGCAAGGTAAGCAAGCAAGCCCAATACAACCACCAGATAGATGCCATGAGGCCAAGACAGGGAGATAGCAGAGGTGACCACTAGCCTCTGCCACATTGTAGGGGGCAGGGGAAGAGGGCAGACCATGCCCAACATGAACCCTCCCTGGTGCAATAATGTACAAGAGTGGCATAGCATTCCTGAGACCACCAACACTCAGAGACCCCAGGTGCCAATAAGATGAACAAGTAAGTAATGAGAAATGGAAGAGAACAGGAAAAAGGATATGGCATAGTGAAGCAAGGCAGAACTGGTGATACCACCTGGAACCATGGAGTGTCCTGGCCTATGCTACCACCAAGGGCCACATCTAGGACCTTGGCACTGCAACAGGGGTCTGTTACCACCAAAGGCCAGGCAGATGTCCCTGGTCTGGGCCTCAACAATCTGGAGAAATGTTGATGCCTGAGAGCTGATATGCATGATGTAAAATTCAAAAAGAAAGAAAGGAATAAAAGAAGGAAGGAAGGAAGGAAAGTAGGAAGGAAGGAAGGACAAAAGAAGGTTTGGAAGGACAGCCAGATGGGAATGTGGAAGGCAAAATGTGAGTGAACAGCAATGACATTTGAAAACTGTGACCCATTTGAATGTTCATTTTAATCAGCGGGGTAATTATGAAGAAATATAACTTAAGGGATTATAGGTTTGGGGATTCAAGAAAAACTCAAGGTAATCTGAAACTTGAAAGGGCTACGTCCTCAAAGATACAGCTCACACTGTAGAAAAAAATAAAATTTTGTTTTTTTTTTTAATTGAGTCTACATGGCCCATGTTATAGACCTCTCAGAGGCTTTATATATTATTATTCTGTCTACATTTGTCCTGGGATCCACAGACTACAGAATTAAAGGTGAGCCAGAAGTGACAAAGAAACAGGCTGCTATGCTTTCACTAAAATAGAAACCACAGCATTTCATATACTTTAAGTTACAATGAGAAATGTAAGATATAAATGCAAAATTGGATACTATAGAAAAATTATCATGAACTTTGAAATACCTCTTGAGAAATGAAGAACAAAGTAACTAAGAAAGAAAAGGAGAAAAACCACTTCTAAAAGTCCTAGCTGTTACCTCTAAGGATCCCAGTGCAGGAATTTGGGGACAACACAAACACTGAAATGACTGTTAGCATCTAGTGGAGAAATATTATCAATCAAAAGAATACCCTAGGGCTGAGAAAGTGACTTGATTGTATGTTAAAGTGCTTCATAAAAGCATAAAGATCCGAATTCAAATCCCAGCACTCATGGGAAAACCAGGAAGGATATACACTGGCCTGCTAGTTTATTGAATTATTGAGCTCTAGGCTCTGTGAGAGACACAGTCTCAAAAAATAAATAAATAAAATGAGGAGTGACTTAGGAAAACATCTCAGTTTCAACCTGGGGACTGCACACATTCGAGTGAACATCTAAGTGTACCCGCTCCTGTCCCCCTTTCACAAACATGTACATGTATGCACACACACAGTAGATATGTTATTTTCTTCTTATGTGAACTTCCATGTGATATCCTTGCAAAACATATTGCCTTTTGCATGTCTATTACAATATTCACATAAATTTTGATAAGGCAACATTATAATAAAAAGCCATTTTATAAGTACTCCCAGTAGCCAGTGAAGCAGGTAGGTGATTTTCAGACCTTCACTTTCACTCTCTTCTCTAAAACCATTCCCCAAGTTTCACCCCCAGTTCTATAGCAGATCACCTACTGTGACCTCTCCTTCCTCACTGACCCCATGCTGATCTTCTCCTAGAGCCTCCTCTAAGACCCCATCCCTTTCTCTGTGCCACCTGTTTCCACAGGCACTCCCTGGGGACATGGCAGACACACCA
This sequence comes from Psammomys obesus, assembly GCF_907164565.1. Classification (NCBI taxonomy): domain Eukaryota; kingdom Metazoa; phylum Chordata; class Mammalia; order Rodentia; family Muridae; genus Psammomys; species Psammomys obesus. The sequence goes on from NW_026585626.1 coordinate 1,596,665, forward strand.
GCCAGGGAAACACACAGGCAATCTTCAGATCTCCATTCTTCCTCCACTCCTCCAAACCCAATCTCCCAGTCTCATTCCCAGCTCTGTCTCAGACTACCATCTTTGGCCTCCCCTCCCTCTCTGCCTCAGTTCTGAGGGGACTAAACAGACTCTGATGGCACACTCTACTTTCGTCCCTCTGGTGGACCTTCTCAGTCCCTCCCTTTCCAGCTCATCTCCAGGCTTAAGTATCAGCCTCCAATACCAAGAAACATATTCTAATAAGAACTCTCGGGGGCATATCTGGCAGGATCTTGGAAGCACTGTGGAACACAAAACCACCACACTCTTTTAAGGACCAGAAAGGGCAACAGGAACTAAGTAGCAAACCATCCACCCAAAAAAAAAAAATGACAAGACTATATATAATAGCACCTAGAATCATCCCAAACTTACATGCCTAAATGTCAGCATAAAAACACAAACAATAACAACCAGGATAAAATGTCTCCACTAGAGCCTAGAACTATGGTAGTCCCTAAGAAATGCGTTATAGCTGAAGCACAAGACAAGGACCATAAAAGAGCCTTTATCAATGTGTTAGAGGTTCTAGAGAGGAAATGAATAATTCATTAAGAAATTTACCGAAACAGAAACAGTGAGAAAAATGAAGAAAATAGTTCAAGACTTGCATCTAGAAGTGGAATCAATAAAGAGAACTGGAAATGAAAAATTTAGGAACTTGAACAGGAAATTCAGAGTCAAGACTCAGCAACAAAATAAAAGAGATAAAAAAATGGAATCTCAAGCATTAAAGACAAGATAGAGGAAACACATACTTTATTAAAAAAAAAAAATTCAACCTAGATGGTCCAGGCACAAAATGCCCAAGAAACTACTATAAAAAGACCAAATCTATGAATAGTGGAAATAGAGGAAAAAGAAGAAGCCTAGGTTAAAGAAACAGAAAATGTATTTTCAATAAATCATAGAAGATAGTTTCCCCAGTCCAAGGAGAGAGGTGCCTATCAACATACAAAAAGCATATAGAAAAACAGAGAGAAGACCAGAAAAAAAATCCCCCATGTCTCATAATAATCAAAATACTAAGTGTACAGAACAAAGAAAGTTTATTAAAAGCTACAAAGGAGAAAGACCACATGACATATAAAAGCAATCCTATTTTTAAAAACAAAACCTAAATTTTCAGTGGAGACTTTAAAAGCCAGGCAGGTCTTGGCAAATGTTGTACAAACTCTAAGAGACCACTAAAACCAGACCATATTATTATACCCAGCAAAATGTTAAATCACAGTAGATGGAGAAAAAAAGATTCCTTGATAAAAATAAAATTTAATCAGAATCTATCCACAAACAGAGCTCTACAGAAGGCTCTAGAAGGAAAACTTAACCCAAAGAGGTTAACTACACCCAAGAAAACACAAAGATTAAATAATGTCAGTACAGAAAATCAAAAGAAGAAAGAAGAAAAAACCCACACGAAAATAATTGGAACCAACGAACACTGCTCTTGATAACCCTCAGTATCTACAGTGTCAATTCCACAGAAAAGACACAGAGTAACAGAATATATTTCAATAGAGTATCCATCCTTCTGCGGCACCCGAGAAACACACATCCACATAAAGGACAGGCACCACTTATGGGTAAAAGAGTGAAAAAAAAAAGAATATTCCAAGCAAGGAAGCAAGCTGCTTTAGTCATTTTAATATCTGTCAAAATAGACTTCAAACCAAAATGTATCAGACGTGCTGAGAAAGGTAGCACATATTTGTCAAAGGAAAAGTCCAGCAAGAGGATATTGCCGGTTTTAACATCTATGTACCCAATACAAGGACACAAAAACTCATAAAGGAAACACCTCTATAGCTTAAACAACACACTGATAGTGGGTGACTTCAGTCACCCACTCCTATCAATATACTAGTCATCCAAAAACAATTAAACAGAAAGATGCTGGAGCCAAATGAAATCATAAACCATATGGACCTAATAGATTTTTATAGTTCATTTCAACTAAGCACCAAAGAATAGACATTCTTCTCAGAACTTCATGGACTCTTTCTCCCAATCAGTTAAACACAAAGTGCCTCTCAGTAGATACAAGAAAATTGAAATAACATCTTGCATCCTATCTGACCTCCATAGATTCAACCAAAGAAACAATAGGATGCTTTAAAAAAACTCATTGAATAACACAGTCATGAATTTAAAAAGAAAATTGGTCAAGAAAGAAGTTTAAAACTTTCTAAAGCTGAATGAAAATGAAAGCACAACATATCGAAGTGTGTGGAACAGAATGAAGATGGTTCTGAGGTAAGTTCATAGCACTAAGTGTCTAAATGTGCAGATACAGACAGAGAGACGGTAGACATGTTGATAGAGAGATAGAGATAGATAGACAGATAGATAGATAGGTAGATGATAGATCTCATAGTATTAACATTACAATGCACTTGAAAAAATCTGGAAAAAAAAAAGAAGAAATAACACCACAAAAAAACAGTTGGCAAGAAATAGTAAAACTCAGGGATGAAAGCAATAAATTAGAAATAAAAAAAAAAAACATGAAGAATCAATGAAACAAAGAGTTCTTTGAGAAAATCAAGAAAATTGACAAACCCGTAGCCACCTTAACTCAAAGACAGAAGTAGAATATTCAACTTAATGAAATTAGAAGCAAACAGACTTACCAGTAAGGACATAAAGGAAGTCCAGAGAATCATAAGGACATACTTAAAAACCTGTACTCCACAAAGCTGAAAAATCTAAAAGAAATGGATAATTATCTCCATTTAACTAAACAATGTTAAATGAAGATGAGATGAGCAATTTAAGCAGACCTATAGCCCCTAATAAAATAGAAACGGTAATTAAAACTAAACCTAAAAACTAAAAATTAAAGCCTAGGGCCAGATGTTATTAGTCAGAATTCTACCAGACTTTCAAAGAAGAGTTAACTGCAATATAACTGAAATATTTTATTCCAAAAAAATTTAAACGGAAGGAACATTGCCCAATTATTTTTATGAAACCAGAGTTACTCTGAGCCCCAAAGCACATTAAGACACAACCCCCAAAAAAGACAATTACAGACTGATTTCCTTATGAGCTTCGATGCAAAACTTCTCAATAAAATATTTGCAGATAGAATCCAAGAATATATCAACAAGATCATATTCCACAATTAAGCAGGTTTTATTCCACAGATGCAGAGATAAATCAATAAAGGTCATCCACCATATAAATAAACTGGAAGACAAAAAAATACACGAACATCTCACTAGATGCAGAAAGGTACTTTGACACAATTCAACAGCCTTTATAATAAAATTCTGGAAATTAGGGATATAAGGTACATACCTCAAAATATAAAAGCAATTTACAGCAAGCCTATAGTCAACATCAACTTAAATGCAACATCAACTTAAATGGAGAGGAACTCAAAGTCATTCCACTAAAATCAAGATCCAGACAAGGCTGCTCATTCTCTCTATACATCTTCAACACAGGGCTTGAAGTCTTAGCTAGAGGAATCAGACAACTGAAAAGTCAAAGGTAATAGAAACAGAAACAGAAGAAGTCGAAGTATCTGCGTTTGGAACAAAAGATGCTCTTGTTCAACTTAAATTACATCATAGTTTTAATGAGCATGAATACAGGAAGAGCACTTTCTGCTCTGCCAGAAGACTTAAGGTCTGTTCTGGCATCCATGTCAGGTAGCTAGAAATGGCCCGTAACTCTAGGTCCAGTGGAACTGATGAAGTCTTTGGACCTCCATGGGCACCTTTACCCATGTCAGATACCCACACTAATGCAAAAGCATGTATGTCTCTCTATATATATGTCTAGACATATATATAGACATATATATATATATACATATAGCATGTATGTCTGTATATAATGTAAACATACATAGATAACATTTTAAAGTACAGATTCGATGTATTTTTGTAATTCTTCCATTTATTTACATCAGTGCTTCTCAACCTTCCTAATGCTACAACCCTTTAATTCAGTTCCTCATGTTGTGGTGACCCCCAAACATAAAATTATTCTGTTGATACTTTTTACCGTAATTTTTCTACTGTTACCAATCATAATATAATATATTTCATATTCACAAAATCTGATATTCTATCCCCAGAGGTAGTTGCAAGCACAGAGGTTGCTAATCGCTGATTTACAGGAATGGAGGCTCTTATGTCAGAGGATGCCTGTGGAAGACAGAGATGACTTGAGGAAGTGACTCCGTCCATTTACCATGTTTGTCCCCAGGTTATCAGGGTCAGAAGTACATGCTCTTACCCACTAAGCCAGACACCCCATAATTCTCCATTCGATTTTAATAAATTAGTTATTATTCTGCCCATCTAAAGAGAAGGAAACAGGTTAAGATTAAAAGTTTGATCTGCCTGACTTCAAAACCAATCTTCAAACTGATTTTTTTTTATCATATTGTTGCTTTCAATTTTTATATATACTTAGGAAGTGCCAAAACCAGAGGAAGGCAAAAACATATTAGTAGCAATCTATCAATCTTATAAGCAGTGAGCTATTTTTATAAATATACACTTAAAATGTTTTAAAGCACTGAGTGAACCATTGCTTTTTTTTTATAATTTTTACTTTTTTTATATTAATCATGGGCTATTTACCTTGTATCCCAGCCTTAGCCCTCTCCCTCATTCTTTCCCAATTCCACCCTCCCTCCCTTATCTCCTCCCTGCCCCTTTCCAAGTCCACTGATAGGAGGACCTCCTCCCCTTCCATCTGACCCTAGTTTATCAGGTATCTTCAGGACTGTCTGCAATGTCCTCCTCTGTGGCCTAGCAAGGCTGCTCCTCCCTCAGGGGATGGGGGGAGGAGGTCAAAGAGCCAGCCATTGCGTTCTCTTAAGAAATAGTCCCTGTTCCCCTTACTAGGGTACCCACTTGGATACTGACCTACCATGGGCTACATCCGAGCAGGAGTTCTAGGTTATATCCATACATGGTCCTTGGTTGGAGAAACAGTCTCATAAAAGATCCCTGTGCCCTGATATATTTGGACCTTGTGGAGCTGCTGTCCTCTCCAGGTCATACTAACTCTCCCTTCTTTCATATGATTCCCTGCACTCTGCCGAAGGTTTGTTTATGAGTCTCAGTATCTGTTTTGATACACTGCTTTATATAGATAAAAAATTTTTAGTTTTTTTTTTTTAGTTACATTTTATTAACTCTGTATCCCAGCTGCAAAAGAGAACCGCAAATTTCCCTGGTAGCATAAAGCTCATTTTGCCTCAACAATATCAAAATAAATATTATTGGACATCCTTGATACAGAGAAATAAGCCTTTCCAGACACAAAACAACTGAGGCAAATGGCATCACTCTGGTGTTAACATATTCCATTCTAGAAAACAGCACAGTTTCCAGTGGCATGCTCTCCACACCCCATGATAACCATTCTAATATTTCATTTTTCTCCAATTAACTAAGCAAAAAAATGACACACATTGGTTTAATTTGCTTTTTTTTCCTAATTATCCATGACATCAAGTGAGTCCATTTACATTCATTAGCAACTAAAATTTCTTCTTTTTTTCTCTTCAACTACTAATAAGACCACTTTATTATATCCTAAAATAGATTTGTTTTGTTTTATTTGAACTGAACAGTATGGTGCTTGTTATGCTATGTGGACATAATACAGACATTATTAAAGTCAAATGAGTGAAGACCTTCATCATCGGACATAGCCATCTCTGTAGAAGGAATATGGAAGCTCTATTATCTAACCAAATTTCCACTGTATGTCTCAATTTTATTAACTACAGTCATGCTAAACAGTACATTTTTTTCTTCCTATAGATGGGAATCCCGCCTTCTGTCTTTGACCAACATGCCCTTCTCTTCTCATCTGACTATTTCCATTTCCTATGCCTCAGTGGCTGCTATGCTAGTGCTTCTGCCTAGTATGATTTTAAAACAAAGCATTGCAAATATCTGAGATTATACCATGTTTTTCTTTCAGTGTTTGTCTCCTACAGTTTTCATGATGTCTTCTAATTTAACTCATGCAATTACAAATTCAATTACATCTGTCTTATAAAGTGCTAAACTGTGTGAGTCTCTCTCTCTCTCTCTCTCTTGTCTTCATCCAAGGATTTAATCTATTAATAAAGTTGGAGCTCTGGTACATATTCATTCAGTTCCAAATCATCTTTCAAAAACCTTCAAAGAATTATAATTTGGTAAGATTATGTAACTACATGATTACAGATTGGTTTTTATTAAAGTTGAGTTGTTAAGAGAAGAAAAATTAAAGTTGGAAGTGGCAAACTTAAGGAAAAATACCTACTGTACTAGAAAGCAACTTTCATTTATATCTTTTTTTTATATACTACTTAATGTCTGTATGACTTTAACATGTTAAGAACCTTTCTGTTCTACAGGTTTTATATACTGAGATTGCCTTATACATTTTTAGGAGATTATATGTAATGTATACACACCTGCATGCCCAAAAGATTAGCAAACAAATATGGAGTTGTGATACATTCTCTTTACCTATTCACCAGCAATTTTCAGACTGAGTCCACAGCCCATCTCTTAAGAATGACATTGTAGGGGTTCTAGAACCCCTGCACAGATGTAGCCCATGGCAGTTCAGTTTCCAAGTAGATTACATAGTAATGGGAAGAGGGACTGCCTCTGACATAATCTGATTGGCCTGCTCGTTGATCACCTCCCCCTGAGGGGTGAGCAGCCTTACCAGGCCACAGAAGATGACAATGCAGCCACTCCTGATGAGATCTGATAGACTAAGATCAGAAGGAAGGGGAGGAGGACCTCCCCTCTCAGTGGACTTGGGGAGGGGCATGCATGCAGAAAGGGGAGGAAGGGTGGGATCGGGAGGGGAGGAGGGAGGGGCTTATGGGGGGTACAAAATGAATAAAGTGTAATTAATAATAATAATAAAAATATTTTAAAAAATAAAAAAGAATGACATTGTAATTGAGCACTAACTGCCTCTCTGGAATTGTGACTTAAGTTCTTTGGATATATGCCTAATAGTTAGATATATAATATATGCCTAATAATTAGATTGTTAGATCATGTGGCAATCATTTTCAATTTCTGAGAAACTTGAATACAATTTACCATCATAGATGTTTCAGTTGTCCACTCTTTTGCCTGGGTTCTCTCTCTCTCTCTCTCTTTCTCTCTCTTATATTCATATACATACATATATGTATGAGGTTATATTTCACCATCTTTATTTTTTTATTCTCTGATGGTTAGTGATATGGAGCAGGACATAGTCCTACAGAAGAAGCAAAGGACTGAAGGAACTAGGAGACAAAAGAGAGGTGCTGTCAGACCCCCTCTGACCCTGTATGCCGGCAGCATTGCCAAAGAGAGAATAAGGATGCCCCAAATCAGATGGGAGTTTGATGGTGACTTATGACTGGAGAGGGAGCCACAGCCAGGATACAAATTGAATAAATTGTAGTAAATGATAATAAGAAAAATAAAATAAACTAGAAGACTGGATGGACACTTTTGGCTGCAGTGAGACTACTTGGTAAATTAATGTAAACAGGCATTGTCCATTTATGTAAACCCCAATTTACCTGAGCAGAGAAAAGTAGAAGAAATAGCTCTACCAAACAGTTGCAGAGGATAATGAGAGGTCCATCCTATCAATTGTTTGATTGCTCACGGTTCGATACACTTGATCTGCCAGCTTTTGGGAGGAAGTGCTGGCATTCATTTCCTGTTACCATGTCTTCATGTCTTTGTCTCCATGTGGTTCATCAAGTTTGCTTCGCATCTTTTAAACTGATGTCACCAGAAAAATAATGTGTCTGGACTGATGTTGGTAGTAAAATGGGCTTGTGTTTGTGCTACATAGGCCTACATACATTTGTGCTAAAATAGGCCTCTTTATCAAATAACTGTCACGTCAAACACTGTTTTATTAATACTGCCTCAATGGTACACGTTAATTATACAAAAGAGCACTTACTTTAAAGATAAATTTTGCCTAGCATTTCTCATCCTGTATGCTAAAAACTATATTCTGTTTACTTACTCTTTTTGATGTGTTCTTGCCTGGAACATATGTGGAAGGACATAGGGAACTTCCAGGACCAAGTATCTCCTTCCACCACTTGGACTGAATAAGTCATGGGGCTTGGAGGAAAGCTTGCTGACCCACTGAACCACCTTGAAGGCTCCCATCTATATTTTAAAATTAAGGTCTATTCATTAGGACTATGGTTCTTAACAACAGCATTCACATAATGTTAGAGTTATTTACTTTTATTCTGGTTTTTCTCTCTTTTGATTTTTTTTTAATTACAAACCTCTATAGCTTAAAGGAAAATAAAGCCTTTGTATTTGTTTTCATTACTATCAAAACATTTTGATTATTTATTTTATTGTTGTAGTTAATTTCAAGTTTATTTTATTGTTGTAGTCGATATAATGAAATAGCACACTAAATTATTTTAAGTAATAGAGCATATAATTTGCTCTTGACAATAAAGTCTTTCTGCTTCTGAACTTTAAATTGGTACTCTCTATTTTTAAGTGAGATATTTACAATTCAAAATATGAGAAAAACATGTGCACATGTTTGAGTCTTGTCTCCTGCCAGGAAACAACAATAAGAGAAGCACACATGGCTTTGGTATTGGCAGAATGTCAGGGCTTACCCAAAGGCAGAGAAACTGCCTTCTGTCACCAAGCTTAGCTTATTCTCTGTGCCATTATTTTTTTTTCTGGCTTTTGCAAATTTTGCCTAGTAATGGATTTAAGTTCATAGTCTTTGACACCAATTTTAAGGTGAACCAAAGAGACCTTTCCATCTCTCTCATGGTGAAATGATATGGCAGAAAATAATTTAGATGTCTCTGATTCTGATAATCTTAGGTCAGTAATTTTCTTTTGGAAGTTAGGTCACCCCTACTTGAGAGAGAGAAATTCTATTAACAGAAAAAGAAGCAAAGCCCTCATATGGCTATCATCCTTCATTTATTAGGGGTCAGATGAATTCCCTTTATAGATTAGACACTTTAACACTATAAAATTATGATGGGGTGCTAAAGTGTAGCTCTTCAGAGTTGATGGCTTCTGCCCGGGGGGGGAGGTAGGACTCAGTTTTCCTTAAGGGGCTGGCCACTGGGAGTTTAATCATGCTCCACTAGGTACACAGGCAACACAATTTGGACTTGGTAATTATTTTTTTTCTTCTTTTCCTTTTGTTTTGTTTTGGACATCATAATAATAGGAAGTGAATGTGGTCAGAGTATGTTACGTGATTTTTCCAAATAATCAATAGAAATATTATGTTTAAAGATTAGGAACTTTATAATATGGACACATTGGCATCATTTTACTCAGACTTAGGTCCCTCAAATCAACTGTATATGATTCCAAAACCACCAGAAGTCTCAGCTGTTTTAGTTCCCCTCCACCCAGTCCACCTCCTACATTGTTACTTCAGGGTAAAAGTTGCACCTAGTTTGCAATTCCATCTCACAATGCTGGATTTGCTCATGTTCTTATCGGTATATTTATTCCCAATAACAAATTTTACCTGGATTTAGCTTGCTATTGAAAAGTATCTACCCATCCCACACCATTGAGCCCCATTAACTATGCTAGGGGTTGTAATAAGGTTAGTGGTAGAAAAAAAATCTACCTAGAGTAGATATTTGTTTGCATACAAAGAATATCCCTAAATACTCTAGGGGATATTAAGTATGTCTGTAGAAAACAAAAAAAATACATTTTATATTCTGAGTATCTAATTCAGAAACGGCTAATCACTGCGTGGCCAAGAAACTCAGAGAGGCAAGAGGTTTTGCCTCAGACATGCTGTGAGATAGTGAAGGGCTTGGATGCAGAAACTCTGTCTAAACCTAACATCAAAATTATTTTCCTTTGCTGTGAACCTGTACATACGCTGTTTTATTATAGTACAGAAAACACGGCTGGATGTAAGCTGTTGTTTAGGATTCTGAGAGAGCGAACACTGTGCTGATGACTCACTTCCACCTCAGCGGCTTTCCTTCCTGGTCAGTCTGTTTCTCATCCAGACTTTAGGTTATAGTTATCCTGTAGAATGGATACCCGGTGTTTCCGTAGAATTGATATCCTGAATACAGGTCATGAATTACAGAAGCAAGCAGCTTTGAATTACCCCAAAGACATGAGAAACACAGTCATTTGCCAATTCCATAAAATGAGAGAGGGTGGAAGCGTTGCTGCACACAGAAGTCCCTTACACGGCCAGCTAACATAACAACTAATCGCATAAGACACAGGGATCCCTTTAAGGCCTGGGATCCTGTGGGCTGGCAGCCCCTTACTAAGACCCTGCGGCTCCGAGAGCCCTCTCCAAAGGCATGCTGGAAATCTGGATCAGGTTTGTGTTAGCGGTGCCAACCTCATTACTACCAGGAAGGAAGAAGCTCCTCATACGAAAGGAAGAGAAGTAAGATTCCCTGTCATACAAATTCCAGAAGAAGAAGAAAAAAACATAAGCTGAGAGCCTTTTTAATAACCAGCAAATTACTGCGGAGCTTGAAATTTTATTGTTTGGAGCTTGAGAGTTTTAAGGACTCTACTCATCTATTTAAATATTCGAAAACAGCACAAGGCACAGCCCCCTGTTTTACTAAGCAATTTCTTTTTTTGAATTTTTTTATATCAATTACAGTTTATTTACTTTGCATCCCAGCTGTCTATGGCTCTGTTTTTGGTTTTTTGCTTTGTTTTGTTTTGTTTTCCACTCCAATGAGGACAGGAATGTTGGAAAGATTACCTTCTACAAGAGCTAAATTACTATGCTGAAAATGTTAATCTCATAAGCATGAAACTTCATTAGTTGCCTCCATCCATCCAGCGGGCTTCTGTTTTCAGTGAAGCAAATTTGATTCCTTGTTTTGGTGCTGTGTAAACACATCATATTCCGTACTTTGTGTTGGGAATGTGAACCTAGTGTTACTTGAAGATCTTTCCAGAGATTGTCCCATGTTTGAGAATGTCAACTTAGATGATCATGGTACCACAAAGGGGGAATATTGATCATCCTTACCTATGTTGTAAGACATGCTGGATTCTTTACAGAAACTCAACAGACTAAAGTGATTAAACTAGTCTTTATTTCCTCCTGTCTTCTTCTGAAGCACTTATTGAAGGATACTTTCATCCTCTTCCTGATATGTAGCTTGGCTATGTTATTTCTTAGATATCTAGAAAGGTGACCCATTTGTCTTCACAGATGAAAGAACTTAACTAGTATAATTTAAAACCTCTCTGATGTTTTTCCCTATCATGAGTGGACTACCTCAAATCTAAGGTATTCCCCCTAGAGGACATGGCTATGTTCTCTCCATTGCCACAAGGCTAGACAAAGAGGAGGCATTCATTGAAACTCAGTTGAATGAAGCAATACGGAGACCAAAGGCTGGGCAAGTTGGGTGGCACAGGTTTCTCTTGAGATTGAAACATTCCATTGTACAGGGGGAAAGCTTCTCAAAACAGAAAGCTAACAACTCAAAATATCTTGAGGAAGTCCCTGAAACTCACCAGATTCATCATGCATCTCCCTCTACAGAGTGAATAATTGTTGGGAGCCATGCAGGAGCAACAGCAAAACAGCTCTAAAACTCATGGAATGCAGCCCACCAGTTAGCAGAGCCCTGAAGGGTGTGTCTTGGCATACCATGGCCTGAAGAACAAGTGTCCTGAGGACTTCATGCTGTTATGGAGCATAGCTCTGCTGTTATCCTTGTTGGCCTCATAGTCCTCATACTATATGAATTGTGTGAAAACTCTAAGGGAGCTCCTAACTTAAAATTAACAATACTTGATCTTCAGGCATTGCTACTAGAGCAGACTAATGATTGAACGACCACCCTTGAAAGGAACCTACAGATGTAGATTGTTAGCAATGGCCACTACCCTTAGAAAGAATTTGGAAAAATACATTGTTTAGCAACATTAGGTAAAGACGTTGTTACTAGTGGCTCTGGTGTAGGAAAATCTTAGGGAAAAACAGGTTGTTTAGCAAGGTTAAGTAAAGATGTTTTTGGTAGGGGCTCTTATGTAGAAAATCTTAAGAGAACAATTTGAAATTCAGGAAAGTACACTCTTAATAGTAAAGCCAGAGACTTGTTGAGTTTGGTGAGTGAGAAAAATACCCCAGTTGGCACTGAAGCTGGGCTTCAAGTTGATTAATTTCTTGTACCCATTTTTAGCCTCAGTTTCCTGTTATGATTTAGTAAATGTTATTAATGAGTAGGTGTGCACCTTAAAAATTTGAAGTAGAGATGGCTGATTGCTGTTTATATAAAAGCTTAGATTTGTGATTCTTTTAAGACTTTTATAAGATTACCTTTCAAGATTGATTCTCTCTTTGTAACCGCAAACTGCAGCCTACCAGTAATGAAAAGCTGGTTGAGAATTTACCTTGCTTACTCACCTTGTTAATATATAAACAGGTTGCTTAGTTACAAATGTATATGGGTTCTTGTAAATAACTTGTTTTCCATTTTCGTTTTCTACCCATAATACACAAAACACTTGATCATGTGAAGGTATTGGGGATCGTGCTTTTCTTTATGTATACATGTTTTTCTTACTCATAATCACTCACTTAAAAAAAAATAGAATGTAACCACATTGTGATTTTTTGTACTGCTTGAAAGATTTTGTTGGGATATATAAGCTGTGGGGAAAAGAGTAAAAGTGTGGTTTGGAATTCACTCTTCAGAGATTGTCCCATCCACTAAGATGTATGTATACGCATGTATTTAAGGTGGTTTGGAAATTGCTCTTTGGAGTTTGTTCCATCCACCAAGATGTATGTATGCATATATGTGCAAGGTTGTTGGAATGTTTTTCCATCCACCAAGATGTGTGGGTGTGTATGTGTATATGTGTAAGGTCAGGTTGGAGAGCACTCTGTGCAGTTTGCTTCATCCACCCAATATGTGAATGAATGCAGGTATGTATGTATGTATGTATGTATGTATGTATGTATGTATGAATGTATGTATGTATGTGTATGTGTCAAATAAAAGAAGCCTGTAAGAGAAGCTCACTAAAGAAAAGTTAAATAAAAGAGTTTGTTGAACCCTACCTGCTGGAGTTTGTCTTACTTCATCAAGTGTTTTAAGTCTTCATGTATGTGTGTGTGTGTGTGTGTGTGTGTGTGTGTGTGTTCTTTTCTCTCCTTTTTTTTCTTTTTTAGACTCTTTGCCACTACCAGTGGAAAACCAACGCTAGAGCCAACAGCCCTAGCCAACGCTTACATGAGAGATGTAAGCCCACACCAGGAAGCTGCCAGCAGTGGCCGACAACAGTAATTTAATTCTGGCCCCTCAGTTTGCCACTGTCAGTGGAAGTTATGGTTGATAACCATCAGTTCTGGCCTGAAATATTAGTCTCAGGAAAAGTCTGCTGGGCCACCTGTCAGGCAGCAGCCAGGAATCTATACTTTGACTCAGTTTACCCTTTTAGTGTTGAAGCAGGACTTTGACAAACAATAGACTGCTGAAAGTCACTCTCAGACAAGTAAGCCCACTCATTGGTTAAGCAAATTTAGACATTGGTGGTATTCGTACTTTGGTCTGTAGTAGGGTCACTACCTGGGTTGAGGGGACACGCGCTGCATTTCCCCAGGGAAAGTCTTGTCACACAACAGCATCTTAGAGAATTCCTGTTCTTTTATTAATCCTTACCCTCATTATGTATTCATTGTAAAGAAATGAGCCTGACATCTTCATTTTGCCTGAGTTTGCTTCTTTTTTCCAAATCTACCATTTATCTCTCTATGAATGATATATATTTAAGGTGGAATAACACTGACTTTTAAAGAAGATATCTATAAGAATTAAACTCAAGTCACATAAAATTGTTAAGAAATATATTTGTCCACTGATAAGGAAGGACCTTGGACAGGGGCAGGGAGAAGATGAGGGAGGGAGGGTGGTATTGGGAGGGAATGGGGGAGCAGTATACAGCTGGGATACAAAGTTAATAAACTGTAACCAATATTAAAAAATAAAAATTTAATTTAAAAAAGAAATATATTTGTCACAAATACAGAAATTTCTCCCATATCAACAACAGAATGTAATTTTTCCATTTTAGATTACATTTCAGAATAAAGTTCACAGTTTTCTCAAATACTTGGTTCTTAAAAGATTTCAAGATGTATTATTTTAATGGAAGCTTTCACTTATGAAATCGAGTGGTTTTTATGGTCACAAATCTGCAAGGTACTCTGAGCAGGTAAAATCCTTCTGAATGATCCAGAATTAAAATGTAAATTTGTGTCTGGCTAAAACAAATTGACAGGTGGACAGAGAGGGATAAGTTCCATCTCTTTTCTCCCACCAGTGAGAATCAATGAGAAAAATCACTGATTTTCTAGGATTCCTCAAAAATTTTAAGTGTAGTGGATGTTCTAGGTTGTTTATGGCTCTAATGGCAGTGGAACCTGAAAGAATAGAGCCAAAAAAATGGACACACTAAAGTCTCAAACAATAGACAACTTTATTCAGAGCATTATATATAATGTGTACCCTGAGAGTTAAGAAACTTCATATGAGCAGAGATTTCATGAGCTCCATCTGTACATAATCCCAAGGACAAGCAAAAACTTGTTTTCCAGTAGAGGCATATAAACAAATAATGATAGCCAGTTATAATGAATAATCTAAAGTAAATTCACTCACACCTGGAAGGGGTACAAAAGCACATTCCAAGAACAATTTCACATTTTTGAAGAAACTGAGGTCACAGGACTGTTGGGTTGTTTTCTTGGAGTTTTCTGACAAGCACTCAGAATTCTTTTTGCACAATTTCATTCTTAGAGCATGCTCTGACACTGGGTCTCTAATTTTATAGAATGGTTTTTAACTTCTGAAGATTGGGCAGATTAGCAGTTTAGCTGCTTTATTAATTTCAAGGTTGTGGCAAAAGCCAGGTATCCTCTACATTCAATTTAGTTCTATTCAACATAGATCTATGTGTATCCACCACAACAGCCATGTTAAGTCTTTTTACAGGCAGATAAAAACAATCACCATGTGTGAGTGCAGAGTGTCTACTTTATGTCAAGTATATGCTGTACATTTTGTAATTATTGTTTCATCAAAATATCACAAAATCTTATAATTTGAATTATTATGGTATTCCCACTTGACAAAAAAAGAAATTATTGGGCTTACATAAATCACTTAGTTGTGATCTTATAATTCTCATGGTCTATGTTAAGTTCAGCTCATCCAAACACCAAAATCCATGCTGGCACAGCACCTACTCAGGAAGTTGTATGGATAAGTTGGATAGCTCAGTAGTCTTTGAAAATTTCAAGGTTAATTAAAAATACCATCCGGCTTCATTCAGGGAAAAACTTCAACATTCAAGGTTTCTACTCTATAATTGGTCCCCATCTGGAATTTGGCTTCCTTCACTTTCATTTACTGGTGGTCAATTATGATCTACAAATGCTAGGTGAAAAAAATCTAAACATAAATGATTAAATTACAAACCATTGAAAATAAATGATCCAATCTCATTGTCCCATTTTATCCTACCCAAGATATAAATCATCTCTTTTTTCCAGTGAATCAATATTTTATATGATACCTGCTGTTGGGTCATTTGGTAGCTAAATGAGTCATATATATTTGCAAAACTGTACTTACTGCAATATTGTGTCTTCATTAAGACAACCCTATTATTTTTAGTAATGAGTTCTAAACCTAGGAGTAGGGATTTTGAAATTTTTATTACAGTGTGTTGTTATAATTGATTTATTTATTACTAGTTTATTTTTAGTTTCATATTATGCCTTACATGAAAATCTTATAACAGGTAATTATGGATGGATGAGTGGATGGATAATATCAATTAGGGATGATTATCCAGCACCTCCTTACTCTCAGCACTTTGACAGGTTAGTTAGTCAGTTAGTTATTTAACCATTATGTACTGCTTAAGGCTGAGAGCTGTACCAGTCTATGAGTCTAAGCATGAGTCCTGAGAAACAGCTTAATTACACAACCATTTAGCAAAACGTATGTGACACTTCCATAAAGCCTGAGGCCTCCCTACAGTAGATTTTTTGACAAGGGTTACAGTACCAGGCATATATTCTCTCCCACTGCATGAGCTTTAGATCCAAGTGTAAGCAGTTGGTTGTTCCTGGAACACTTATGCCACTATTGCACGAGTGGGTGTATGTTGCCTGGTAGGTCAATGTTGTTGATACTGAGGTGTTTTTCTCCCCCAGTGGACTGAATCGCAACGTCTAACACTATACATGTGAGTTAGCAAGAAGCCCCCATCTCACTCTAAGCTTGATTTCTCTGTGCCTTGTATTCAAAGAGGGTATTATCTTCAGCGATAGGTTATGGTGGCCAGCCCAGGGCAGTAGCCACAGCTTTTGTTATTTGGGCATCCTCTGGCAGGTCTATGTCAGATATCTCATGCTGATTTCCCAAAATAAAGCCAAATTCAGTCAATATTTTTAAGAAAAGTATACTATCCATGATAAGATATATATAAATAAACTTTTATATTAAATAAAATATGTAACTGTTAGATAAATACTTGCCATAAATTTACCTAGACTTATTTTGAAAAATCTGTTTAATAGAGAATAAAATCCTGAAGTTTTAATTCTACTTCTGTATCATATATTATTGATATCACGGCAATTTTATTGGTTATAAAATTTTATTGGTTATAAAACAGATATTTGCTCCTCTTATTAGGGACCCCACTTGGAGAATGAGTGTATAGGACACATGTGCCAGGCTCTCTGATCACCTCCCCCTGGGAGTGGAACAGGCTTTCCAAGCCACAGAGAAAGACTATGCAGACAGTCCTGATGAGACCTGACAAGCTAGGGTCAGATAGAAGGGGAGGCAGACCTCCCTATTAGTGGACTTGGGAAGGGGAGAAGAGGGAAGGAGGGTGGGATTAAGAGGAGATAAGGGAGTTGACCACAGCTGGAATACAAATTGAATAAACTGTAATAGATAATAATAATAATAATAATAATAATGTTGAAAAAAACAGATATTTGCATTATAAATTAAAATAGTGATTACCAGAGCCTAGAAAGTATGGGGAGGAGGAAAATATGGACACAAAATATTTAATAGTATAGCAATACTATTGGATATGATTTCTATGATCTTTGACATAGTAAAACAACCCTAAATGACAACAATAAATGTATATCTCAGGATAGCTAGTAAAAAGTATTTTTAATGTTCACAATACAAAGAAATGATAAGTATTAGAAATGAAAGATCAATTATTATAATCTAATTATTAGTAAACTGTTCATATATCAAAATATTCCAATGGTTACTATAAATATATTTAGTTATTATAAATCACAAATAAAATATAATTATAAAAAATATCAACCATTTAATGAATCTCTTTTTGTGTGGTTTATGTAAGGTACGAATGAGCTTTTACTAATCTGGTACAATGTATACATGCCAATTTTCTATTCATCATACACTTAAGTAAGTAAAGTACATAGGCTTCTATTATTATGTCTACGTTCGCCAAGGCATTGCCAATATTGCCAAAACTGGCAAGTTTTATGTCAGAGTGACAGAGCTATCATCGGTTTGGAAAAAGAAATCTCAACTGAAAACCTGACCACACTAGATTAGCCTGTAGGCAAGACTATGTGGTCCATTTTCTTAATTGAGGATGGATGGGGAGGGCTCGGCTCACTGTGCCTGGTGCCACTGCTGGGCTAGTGGTCCTAAGCACTCATAAGGAAGGAGGCTGAGAAAGCCATAAAAGTGGGGCATATCCCCACGACCTCTGCCCTAGTCCCTAACTCCAAGTTCCTGTATTGAGTTCCTGCCCTGATTCCTGAAGTGATGGAGTGTGACCTTACAATTGTAAACTGGATAAACCCTATCTTCCCCCATGTAGCTTTTTGACCATTTTTTTTTCTTTTTTTAGCACAGCAATAGAAACCCAAAGACAATCATCCAAACTGACTTCAGCTTTATTTCCCCATGTTTGCCCTTTCCTCTGGGCACAATGAATTTCATGACCTCTCCCATACACTGTGTTCTTTTTATGCTTGTCTTCGGTACAACTCTTTAATTGTCAACCTCTTGTCACTGAAGAAATATTTCTTCTTTAAGAACCAATGGAAATACCATTTCTTCGGCCCTCAGATGAGTTCCTCTCCACTTTGAACACTACCTTATTCTTTTCATAGCACTCTTGTGAGATTTCAGCTATCTCCCATTGATTTGTCTATCTTCCTACCTACATATAAATCTGTTATCTGTCTCAAGCTTCTGGGGAAAAAAGAACACATCCTATTTACCTTTGAATTCCTAAAACCTTGTACAGTATAAACAAAAAATATAAATATTTTTAAATAACTTCATCTTTTCTAATGTGTGAAATGTAGCATGTTTTCATTACCATTTTGTGGGGGCTATGAGATCTAATTCCACAATCAGGCAATTAGTACCAATGGCTTCATGGCCTTTATTGTCCTACCAATGCACCACAGAACTCTCTGCTTCAATGAAATAGAACAGTTGTATTCTTTTGTAGCCATCATTACAAGTCAGGTTTTCTGGTCAACATGAAGAAGAGAGACCTGTTTTGGAGAGTCAGACACTCTGAGGTGCTGTCCAAGGATGCATTTGCCAAAGCTGCTGCACATTCTGGGTGCAGTAGATTTTTCTACCACCCTTATTTTCTGCCTTTAAAATCCATTTTCTTCAGTGTGTGTGTGTGTGTGTGTGAGAGAGAGAGAGAGAGAGAGAGAGAGAGAGACTATGTGTCTGTGTGTTTGTGCATGTGTAATTTGATAAGTTTGACATGTTTATCTTTCTGAAATCATAAATACATCAATATTTAGCACAAAGGAAGAGTGGTTGCTTAGCAAGCACAAGGCCCTGTGTTTAGTTCCCAGCTCTGGGGGAAAAGAAGATAATGAGCATGTCCATGAAACTTTTTCCTTGTGATTCTTAATAATATGCCCTACCCTGGGCCAATCTCTAAGCAATCACTAATGCAGGTTCTATCCATATGACTTAGTTTGTTTATCTCCAGTTTCATATATAATTCTACACATATGAAACATATAAACATATACTTGTTTTCTTTTGGAAGTGGGGCTGTGGGCTTTTTGCTTCTTGCACTCAGTATGCAATGGTAAATTTAGAGACACAACCATGCTAGTATGCATATGAATAGAAAGCCCTAATGTCATTTCTTATTACACAACCTACTGTGAGGCTTGGAGAGGCCATGTTTAGCTTTTATCTTAAGGGAATGTTATCCGTAGGATTCTCTATTCACCTTTGTGTTGTTATCCTTGCAGAGCTTCAAGCCTGTAAGTCAGAATTCATTTCAAGATTTACTTTCTCAGTTCCTGACGTCTTCTGCCCTCCCTGTTCTTACTTGATTACATTACACAGTACACAGTGAGGATTTGTCTACCTCCCTGCCTTCTAAACTGATCTCCGTAGCTCTCTATTTTCGTCTGTAATGTAACCCTATTTCATTTTTCTTCTCTTAATCCATCAACCCAGTAGAAAATTCCCGCAGTGTTCTAAATAAATGCCCTCAAGCAGACTTTTCCTACTGTCACTGGCCATGCATGACTCATACCGTCACTTCCTCGCATCAGGACTTTCTAAGAACCATAATTCTTCCACTCACACATGGAACAAAAGAAATCTATGATGCTTCAGGTAAAACAAGTTTTATTCTGGGATGTTCTTTCCTTTCAACCATTTTTGTCAACAACTATTTTTTCCCCAGATTCAACTTAAATTATTTTCTTAACCTTCTCCAGCTACTGATTTTGAGTGAATATTTTTTTTTGTCTAGGATCTCATATCAATTCTTGTTTACTCTACCATTATATATTATTATACATACATTATACAATATATTACATAGGATACATGTAGTAAACTAAATATTTTTTATAAATTGTCTATGATATATAATATATCATGTAAACTATAAGATATATATGATATATTGTATGCACTATGTAAGATATACACAATATATTGTATAAAATATATACAATACCTAGGATATATTATATAAATTTTATAAGGTATACACAATGTATTATGTAAATTGTAAACAATATAATAACGTATATTATTATACATTCACTAACACTGTGGGAAAGTGATAAAGGCACAAGACACTTTGCTATGGTTTATGAGCGCTCGAGTCTTTGAAAAATGCCTGTAACCTATGACATGGTCAATAAATTGCATTTCAACATCCCTGCCATTCTCACTTCTTCAAAACAGATATAAAGCCTCCAAGGTGAACTTCCCATCATGCAGACTCAAGTACTGGTAGTCTCTTCATGGACAGCTTCTGTCTTCTCCCAAATTATTTCATCCTTAAAACTGACAGATGAGTATTATGAAGAAGTAAGGGAAAGAGTGACAAGGTGTATGATGAGGCTGGATTTAGTATTTTTAAATGGGAGGAACAGTTATCAGGTTTTTTTTATTTTTTAAATATTTTTTATTTTTAAATATTTTTATACATTCACTTGTATCCCAGTTGTAGCCCTCTCCCTCTTTCCCTCCCAATCCTCCCTCCCTCCTTCATCTCCTACCTGCCCCCTTCTGAATCCACTGAGAGGAGGTGTCCTCCTCTTCATCCATCTGGTCCTAGCTTATCAGGTATCTTCAGGATGGTTGCAATGTCCTTATCTGTGGCCTAGCAAGGCTTCCCCTTCCCCCGGGGGGGGGGGGAAGCTCATGAGTTCATGTCAGAAACAATTCCTGTCCCCCTTACTAGGGAACCCACTTGGATACTGAGCTGCCATGGGCTATGTCTGAGCAGGGGTTGTATGTTATATCCATGCATGGTCCTTGGCTGGATGAACAGTCTCATAGAAGATATATTTGGATATTGTGGGGCTCCCTGTCCCCTCTAGAGTATACTAATTCCTCCTTCCTTCATATGATTCCCTACACTCTGCTGAAGGTTTGGTTATGGGTCTCAGCATCTGCTTTGATACACTGTTAGGTAGAGTCTTTCAGGTGCCTTCTGTGGTAGGCTCCTGTCCTGTTACTTGTTTTCTCCTATTTCCAATGTTCATCCCCTTTGTCTTTCTAGCTGAGGATTGATCATCTTACCCCTAGACCTCTTTCTTATTTATCTTCTTTATCTTATTTATCTTCTTTACATATTTTAGTATGTTTATCATATCTTATAGGTCTATATAAGTGAGTATATACCATGTGTGTTTTTCTGCTTCTGGGATACCTCACTCAGGATGATTGTTTCTAGATCCCACCATTTGCCTGCAAAATTCAAGAGATAACGCATGCTGGAGAGGTTGTGGAGAAAGGGGAACCCTCCTCCACTGCTGGGGGGAATGTCAACTGGTACAACCACTTTGGAAATCGATCTGGCACTTTCTCAGACAATTAGGAATAGTGTTACCTCAAGATCCAGCTATACCACTGCTAGGCATATATCCAAAAGATGTTCAAGTACACAACAAGGATATTTGCTCAACCATGTTTGTAGCGCTTTATTCGTAATAGCCAGAACCTGGAAACAACTCAGATGTCCAACAATGGAGGAATGGACACAGAAATTGTGGTACTTTTACACAATGGAATACTACTCAGCAATCAGATTTTTTTTTAAAGGATTCATGTCTTTATGTCTTCCATGCCTTGATAGGAAATAATCATACAATTGCTTGTTCGGCTTAATAGCATCTGTATAAGCAGCATGACTAAAAGCAACTCAAAGAAGAAAGGGTTTATGGATCCAGAAAGAAGGATGGGGAAAGTCTGGCATGGCGGCAGGAGCTCAAGCTGGCTGATCACGTTTTCATCCATACACAAGCACAGAGGGAAAGAGAAAGCCAGATGAGGCTATAACCCCTCAGACTAGCCCCCAATGACACACTTCCTCCTGCAAGGCTCCACCTCCTGTGGTCCCCACAACATCCCCAGAAGGAGCCACCAGCTGGACATCAAGTGTGCAAATATGTGTGCAAATTGGAGACATTTCTTTTATTCAGTACATAATAGTATCCAACCTCATTCTACTTTTAGTCATTAAAAAATATTGAAATGCCAATTCACAAACCAACTCTGCGTGTTTCCTCCATCCATTTGTTCAATTTCAAAAATAAAAATAAAAATAAAAATTACAGGACTCTGCCCAAGCTAAGAAATGAAACTTAACATTTTATGTTTACAGTAATTAAAACATAATTCTGTGGCCTGGAATGATTAATCTAACTGACTCGAACTGACTCTTTAAAGAGAGAACTGCTTGGACAAGTCACTTCTCCTTTGAGAGTTCAATTTTTCATCTAAAAAAAAATGAAAGGGTTTGGAGCAGATCACATCTGAAGTTTCTTTTATCTCCAAATCTCCACGAATCTGTGACATTATAATATGTGCCTTGAGGGAATTCTGCAAGAATTAATGTTTTTGAAATAATTTAAGATCTAAGGATGAAAGGTTTTATGCTGGTGCCAAGAACTATTTTTGCTAAATGAAGCATGCCAGGGAAATCTGTTGTGCCCAGGGACAGCTGCTGTCAGTGGCATCCCCAGCCTCGTCTGTGCCCAGCACAGTTCCAGAAACAGAAAGAGGAACAGGAATTCCACCAGGAGGCCAGAAACCACAGTGAGTGGAGAGCAAAAGCATTCCTGAAATTCAAATTCATATGCAACAGCATGCATATGCAAACTTGCCCTGGTGGCCTTTTTAAGTTTTTTCACATTGCATTTCTGATCTCCCTGTATAACTTCTGGCGTCCTCAAACAAACATGTTTGGTGCTCCAATTTTAGCCACCTATTTAACTAACGTGGCTACCCCGTCACTAATTTTTATTTCAAGGACATTTACACATTATTAATCTAATTTTTTTTTCTGATTCTGCCTCAGTTAATAGACAATCAAAAATCACAGTCAATGCATAATTATCCCATGGCTAAGTAGCAAGTCTGTTAGTCATAGCCAGTGGTTCTTTAACCACAGTTTATTGTTTCAATTTTATCTTTACATTATTATCCCTCGTTATTTGCTGGGTGTAATGAATCATGTACCAGCTTGTTTGACAAAAGGCCTCAATGTTTTAATTCTAAGTGTTAAATGAAGGTCATAACCTAATACATGTGTAATAAGATATTACGCAATAATACTTCACAAGCAGGGATGAATTGTACCATGTTTTTAAATAAGATTTTTACTTTTACTTGTGTGTTTGTTCGTGTTGGTATGTGTGTGAGTGAAAGAGAGAGAAACAGAGACAGACAAGCAGGCAGGCAGACAGACAGGAGAGATGGGAATGTGAGTGCAATGCACAAGGACGCCAGAAGGGGGCACTGTATCCTCTAGAAATGAAGTTATAGGTGGTTGGAGCAGGCTGACATGAGTGTTGGAAACAGTCCTCAGGTCATCTGGAAGCACAGGAGTTCACTCTTAAGCACTGCACTGTCTCTCAAGCTCTCTGTTCTGCACTATGCATTGATAATAAAGGAACCATGGTGAGTCTGGGCCCACATCAGGCATTGTAAAGTTTTAAGTTTTGAGTACCATGATTGTACTTCTTGGTGGCTTCTATAATCTTGTTTTTATGTCTGACAGTGGAAATAATGCTGCTTTTGCTGTAGGTTTAGGAACACAAAAATTGTAAAAATATAAAAGCTTTAAATACATGAATTAAATATACAAAAATATGAATGTTTGGACTTACTTGCACGATTCTTCAAACTTAACCTAAATGGTGATGATATTTTGCTGGAATTTATCTCGTCATTGCAGAGTATCCTCCCAGAAGGAGATGGACAGTTCTCCTAATACAAATTCTGCCCCCAAACTGCTATTATATAATTTTACAAAACAAAAAAATACACAAAGTAATCATGGTAGGAACTCATCAGGAACTGTGAGTATGGAAACTTTCTAAGAAACTGAAATTGTGAAAAGGTCTATATTTAGGTATTGTGGGCACTTTGCCATTTAAAAGAAAGACTGAACAGCCTTTTTTTTTTTTTTTACTTTATTTCTCTTTACATGAGAAGCCCTTAACTTAACACTTACGTAAAAAAATAAAAAAAAAAGAAAAAGAAAAAAAATGATGGATGTTACAAATGATTTCTTTTAATGATTTAATGAATTTTGAACCTACCTTTGTGCCAATGTTCATTCTATATTAGTGTTATTGTTTGTATCTTTTAGTGTCTGTTCCCTGTGCACGGTGATGACAGGGAATTCTACGTTCATTTGCAACCTTATTTTATCATGAAATGATTATGTCCTCTTATGGAAATATTTTATGCTAGCTTTAAAAAAAAAAGGTACAAGCTTTGGAAGAGATAGATTTCAGTTTTGGCTCAGATACTATTTATCAGTGAGCCTTTTGAAAAATGGCATCAGAAATATTTTTCAAGGAGAAAGATTATCTTAGGTGGGAGAGGAAAGAGTTAAAAAACAGGAATGGGTTAATGTGAAAGCAGGCAGACTCAACAGGGAGGAAGAAGACAGCAGAAGGGCAGGAATATAGGGAAGGGTAATAGGATAGAGGAATTTATTTATAAAACCATATATTAAGGTATATGTGTGAAAACACTAGACTGAAACACATCACGACGGTACAAGGTAACTTGGAGGACAATAAGGAAATCTACTGGGAAGGATGCTGTCTAACACAATGAGCCCAAAGCAAGTTTAAGTATTCTAAAGTGAGGTGCCCCTAGGATAGGAGCTTCCCTGGGAATGACTTTTCCTCCAGACAAATAGCCACTAATCACCTCAAAATAACAGTTGTTGACTTGTAAATATTGGTCTAAAAGACAATAGACAGGCAGAGACAGAACTATTTATGTACATTTCTGAACACATTTTCTTAACTTTTTTAATATTTAAGTTTATTTCTAACCTTAAATGTATTATCCACTCTCAAATTTAAGCAGATAATGTTATTTATTGAGTAGGTTCTCAGTTAGCTAATATATATAATGATGTGTACTAATATGTTGTTATATTAAGAAGAAATATAAAATGAATAGCTGTCATGTAATGAGTACTAAAACTGAGGGAACCATCCTGAGACACTAAGAAAATGGTGATGGTCACTAAAAGAAACAAGCCAATTACTCCTCACCCAAGCAGAATTCCATGTAAGAGCAGGTGGAAACTATTAAATAAAAAGATCCGTATATAAAATGAGAAAATGCAAAATAATGTCATG
The DNA here is from genome assembly GCF_907164565.1 of Psammomys obesus. Classification (NCBI taxonomy): domain Eukaryota; kingdom Metazoa; phylum Chordata; class Mammalia; order Rodentia; family Muridae; genus Psammomys; species Psammomys obesus. The sequence continues at coordinate 1,621,949 of NW_026585626.1, forward strand.
AAAGTCCAGAACTCAAGCTAGTACTAAGCCAGAATCAATATCAACATGAAGACATAAGATAGAGCAAATTTATGACATTGGGAATCAGGATTCCCAAGGTTACTGATAATTGCAATATGTGCTCCTATGGCAAGAAAGGGGTTTTTCAGGATGACAAAAGAGCAGAAGGGATGAAATGGAAGTGGAGAAAGTGACCAGCAATGTGGGGAAGAGGGCAGGGAAAGGAGTGGGACAAGGAGATGAATAATAACAAAGTATGCCTGAAAATCTCATACTGTGTCACGTTCTCAATGAGACATCTCTACCAACACACACGCCTGGCTCCCAGAACCAAAGAGGGAGTGCTGTCAGACACTGCCTTCTGGACATGGCATGGCTCTTGTGCTCATGGTCTCAAAGCAGCTGAGATTACCTGCTCAAAAGCAAGCTAGTCGGAATCCCAGCATAGATGGGGTCGCGGCCCCACTCCTCCCTGAGGAGCTATTGGCAGCTGATGCAGGGTAAAAGAATGATAGAAATTTTTCTCCAGAATGTGGCTATAGTAGGTCACCCATGCTTTAAAGGATGTATACACATACAGTCAGCGCTGGTTGGTGTTTTGCACACACAAAATTTGGGAGGAAGGTGTGGATATGGAAGAAGTGGAAGGCGAGGAATAGGTGTTTTATGATCATAATACTTTTTATACATGCATTACATTCTCAAAGAAAAAAAAAGTCCATAAGGTAACTGGTTATTTTGTACACCAACTTTAAAAATTAAAAAAAAAATACTTTACTTTTTATCAACTTTCTATATATCTACTTTACAAGTAATTAATATTTATGAACAAAATTACATTTAAAAACAAAAAGAAAATCTAAGTAATAGGAAAGCTCAGCAGTGGGAGTTTTGTTGATAAGTGTTGCAGTTTAATCATTAAGTTACATTCTAGTTTTCAGAAGACTCATCATGGGATTGCAATCAAATCTATCATGAATATGATTAACAGGTGGCTTTTAAATGACCATATGATTAAATGTGTTAAAAAATGTTGACATTTTTATAATCATGAGAATCTATTTTTAAAAACAAAACAAAATGTATGTGGGCATAGCCGAGATGATTTTGTGGCAAATGGAGACAGCTCTTATTCTATCCTAATTAGTGGTATTCTAGTCTATTCTATCACTTAATTAGTGGCCCAAACTTCCTGAAACCTCAAGAGGTAATTTTATGCAAATGATGAAACTGACAATATTCATTGTGTCCTTAAACCGTGTCTGTGCTGGAAGACAGTTGCTGTAAATGAGTCTGCTGCCATTGTAATGACTGTTAGTGTTTGGGGATTTCTGGTATGTTGCTGTTGCTTTCACTCTACTGAGGCATCACATCCTTCTCTCTTCAGCACCAGCAAGCTGGTGTCAGTGTGTTCATCACTCCCATTTCTTTAAACCAGAGATTTGGGCAAAGCTTCCGTATTAGGAGAAAAGATGGCTAATTTCATCTTTGTGAGCTTCCCCATTGAGCTAAAAGCAGTCTTTTAGTCCCTTGAACGTTAAGCGGCATTCCTCGAGGATAATATTGGATTTTACAGATTTTCCAGAGTACAGCTTTTAAATGATCAGTCACCTTCAGTAACTTCACATTCGCATTTGTAAGCCAACTCAAATGTAAGAGCATTCATCTCATATGCTGATTGTGTTTCATTGACTGCACAGCCATGTTTACACCACTGAATAATGTTCATTACACAAATAACACATTTTTTATGAAAAAAGAAGCATCACAAACTGCAAGTCACATTTCTTTCAGTATTTGGGATTTTATATATATATATATATATATATATATATATATATATATATATATATATATATATATATATATATA
>NW_026585626.1:1623830-1655165 GCF_907164565.1 Psammomys obesus
ATATATATATATATATATATATATATATATATATATATATATATATAAAATGAGTTTATCTGAAATTAACATATACTTTGAGCAACCAAACGTGTTTAGGGATGAAAATTAGTCAATCACAATTCAGGAGGCTCAGCCTTCCTAACAGAACACGTGAAATGTGACCTCTAACGCTGAAAGGTTTCTTTTGTGTTTTATCAGATCTGTCTGCCAACACTTCCCTTGTTGACACCCTATAATATGTCTTTTCAAAATTTGACTTTGAAATGAAATGAAATGTAACTGTTGGTTACATTTTCAATGTATGTAGTTAATTAGACTGTTTGCAATAAAATAAAGCTAATAGCATTATTTAGTTTCTGATGTCAGTGTGATGTCTGCCTTATATCCCTTATCTGAAGTTGAACGGCTCAAGGTTCAGCATATAGCCTCTCTATAATTATTCTTTTCTTGACTGACTGACTCATAGTACCAGGGTCCTGAAGTGAACCGTAACTCCTGTCACAGCAACCTAATTCTTTTTGGATAGTTATGGAGTTTTCATTTGTCTCAACTTTGTGGGTTTGGGAATGACATACATCTGGATTTGGATCCAGGGTCTGCCACCTAGTGGCTATAAGACCTTAGAAAGTCAATCATCTTCTTGGAGTCTCAAGTCATTTGCCTAATAACTTAATACTAGTTAATAATATTGCCCACCTATCACTTCTGTAATCATTATATTAAATAAGATAGTGTATATAATGTTCTTGCCTCTTAAGAAGGTCCCCATAAGTGGTCATTATTGTGACCAATGTCATTAATGTTTTTATATTTTACTAATACATGGTTTCTTTTTTTAAATTTTTTATTATCATTTATTACAATTTATTCAATTTGCGTCCCAGCTGTGTCCCTCTCCCTTTTCTCCTCCAAATCCCACCCTCCCTCCCTCTTCTCCTCCCATACCCCTTCCCTAGTCCACTGATAGGTGAGTTCTTCCTCCCCTTTTATTTGACCCTAGCTTGTCAGGTCTTATCAAGGACTGGTTGCCTTCTCTTCCTCTGTAGCCTGGCAAGGCTGCACCCCCAGGGGGAGGTGATCAAAGAGCCCGTCAGTCATTGAGTTCATGACAGAGAAAGTCCCTGCTCCCCTTATTAGGGAACCACTTGGAGAATAAGTCCATGACCTACAACTGAGCAGGGATTTAGGTCCTCCCATGCATTGTCCTTGGTTGAGTTATCAGTCTCTGCAGGGACCCCAGGGCTAAGTTTTCTGGCTCTGTTGTCTTCTTTTGGAGCTCCTGTCCCCTCCAGGTCTTTCTATCTCCTTCTTCTTTCATAAGATTCCCTGCATTCTGCCCAAAGTTTGAATATGATTCTCAGCCTCTGCTTTGATACTTCGATCAGTAGTCTTTCAGAGTCCATCTGTGATAGGCTCCTGTCCTGTTCCCTGTCTTCTCCAGCTTCCAAAGACATGGTATTCTTATAGACAACTTGGTTTATCAAATTTATTTTTTAGTTACTGATAAATAGTGACTGGTTTGAACATGTGTCGGAGAGTAAAATGTAAGAAACACAAAATATCAGATTCTTGGTGTTTGGATTGCTAAAAGTATTGAATAAACACAAGGAATAAATAATGTGAAAAGATGACACAAGTCTGACATTAAATTCCATTTTAGAGTGATTCTGGTCTCAGGTTAGCCTTCTCCTGAATCAATATTGTATGGCATCATGATGTAGAGAGACAAGCACTGGAAAGAGGGGAGTAAAGGGTGTTGAATGGGAGAATTGGCAGATCCTCCGTGTCTGCCATTTCAGTGCTTTAAATGCCACAAAGTGGCACCTTGGTTTCTAAGTTCACTCTGAACAAATGATGCTATAATATTTAATTTCAACAATATAATTTCAACAGTATCATAACTAAAGATTTATAATGCGAAGGGGAAACTTTGTGTTTTCATCTTTTAGAAGAGAACAATTAAACCTGATGTATGGGCATGTTCTTCTTTCATTTACTTTGGAGTCTCAGGTTAGGGGATCCTAGGAGCCCTGTTCAAGGCAAATATAGGTAACAGAGGAAGGCCCTTCCTCAGAGGAAAAAAAAATGATACAAGGGGCAAAACAAACCCAGAACAATAAAAGTATAAGTCAAATTTTAGCATTTGTAAAACAACAAATGCTAAACTCCCAGCTTGTATATAGACAGATAAAAGCCAAATAGAAATATACATATAATTTAAAATTACCTTTTATTTTTTGAAATTATAACTACATTATAGTTTGAGATTATGATTACATTAATCATGCCTTATATATGTATACACATGACATAAAAGTAAGTGCAAAACTGGGCACTAAGAGGACTAATAGGAGACAGGAAAGAGACACATGGATGGTGTCTTCTCATAGGTTATTTATGTACATGAATACAAAAATGTCTCTGTGAAACCCAGTACAATGTACAATAACTATAAACCAGTAAAAATATTGAACAAAAAATTCATAGATAGTATATGGTGGAATGATTTATTTCTTCCTACAGGTCCTATATTCTCCACAAATATTCTCTCACCTTATTAATTTGAAATTCACTCAAAATTGAAACAACAAAGGCTAATAGAAAAAATATAAATGCTACTTTTCATTTATATAATTTTGCTGTTCCTTGCTTACAGCAGACACAAAACTCTTAGATCATTTGTATTAGTCTAGAAAATGCCTAAGTGCCCTCTTCTTCTCCCATCTAAATGTATATTCTGCCATGCCACTTCCCACTGAAGAATATAAAGAAAAAACACTAAACTAAAAACAAAATGTATAGTTTGATTTTACCTAATTTATAAATAAACCTTCAGCATAGAGCCTTCAGACTAAATTCAACCTGTTGTTTTTATATACATTATGAGCTAAGAATAAAATTTCCCTTTGTAAATTGTTGGGGGTTGGTCTGATGCTATTATATTGTTGCCTGGCTACACCTATCCTTATTGTGTAAACATATCTGACTGGCTGATAATGACCTATACCTAGGCAGGGCAGATTGGGTAAGTGTGGCTGAGGTTCCTAGGCTTTAGAGGACAGGAGAATCTCAGGAGAGACACAGACAGGACAAAAGGAGGAAAGAGGATACCACAATGGGTTAGGGTGAAGAAGAAATCATGTGGGCCAGGAGGAAGGACTCCAATGATGGTGTGAACTGGCTCAGATGAAGAATAAAAGCAAGCATAAATAAGATTATGGATGGAAGGTATCTCAGATGAGGATGATTAAGAGGATGGCATTAGATGGGGGCTGGCAGTGGATAGTGAGGCTATTGAGACAGCATATGATCATCTTAGGGTTAATAATAAATAATATTTAACCCAATACTCATTTTTATTTAGTACAACAGTAAATTGGTGAAGAAAAATATTTGAAGAGTATGCCATGTGAAAATGGCGTGAAAATCAGATGTAAACCTCTATAATTATCGATTCATTGGAACACACAATCATAGTAGAGTTTTGCACACTCTCAATAGCTATCGGTGTCACAACAGAGTTGAGCAGTTGTGACACAGTCCATACTTGGCACTCTCGTTGCTTTGCACTGCTGCTTTTTTCACAGCACATCACCTAAACACGGCTGCAGTTCCACAGTTCCACAGTTCCACAGCATCTCCCCTGCCGTGAACAATTCGGCATCATTTTTTTTTATTATTATTTCGGATCATGACAAACAAGAAGAGAAAAAAGTAAACTCTGCCATGGAGCAACAGAGTATGGGGTTAATTCACTCTCAACTTATAAAGCAAAAGAGCTGTTTAAATCAGTGGTACTGAAGTGATGTTAAAAGAAAAAAATGTCGACACTTCCAAATTCAGCTCTCAACGCATCTCTGAAAAACAGTGATCAGCACACAAGCAGGAATTTTGAGCGGATGGTCTTTTCACAACAGTCTCTTCATAAAATAAAAAGCAGAAATGTGGCAACAGCTAAACTTCTCAGCAGTCCCCTCTGCCACCAACTGAGGTAATCTGTTTTCCTGTGTTGACTTGCGAATCTTTATGATCATGGCAGCTGAAAAACACAAACACAGGGAGTGACTAAAATTATCAACTTTTTAAATTACCTTTTATTTTCTGAGATTACGGTTACATCATTTTCCCCTTGCCTTTCATCCCTCCAACTGCTCACACATATACCACCTTTTCTCTTTCAAATTCATGGCCTCTTTTTCTCTTTCCGTTAACTGTTTGTACATACATATATACATACATATACATCTCTATATATGTATGAGCATACTTATATATATGCCAGGTATAGACCTAAAGACATACGTGTGTGTTCCTAAATGCAACCTATTCAATCCATATGATGTAAATTTTATGTAGGTTTTATTGCTGATTATTTGATATTGAAAATTAATTTTAAGAGCCAGGGGATCAGAGAGTTTGCTGTGAGATTCTATCTCCTAAAAATGACAGACACAACACAAGTAGTCTCACCAATATTACTATCTAAACATAAGCTGAACAAGGACAACAGCAAGAGATATGCAAATAGAGGGAAAGATTATGAAGCCTCAACCCTTCACAAAGAACTATAGATAATTACAAAATGCTGACAGTGAGAGAAATAGTTTTCCCCAAGGAAGAACAATTATTTTCAACATCTTGATAAAAATAATTTCTCAGAGTGTTGAAAAGAATGGAAATGGTCTCACTGGTCAGCTTAAGAATGAGGACATCAGAAGAAAAAGAAAACAGGAAAAAACCTAGGAACCTGCAACAGAGGGCCTCTGAAAGCCAGAAGAAGAAAACAGGAAACAACCTCAGAACCTGACACAGAGGGCCTCTGAAGGCCTCTGCCCTGCAGACTGTCAAAACAGATGCTGAGCCTGATGGCCAACTGACCAGCAGAGTGAATGGAATTTTATGTAAGAAGTGGGAAGTAGTAAGAGCTGGAGAGGACAGGAACTCCACAAGGAGAGCAGCAACAGAACAAGAAAATTTGAACACAGGGAACTTCCCAGAGACTCATATTCCAACCAAGGACTATCCATGGAGATAACCTAGAACCCTGACAATGCAGCCACTTCTGATGAGAACTGATAGACTAAGATCAGAAAGAAGGAGAGGAGGACCTCCCCTATCAGTGGACTTGGGGAGGGGCATGCATACAGAAAGGAGGGAGGGTGGGACCGGGATGGGAGGAGGGAGGGGCTTATGGGCGGATACAAAATGAATAAAGTGTAATTAATAAAAGTTAAATAAAAAATTTAAAAAAAGAATGAGGAGCCCTCCTCCACTGCTGGTGGGAATGGAAACTTGTACAACCACTTTGGAAATCAATCTGGTGCTTTCTCAGATAATTAGGAATAGTGCTTCCTCAAGATCCAGCTATACCACTTCTGGGCATATATCCAAAAGATGCTCAAGTATACAACAAGGACATTTGCTCAACCATGTTTGTAGCAGCTTTATTTATAATAGCCAGGAGCTGGAAAAAACCCAGATGTCTCTCAAATGACGAATGGATACAGAAATTGTGGTACATTTACACAATGGAATACTATTCATCAATTAAAAACAAGGAAATCATGAAGTTTGTAGGCAAATGGTGGGATCTAGAAAAGATCATCCTACAAAATCCACTCAAAAAAATCAGAAGCCCTCCTGTATACCAAAGACAAAAGGGCCGAGAAAGAAATTAGGGAAACAACACCCTTCACAATAGCCACTAATAACATAAAGTATCTTGGGGTGACACTAACCAAGCAAGTGAAAGACCTGTTTGAGAAAAATTTCAAGTCTATGAAGAAAGAAATTGAAGAAGATCTCAGAAGATGGAAAGATCTCCCGTGCTCATGGATTGGTAGGATTAATATTGTGAAAATGGCCATCCTGCCAAAAGCAATCTACAGATTCAATGCAATTCCCATCAAAATACCAACTCAATTCTTTACAGACCTTGAAAAAAAGATTCTCAGCTTCATATGGAGAAACAAAAAACCCATAATCTCCAAAACAATCCTGTACAACAACAGATCATCTGGAGGTATCTCTATCCCCGATCTCAAGTTGTACTACAGAGCAATAGTAATAAAAACTGCATGGTATTGGCATAAAAACAGAAAGGAGAATCAATGGAACCACATAGAAGATCCAGAAATAAACCCACACACCTATGAATACTCGGTTTTTGACAAAGAAGCCAAAACCATTCAATGGAAAAAAGACAGCATCTTCAACAAATGGTGCTGGTCCAACTGGATGTCCACATGCAGAAAAATGAAAATAGATCCATATTTATCACCCTGCAGAAAACTAAAGTCCAAGTGGATCAAAGACCTCAACATAAAAACCAGATACTCTAAATCTGTTAGAAGAAAAAGTGGGGAACAGCCTAGAACTCATTGGCACAGGAGACAACTTCCTGAACAGAACACCAACAGCACAGGCTCTAAGAGCAACAATCAATAAATGGGACCTCATGAAACTGAAAAGCTTCTGTAAAGCAAAGGACACTGTCATCAAAACAAAACGCCTGCCTACAGATTGGGAAAGAATCTTCACTAAACCTTTATTGGACAGAGGACTAATATCGAGTATATACAAAGAATTAAAGAAGCTGAAAAGCAGCAAACCAAGTAATCCAATTAAAAAATGGGGAACAGAGCTAAACAGAGAATTCTCGACAGAGGAATATCGAATGGCAGAGAAACACTTAAAGAAATGCTCATCCTCATTAGCCATCAGGGAAATGCAAATCAAAACGACCCTGAGATATCACCTTACATCCATCAGAATGGCCAAGATGAAAAACTCAAGGGACAACACATGCTGGAGAGGTTGTGGAGAAAGGGGAACCCTCCTCCACTGCTGGTGGGAATGTAAACTGATACAACCACTCTGGAAATCTATCTGGCGCTTTCTAAGACAATTAGGAATAGTGCTTCCTCAAGACCCAGCTATACCACTGCTAGGTATATACCCAAACTTTGCTCAAGTACACAAAAGGGATATTTGCTCAACCATGTTTATAGCAGCATTATTTGTAATAGCCAGAACCTGGAAACAACCCAGATGTCCATCAACGGAGGAATGGGTACAGAAATTGTGGTATTTTTACACAATAGAATACTACTCAGCAATCAAAAAGGAGGAAATCATGAAATTTGCAGGCAAATGGTGGGATCTAGAAAAGATCATCCTGAGTGAAATATCCCAGAAGGAGAAAGACAAACACGGTATGTACTCACTTATATAGACCTATAAGATATGATAAACATAATGAAATCTATACACCTAAAAAAGATAATCAAGAGAGCGGACATGGGGTAAGATTATCAATCCTCGTTTAAAAAGACAGATGGGATGCACATTGAACATATGACAGGAGTCTTCTGAGCGCATTTGAAAGACTGTAACTAGCAGTGTTTTCACAGCAAAGACTCATGACCAAACCTTTGGCAGAGTACAGGGAATCATAAGAAAGAAGGGGAGTTAGTCTGATGAGGAAAGGATAGGAGCTCCACAAGGACCAAATATATCTGGGCACAGGGTCTTTTCTGAGACTGACATGCAACCAAGGACCATGTATGAATGTGACCTAGAACCTCTACTCAGATGTAGCCTGTGGTAGCTCAGTAACCAATTGGTTTCCCATAGTGAGGGGAACAAGGACTATTTCTAACAGGAACTCAATGACTGGCTCTTTGGCCTCCCCACCCCCCAAGGGAGGAGCAGTCCTATTAGGCCACAGAGGAGAGCTTTGCAGCCAGTCCTGAAGATACCTGATAAAACAGGATCAGATGAATGGGGAGGAGGTCCCCCCCTATTAGTGGACTTGGCAAGGGGCACGGTGGAGATGAGGGAGGGAGGGAGGGACTAGGAGGGAATGAGGGATCGGGACATGGCTGGGATACAGAGTTAATAAAATGTAACTGATAAGAAAAAAATAAAATTAAAAAAAATAAATAAAAAAACTCAAAAAAAAAAAAAAGAAAAGAAAAGATCATCCTGAGTGAGGTAGCCCAGAAGCAGAAATACACACATGGTATATACTCACTTAAAATGGATATTAGACACATAACATAGGACAATCATACTAAAATCTGTACACCTAAGGAAGCTAAACAAGGAGGACCCTGAATAAGATGTTCAATCTTCATTCAGAAAGGCAAATGGGACAGACATCGGAAGAGGGAGAAAACAGGGAAAAGGACAGGAGCCTTTCAAAGAAGGCCTCTGAGAGACACTACCCAGCAGGGTATCAAAACATATGCTGAGACTCCTAGCCAAACTTTGGGCAGAGTGCAGGAAATCTTATGAAAGAAAGGGAAGATAGAAAGACCTGAAGGAGACAGGAGCTCCACAAGGAGAGCAACAGAACCAATAAATCTGGACACAGGGGTCCTTTGTGAGACTGATACTCCAACCAAGGACCATGCATGGAGATAATCTAAAACTCCTACACAGATGTAACTCATGGCAGTTCAGTTTCCAAGAGGGTTCCATAGTAATGGGAATAGGGATTGTCTCTGACATGAACTCATGGGCTGGCTCTTTGATCACCTTCACCTGAGGGGGGAGCAGCCTTACCAGTCCACAGAAGAAGACAAAGAAGCCAGTCCTGATGAAACCTGATAGACTAGGGTCAGATGAAAGGGGAGGAGGACCTCCCCTATCATTGGACAGGGGGAGGTTCATAGGAGAAGAAGAGGGAGAGAAGGTGGAATTGGGAGGGAATGAGAGGGGGCTACAGCTGGATACAGAGTGATAAACTGTAATTAATAAAAATAAAATTAATATTAAAAAGAAATTTAAAAAAGAATGAGGCAAATGATTACAGTAGTTTTCCTAGGCTCTTGTGAAATAATATATTACCCACATGAGTTAGTTTTTTTGTGGTAGACAGTGGCGGAGAGTTTGACATGACTGAACCTTTGACAGTTCGTTTCACAACATCTGTGCAAAACCAAAAGTAAGGGCGGATACTTTCAAACGAAGCTGAGAAAACACTAATTCAGTAGTGCCTAGAGTATTATCTAACAAGATGTGTTTTAAGGAATGGTGGCGAGACTATGTATGGAATGCCAGAGCCCTTGTTATTAATAAGTTTACAAAGTCTATGGAAGTGTAAGATGCTTAATGCCTGAATTTTTCACCCTATTAGCTGTCAGCAGTTACTTGGAAGAACATATGTGAATGTATGGTTCTATTGAGTCAGTAATGTCAATAGTAAAAGTCCTATGGGCTTAACCATCGGGTGGGTTTGAGATGAGCACAGAGATTAAACGTTCTCTGAGCAATTATTCTCAACTACTATTATCAAACACTAAACGTTCCGATACTAGGCTTGTGTTAGTTTTCTTGTGGACTCAGTACTGCCTCCTTTTTATAATTTTTATGTATTATTTATTACAATTTATTCACATTATATCCCAGCTGTGGCCCCTCCCTAGTCTCCTCCTAATCTCTCCTCCCTTCCTCTTCTCCCTCTATGCCCCTCCCCTAGTCCACTGATAGGAGAGGTCCTCCTCCCCTTCTATCTTGAGCCTAGCCTATCAGGTCTCATCAGGACTGGCTACATTGTCTTCCTCTGTGGCCTGGCAAGGGTGCACCCCCCTGGGGGAGGTGATCAGAGAACTTGCCACTGAGTTCATACCAGATTACAGCCCCTGCTCCCCTTACGAGGGAACCTACTTGGAAACTGAGTCAGTGTGCTACATATGAGCAGGGGTTTGAGGTCCTCTCCATGCATGGTCCTTGGTTAGGGTATCAGTCTCTGCAGGGCCCCCAGAGCCCAGTTTTGTTGTTGTTGTTTTGGTTTTGGTTCTATTGGTCTCCTTTTGGATCTCCTGAACCCTCCAAGTCTTTCTTTCTCCCCTTTCTTTCATAAAATTCCACACACTCTGCTCGAAGTTTGGCTGAGTAATGAGCAGTCAAAAAGACTGATACTTATTTTGAAATACATTTTAGTAATCACTCACACAAAATATTTTTTCTTTGAATAATATAGTAGCAAATGCTCTACATGCCTTGTTCTATCAAAAGTCAAAACAATTATCCAGTCTTCACTGTTTTTATCTTTTTTTAATTTTACTTTTTACAATTTATTCATTTTATATCTCGAGTATAGCCCCCTCGCTCATCTCCTCCTTGTCCCACCTCCCTCCTTCTTCATTCTTACACCAGTAGACAATGGCTTAAACTACAGTTCCCAACTAAAACGACTTGGACAGTAATTTCCTCACCATGTTGGAAGTGTCTAGGAATTTTTGTGTTTTATAGTCCAGCAACACAATGGAAAAACTTCCAGTTAGTCAATTGGAAGTAAGTAATATGCATGTTACCTCATGTTACAAGTCAAATATCAACACAGGTATCAAGACAGACTATAGCAATGGCTTCCAAGATGATAATGTGTTGAACAAACACATATGCTTTACACCTTAATTAAACAATGTGTAAATGGTATTTCTTAGATGAATTAGACAAAAACCGAATTGAAGATAAACATTAAGTGATGAACATTGGCTATCAACTTGGTAACACAGACCACTAAATCTGAACCCTGGGTGTATTTTTTTAAGCACCATTATAACAAATTACCACAAGCTTAGTTATTTTACAGTGTTATCTTCTCTGAAGAAATTGTGATTATGATAGCCCATCTAAATATATAGGTCAAAGTTTAATAATTAAAAGTTTTTCTTCCAGGAGCCTACTGCAGAGGGCCTCTGAAGGACTCTACCTAGCAGTGTATCAAAGCAGATGCTGAGACTCATAACCAAACCTTGGGCAGAATAAAGGGAATCATATGAAAGAAGGGGGAATTAGTGTGACCTGGAGAGGACAGGAGCTCCACAAGGACCAAATTTATCAGGGCAAAGGGGTCTTCTATGAGACCCTTCTATGGTTGGTCTTTCTCCAACCAAGGACCATGTATGGAGATAACCTAGAACCCCGGCTCGGATGTAGCCCATGGTAGCTCAGTATGCAAGTGGGTACCCTAGTAAGGAGAAAAGGAATTATTTCTGATATGAACTCAATGGCTGGCTCTTTGACCTCCCCCCACCGCCCAGGAGCAGCCTTACCAGGCCACAAAGGAGGACACTGCAGCCAGTCCTGAAGATACCTAATAAGCTAGGGTCAGATGGAAGGGGAAGAGGACCTCCCCTATCAGTGGACTTAGAAAGGGGCAAGGAGAAGATGAGGGAGGGAGGGTGGGATTGAGAGGGAATGAGGGAGGAGGCTACAGTTGGGATACAAGGTAAATAACCTGTGATTAATATAAAAAAATAAAAATTATTTTAAAAAAGTTTTTCTTCCCATCAGGACTGTCTGGATCCTCTTCCTCTGTGGTCTGGCTAGATCTCTCCACCAGGGAGAAGTGATCAAGGTCAGGAAACCAAGTTCATGTCAGAGACTGTCTCTTCTCCCCTTACTAGGGAATTCACATGGAGACTGAGATATCTATGGGTTACATCTGGGCAGGGGGTTTATGTCCTCTTTATGCATTGTCTTTGGTTGATGCATCAGTCTAGATCATCTGACAGTAAGGGAGGAGGAATTCCCCATTGAGTGCATTAGGAAAGAGGGATAGAGGAGGAAGAGGGAGGATGGGGCTGAGGGGATCCAAGGGAGGGGGCTACAACTGGGATACAAAGTAAATAAATTGTAAAACATAATAATAATAAAAGAAATAAAATAAATGGGAAAATCTATGTATCATAATAATAATGAGTAGGGGGAGCAGAGGAGAAGGAGAAGAAAAGTTTTTGAAGGGAGACTATGAATTGGAAATAAGAGTCAATGAGGGACAGCTAACATAATCCATGTGGCATGAAATCAGAAGGGAGGCTACTGGGAAGAGGAAGGAAAAGGGCTAGGAATGGGGAGGAGGATACTGAAGAGGAGTGTGGATAAAGGGCCAAGAGGAGCAAAGCATATATTAAAATGCTGTAATGGGATCCATTATTCAATATGATAAAGCAATGCATAGAAATCTTTGTTTTTCCCTGTTCCTTAAAAACATATGATAGCCTCAATTTTACCTAGCACATCTACTACCCGTGTTTTACACACCAAAAAACAACTTCTGTTCTACAAGAAAAATATCCTCATGTAGACATTCTGGAAAGACAACGTAACAATATCTTCCAAAAGCTGAAAACAAAAACAAAAAAAACATGAAAACGTGTGTGTGCTTACACTTAATAACAGTGTTTATCTATTGTGAAACATTAACAGCAGCAGGATTTGAAGCTAGACCAAATATATACAATAAGGGCATGGTTGAATGAATGAAAAAGTCCATTCTGCATAAAATTACAAAAACTGTAAGAGATAACTATTTTTAGCATTACTAGTTATATGCACTTTAATGATTTCACAGTGCATAAATATTACTTTGAGATAAGAAATGTAATGAAAAAAGGTTTTATACAATTGATTGAATTTTGTGAGGAGGTAAATAAACAATAAAATGCATTTGTACAAAGTGACGAATTTATGACTAAAGCTCCAGCAACATTTTCAGAAATGTGAAGCAATCTTTACACAAAAAAGAAAGCTCCAGCTCTCTAACTTTACCTCACCTATGCAATGTACACGCCTCAGAAGCAGCAATCTCTTCAGTTGCTCAGGAAGATTCCAGTTGTTTGGTAATTCTTTGACAAATGTGCTAAATGAGCCTGGCATCCAACCTCTTCATAACCTTGCCCTGGCTCATTGCTTCAGAATTTTCTTTTGTTAATCCTCCCTTAAATTTACATCCTGGTTGTAATGATTATTGTTTGGATCTCAAAAATCGCCAAGAAAGGAAGCAGCTGCTGGAAATGCACAGTGCTCAAAACAAGAACAATGAGCACTAAGATCAACATAACTTGTTATCACCCCCAGGGTGGTGCTGCCATTGGCTGAGAAATGGGAAAGTCCAGACAAAGACAGTAGAGAATACAAGGAGTGACACCAACTGGAACACAGACCATATCATAGGTCACAAGGACTAAACATCAAAGTCAAAGAAAATTTGTTATGGGACATTTATGCTTCTGTCCTCGTCCTTAGATTTGTCTAGATGTGTGTTCTTTAAGGAGAACAAACGAATTATGTAGCTATTGTGTTATATATTACTATCACATGAAAACTTTGCCCCAAACTGACAATTTATGTTGAAGAGGCGTTGACTTCATTAAGCCCAAGCTAGTATGTTGCTTAGGCCCTGGCTGCCTAAGACCACAGAGGGTATGAGCAGAGACAGGAACTAACCCTTTAAGTGCCACCTATGCTTAGAAAGACAGAAATATAAGAAGAGAGGAGAGCAGGTTAATGCCTTAAAAAGAGTCTTTCATCTCATCTGCTTCCAGCCATTTATAGAAGGAGAAAACGGATAAACAGAGGCAGTCAATCACTTTGGAGCTTAGTCCTGCTTCTCTGGTCAAGTGGTCTGCCTCTGCTATAGTTCTGAGAGCAGTGATGTCTGTGTCTCTCTCATTATCTCCTTTGCACTAGTCCATCATTCAGGGATATGTGGGCTCGTGCACTTCTTGAAGCACTGTGTCTGTTTACTCTCTGCCAGTGTCAACCTTGTACTGCTCCAAGGACATTTGTGTTGGGTAGTAGTCAACTCAGAACAAGCAAACTATCACCAACATGTGTGGTAAGAAGCCAATAACATATAACATGTGTGTAGGTATATGTGCAGATTCCTCTTGACTATATAGAGTACAAATGTGTTTTTTTAAAGCACAACCCTCGTTTTTCATGTCCTATGTGGCATAGATTATTTTACTACAATAAAGACTGCAATCAGTTTTAAATCAGTTCAGCAAAGGAGAGTTCATTTCACAAAGATGAGCTCCACAGAAAGAAATTTCATTACAATTTTTGTATGTGAGTATTGATCTTACTAAATAACTAAATGTCCAGTCTCAGCCTATATGTTTTCTGTAGGAGTATTTTATACTTCCATACAGTTATGTGAAGTTCATTTAAAAAAAAATGTTTACACTTTTTATATGAGCTGATGTTGCTTGCATTGCTTTTCCTAACTGAAGGCTGGATAGCTCCCAAAGGTCATCTTAGAATTCCTCTGTTTGACTGACAAGCTGAAAGCCAAATGTTTGAATGTCAAACATTGTCTCAGTTTGTATGCTGTCTACTGCTATTTAACTTACACTATTTCTGAAGAAATCTGTTTTCTCTAGTAAGAAAACTCTATCTGAAACACAGCCACAGATTTTCTTGAACCAGGAATTGAGGTCTCCCGTATCTTTTATTTCTATGTTCTAAAGGGACAAAATCATCAGAAGAGGCAAGATAAAAATGACAGGTTGGAGAGTGGAGAGGTGGCTGCATGACTGGAAGGGGGACAGTGGTTCCTGAACTTCCTAAGACCCACGTTTGACTTCCAGAACTCATACAGCAAAACTCATAACCATCCTTAACTCCAGGTCTAGAGAATCTGCTGCCCTCCTCTGGCCATCATCAGCATCTGCACACACGTGGGAGATAATAAACAGACACATTCAAACACATACACAAGCATACACACACACACTCACCACAATATTTCTAATTAATTAAATTAAAAACTAGAGAAATTGGAAGTAAAAAAGTGAAGGAAATTCAATAATATAGAAGCATATATCAAGATATATATGCACATACAATTTTAGTTCATTTAAAAATCATGATAGAACAAATAGTTCTCTCATCTGACAGTTCAAGATTAACAGTGAATTTCATCTTTTACCAATACGTAGTATTGGAAAGGTACTCAGGAAGCAGTCACAAGTTTTAGGAGCAGTGATAGTCTATGGGGAGGGTTGAACAGCAGGAGAATCCCATAGCTGTAAACAATATCACTAAGTTGTAAGAAATAAAAGAAATAATAAAATGGTGAAAATGGGCTGTTTTCATAATAGTTACATACTTTTACTTCAAATAGTATCAGTGTTCAAATGTCCTTTGCACACTGGATTAGGGCTCACTGTCTATGCTGCCTCCTCTCCTCAAGCCCCCTTTCACTGATTAATCTCCCTTTCTTTCCTCCTGAACAAGGGCATCTGTAACTAAAGTTCTCCTACTGCTGTTCTCCTTACAGTGATATGAACATGAATGTTGCTATTTGATAAGGTAAGAACAACATGAGACTTTGTTTAAAAGCAGTATGTTTAACATGGGATGCTTCATTAATGAAAGTTGGATGCCTGTTTCCGTTCAAGCAATGGCTTTGTTAACTTTTTTTTTTTTTTTAAGTTCAAGCAGCCTTGTCAACTGAAGAGCATTTTCATTCATGGTTAGAATGGTACATGAGTATTCATGAGAAACTCATCTTGAAAGAGCAAGCATCTCTCTGGACATAGTGAACATAATCTGAACATTAGTTCAAGTTTATGAAGAAAACATGTACCCATGAGTTCATCCAAAAACTAATATCCATTTTAGAGTCATTCGAATAATGCTATGTTAGACAGATTTACAGGGAAGAAAAGTTCATTCTATCATAAAAAAGAAAGGAAAGGAAGGAAGAAAATAAATTATTTTGGGTCTAGAACTGACTGACTTGTATCTCTTTAGGATGTAAAAAAGGTAAAATAAAAATAACTTCAAGATACATTTTAATATGTGGCCTTCTTCTTCCTGACTTAGGAGCTGTCTATTTAAGCAGTGAAAGCCTAATGCAGACAAAGCAGCAGGTAGCCTGTATGGATGGATCCAGGAAGACTCGACACTGTGACGTAATTTGGCAGGAAGACTTTAATCTTCAGCCTAGCTACTCTTCTGTGTCTATATTTCAGGTATTTTTCCAGCCTTTATCAATTTGCAGAGCATTTCCAAAGTTTCTGTTCTTACGTTCTGGGACACCCTCAATCCTTTGCTACCATACAAATGCACAAATCAGCAAAGGGGGGGGAGCAGACTGAGATTCAAGCAGGGACCAATGGCTAATGTTTGATAACTGTTTGATAAGATCTGCGGAATCTAACAAATTACTGCAAAAACTCAAGCTCCAGATTGTCATGAGGTCAGAGCTGGAGAGAAGTTAATGAGCATGTAATTCATGTCCGCTGCTTTACACTAGCTTACAGACATAAAGCTAAAGTTTTTTCCTGTGGAATGGTTTGGCCAAGGTGATACAGTGACAAAGCAGGACGGGATGCTGATCATTAAGATAAAGCTACATCTTGATTGACTGGTATCTTTTCCAGAACACTATCCACTTTCTACCTTAAGAAAGTACTAGTTCAAAGGATGAGAAGAGTCATAATAGAAACAGTTTGTGGGGGCATGTGTGGTATCCTGAGTCTAAATATCAGTTACCCTAACACACACACACACACACAGAGGCAGAGACAGACAGACAGACAGAGATAAACATACACTGACAGACAGACGGAGATTGCCAGACGGAGCATTTTGTATCTCTAATCACATCATTAGGAAGAAATAGCCAGATTCCAGAAGCCTAGCCCAGTGAGGTTCAGTCAGAGAGCATTACTCAAAAATATGGTAATGAACAGCTAAGGATGACATTGACTTCTGGACTGCACACACACACACAAACACACACACACGTTCTGTGAAAATGTCTATGCTCATAACTCATGAGTCAGCTTAATCTTCCCTCCTTTTAAGATATCTAGTTGAATATTGGCTATTAGAATGAAAACGATCTTTAGTTTAGGTTTTAAGCACACAACAAAAGCCCCTGGGGTCTGCCTATCTCCAGCCCCCTCAATTCTGGGCTTACAGACATTTGTGGCCCTACCCACATTTTTTATGCATGATGTGGATATAAACTCAGGTCTACAGGCTTCTCACCAAGCCTTCTTCCCACTTCTGACAAAGACACAAAATATTTGTAGAGACTTATATCAGTAAGTCCTATTTCACATGGTAATGAGAACTATGTTTTTCAAGAGAATAATATACGTTTGTATATCACTTAAGTAAAGACTTCCTTTCCATCTTATTATAAAATTTTACAACAATGACAAAAAAGGAAATTAAAATAAAAGATCAGTTCTTCCTTTTGATTTAGTTCATAAAGCAGGACCCCCTAAAATAAATATGCTTCATGCAGAAAACTCTCCTCAGAGATTACAGTTAGCTGCTAAGCATCCGAACATCCACAACATCCACCATGCTTCTTCCTAGAGAAATGTTGGTCTAAAACAAAACACACCCAAGATAAACTACACACGTGACAGCGAGCTCATGGATGGAGCTGGCCCCATTCCCAGCCCAGGAAGAGTCCTGGTTGGCCTAAGCCAATTCCTCTCACCAGTGATTCATTTAGACACAGGCAAGGGAAATAAGACTTGCAAGGAAATCCACTGGGAGTCTTCTGGGAAAAGGCTTCTTTACTCTTTGAAGAAACATGCATGCGGGCGGAAGCAGTTTCTCCTTCCTCTGAATCTTGTTTTGTCTGCTTGTCCTGGCTGTGAACAAGTACCAGCTCAAAATGTCAACCCAGAATGAGGGAGGGGACCGGAATTGCTAAGAATGCCTTTGAATCTCTGAGGCAACTAGTTTCGAAACTGCCATTCTTTGCATTTATTATGTATGTGGGACAAGAAGTATCTGTATTAATTGAGCCCCCTGTTGCTGAAGGTATCCAAAATGCTGAAGATCAGAATTGTCTCTAATAATCACATACACACATATATGTACATATCAAACCCGAACAATAGGTGCTGCTAATCCTAGGAACAAACATTCCTTGAAACCACCACACTTCTTCACACAAGTCCTGTGTGAAATGTCGAATGTTATTTGGAGTGCACAGCGAGAAGCTGGGGTGGACAAAGCCAGAGAATGTAGGAAGATGGTGAAATAATTTGCTACCTGGCTCTTGCCTTCATGTCTTCTTTTGGGACCCATAGCTACACTGCATCATAAAGACTCCCAGAGGAGTTTACGTCCTATTCTGAGGAATGTACCAGAAGAGATACTGGTCACTCTACCCAAGTCATCACACCTCCCTCATGTGCTCCTCCAAGCTTGTTTCCCTTCCATCTACTAGGCTGGGAAATGACCTCAGGAATGAGCTTGAATGTCCCTAATTAAAAGTAAGTGAACATAGACCCACACCTCTGTCTTCTCCCTTCCCCAGCCAACCAGGAACGTCCCCAATAAATAGTAACTTTGAGCACCATATAGAATTTCGTTTTGTAACGATGAGATTTGGAGGCTTGTTATAATTGCTACTGTAAGATTAGCTCAGTCAATTTATAGCATTCTGATGAGTGTCCTCCCTGAATAAATGGATGAATGGGATTCAGGTTTACAAGTAAGGACAGTGAGGATCTGAGACTCAAGTAATTCACCCAGAACATCTAGAAAGTGAGTTGTGGAAACATTCTGTATCCCCTGGAGTCCTTTGCATGAAGGAACCACCACATAAATTCTAATTTGGCTCTAAGTCGTGATATTGACCAATATATTAAAAAAAATGAAGGCTGTATGAATTAAACATTATTGATTATTGTGCTGTTATTGATACTTCCCCAAATACAACTGCTTTTAGCTCTCTATTAAGGTTTATTTCAAGACGTGCTTG
Source organism: Psammomys obesus (assembly GCF_907164565.1). Classification (NCBI taxonomy): domain Eukaryota; kingdom Metazoa; phylum Chordata; class Mammalia; order Rodentia; family Muridae; genus Psammomys; species Psammomys obesus. Next base: position 1,642,375 of record NW_026585626.1, read on the forward strand.
CAAGAATTATCATGTGATTCATATCCATTGATGTTTTAGCAAAGATTAGCTTTCTATAGATTGATCATTTCTAACATCTCTCCTTCTTAGTGTATAATTTGTCTTTCTAATGACTCCCTGGTTGTATTTAATGTTAGTTTCTCAAAAGTATCAAAATTAAGAGAAGTGACTCTCTTTCTTTCTTCATTTAAACCTTTTTTCCTAATAGGAATTGATACATTTTATCGTTAAAAAAAAAAAAAAAAAAAACCAACTTGAAAGGTACCTCAAAAGCCAGGTTTTCCACTGTGGAATTCAGGTTACAGATTAGAAAGAAAGATGGACTACAGCTGGCTGAAGAGATGGCTCAAAGGTTAAGAGCACTCTTCCAGAGGTCCTAAGTTCAATTCCCAGCAAACACATAGTGGCTCATAACCATCTATAGTGAGATCTGGTGTGCAAGTATACATGTAGGCAAAACACTGAATACAAAGTAAATATTTAAAAAAAAAAAAAAGATGGACTACAGCTATCTGTGTAGCACTGTATAATGGAAAAATGCATCAATGTAAACCCTTTTGTACTAATATAAACTATATTTTTTAATAAAATAACAAAGGATATATTGTAAGATATGTATATACATATATCCTGCTCTGTCTACCGAGAGGGGCTAAAAATAATGGCAATCAACAAACAAGAAAGCAAACAGCAAAAACCTTTGTTTTTGACATAATTTCCAAAACAACACAAACAAAATATTCAAGACTTCTAGAAAAGGTGGCTAATTCTAGAACTAGTAAGATATAAGGAGAACCCGGACAATTTTGTAAGATTATATAGTAATGCATGTTCATTTAAAAGAGAGAGAAAAGGCACCCCATAAGAATTGGATATGTCAAACGGATTTGGGAGTCAAAGACTCAACTGAAAATGTGGTCAAGGGCTAAATTCAGAATAATCTGAATAATCCAGCCATCTATAATCATAATGTGAAGTATAAAGAAATATCTATAGGTTTACATCAAGGAAACTAAAAGCTAATAGTAGTGTAAAATAGACCAGTATCCTGCATAGAAAAATTTCAAATTATTTGCAGACCTATCTTCAAGAAGGAAAGAGGGAGAGCTAGCTCTCCATCCCTCTAGTGTAGACGCATCTAGCAAGTTCCCTCTCAAAAATATAGTATGGAATATGGTTAATTTCACGATTAAGAGAACCGATAATCATGACTTCAGGAAAGCAGCTGGGCTCACATTAAGGGTCATGTTGACGGAACACATCCTTGGGATACAAAACCAGCACTTTCCCCCTGTGTTCTTTCTTCACCAAACTCCATCCAATCCTGACATAAATACCCCATAGTTCCAACTAAGGAAAAATTCTAAAAGGGCACAATGAATTCTCCTCCAAACTTTCAAGGAGATCAATCAAAAGCAAAAGACTGCCCTGTCTGGAACACTGTCACAATTAAAAGAGGCCAAAGTAAATATGACCACTGAATGTAATGTGGATATATAGACAAGATCCTGGGACAGAAAAAGAAAATGGGTTAGAAACTGAAGAAATCTGAATAAGCGTTTATTCAATTAATACTAATGAATCAAAGCTGGTTCAGTAATTACATCAAATGTACTTTACTAGTATATTACTAATGAAAGAAATTGTATAATGGTTAGAACTCAACTCCCTGTACTTTGTAAAATTTTCTACAACCTAAAGCACCTAAAATTAAGCCAATTTTATTTTGTCACCATCAGTCTCACAACCAAATTATAAATGGAAATATTTTGATGCCACCTTTATCTTTCATCTGTGCATATTCCTGTATCTTTTTAGGTGGTTTCATATAGTACATAATTCTCACTAACAGTAAGAGTATTTCCAAGTATTATAATTCTACATGATGTGTATTTATGTTATTCATTTCAGCAATCTATTATACTTTATTTTTAGTCAATTATATACTGTAATCCCCCCCCCAATTAAGATGACCCTATTAGGAAAAGAAATGAAGGGAGTGCAAAGAGAAAGCTAGGAAAAAATAATTATAGCAATCAGGTATTCTGTGGTAACTGAAGCGGGTGTCTACTGTTGGGAACAGGGCAAACATGATGGGCAGAAAAAGAAAATACTCATATATTAGTCCCAGCTTCCGTGATAACTCTGGGTGTCCTGTGGGAGCACCCTAACCTCCCTACTGTCTAAGGCTCTTGTTTATAGAACGGAATAGGTAATTTATTCAACAGAGTCCCTTTTCAAATCTTACTGCTGTACTTTTTAAGTTTCGTAGAAATTTCCAATGAAGAATATGACCAAATCTACTACTTAATATAATCAAGAGACTGAGGAAAATCATTGATAGATATTTTAAAACCTATTATCTAAGATTCATTTGTTTTGTGTGCATATGAGTGAATAGGCGTGTGTGTATATACATATGTGCACAGAATGTGCATCCCTGGTGCCTGTGGAGGTCAGAAGAGGGCAATGGCTTCCATGACGTCAGAGATACTGAGGGTGGTGGGCCACCAGGTAGGTGGTGGTGACCGCCTTAGCTCTTCTACAACAACAAGCGCTATTTGCCGCTGAGCTATATCTCCAACCCTGATATACTTTTCTCTTTTTGCTGCATAACCAAAAGTTTTGTATCCCCTGGCACTGATGGAATAACTTGTAAGTGGTATTAAAATCTGATAGTTGAAAACAGAAAAGGCTTCTCACTGAAGGCGAGTGTGGCAAAGTCACTGAGTTCAGCTCAACACAAGGAGTGGCAGTCTAACAGTAGAATGACCTTCCTAGGAAACTGGAAAGGTCTTAGATGTGAAGAAGGTTGTAGCTTGGGCTGGCTGGTGAACTACCAAGGATATTACAGAAACTATTTCCCAACAGAGTTATGAAGATACATTTCAGTTTTATAAGGCTGGAAACTTTATGTAACCGTGTTTACACAATCCTATAAATTCTGGTCTTCAAATGGTATCTTTACTCCTAAACTACGGCGTTTTATTTGCTGCCTTAGATGAGGGATCGCTTCCAATAAAGAAAAATAAATAAATAAACTATCTGTTTAGAAGATGAGCCCGTTAGCTGTTTGAGTGCTGGGATGTGCGTTCCTCTAAGCCTCTGATGGAAAATGGGTCTCTGGCTGTTACTAAGAACTTGAGCACACAGCACCCGTGGAGATTGTATTCTTTACGGAAGTCATTACAACCTGGGAAAATCAGTTCACAACCAAATTGCACAATTTGTTCTCAGGATTTCTTCATCTTGTTTTTGTTTGTTTCGTTTTGTATTTTCCCCCCCACAGGAAGTTAGGAATACCCCCAGCAGGTTTAAAATTATGCACAAATGTTTGAAATTGACCTAGTCTGCTAGGGGGGAGTTCGGGCCTTCACACTTCGGGGCATGTGGGAGTTTTCTTTCTCTATGATGGAGACCTAAGTGTTTTCTGCAAGATCTGCAGGATGCTGTCCCCTGCCCACCTAGCTCCCTTTCTTCAGGCGAAACTGCCTGCTGTGTCTCTGAAAGTTTTGCATCTGAAATTCTCCCAACAGGGGAAAATTAGCCTAAACTATATGCCCGGAAGCAGCTGTGATAAGAAAGCAAGAGCGGGGGGGGGGGGGGTTGGAAGCGATAGAGAAGGAGCAGAAGCCAGTATTAAAAACTTTAGGTCCTGAAACCTCAAGCTTACAGAACATGTGTATAATACTTGAGAAGCCACACCGCTTTATCTGCCTTATTCTCTCTCTCTCTCTCTCTCTCTCTCTCTCTCTCTCTCACACACACACACACACACACACACACACACACACACACACTACAATTGCTTTCTTCCCAGCCTCCAGAGCAAGGAAGAATCTGGAGAGCCCCAATCAGGAGTATAGATGGGGTCTCTGGCAGGCCCCAGCTCAGGGGACCAATTAGCCTGGAAAGTGTTGCAAGGAAAGTCCTTGCATGCTTTGTGGAATGTTAAAAATGCAGCATCATCCTCTCTGCTTCCTCCTCTTTGGCCAAAAGACAGAATTCGAGGGCACGGGGCAGAAAGAGGAGCTTAAAATCTGCCCCTGGAGGAGCATGGAGCCCCTCCCTCCTAGGTTCTTGATGGCCCCTGCTCCAATGGGCCAGCAGCGCCTTCACCCTTTACCTCTCCCATTCATTCTAGCCCGGAGAAGAAGGAAAACAAAACTCTAAAAATAACTGTCAGCATCTTAAAAAGAGAAAAGCTTCGCTGCCCCCCCCCCTTCTACTCCCGCCCTCCCTCCGCGCCACGGGGCACATGTCTGCTTCTTACAACACCGAGAGGCACATGGTCCCAGATAGACACCGAAGCCCATCGGGACAGAGAGGAAATCCACCTCTGTGGGACGCTCCGCGCAGAACAGCCACCATCCAGCGAAGGAGGCCGGGGGACTGCAGCAGCGACATGAAGAAGGGCTAGAGCGAGGGGACGCGCGGCTCATGCGGTGAGAGGCAGCGCGCGCGGCCGGCCAGGGCGAGGGGAGGACGGGGACACCGGGTGGGCCCCGCCACCCCCCGCAGCTCCCTCCCGCCGTCCGGCCCCCACGCGCGCTCCCGAGACTTGCCGGCCTTGCTGCAACTTGCTGCAGTGTTTGAAAGAGTAGTAAGAGCGCATGGAGGTGGGGCCGGGGGAAGACCGGGCGGAGCGGTTGCGGGGTGTGCGCGGGGAGGGGGCGGGGAAGAGGCGGAGGAGGAGGTGGGGAGAGGGGGGGCTTATCCCTGGGGTGGGGGGGAATGGGAAGGGGGAAAGAGGGGTAGCCCCGGCGCTTACACATGTCACATGTGCTTTTTAAGACGGCCGGGAGCGCCTGCGAGCTGGATCTGGTGGAGGATGCTGCGGCAGGTGTTTCGCAGAGGGCTCCAGTCATTCTGCCACAGGCTGGGCTTGTGTGTGAGCCGGCACCCGGTCTTTTTCCTCACCGTGCCGGCAGTCCTGACCATCACCTTCGGCCTCAGCGCGCTCAACCGCTTCCAGACCGAGGGCGACCTGGAGCACCTGGTTGCTCCCAGCCACAGCCTGGCCAAGATCGAGCGCAGCCTAGCCAGCAGCCTTTTCCCCCTGGACCAGTCCAAAAGCCAGCTGTATTCGGACTTACACACCCCTGGGAGGTATGGCAGGGTGATCCTCCTCTCCCCACCCGGGGACAATATTTTGCTCCAGGCTGAGGGGATCCTGCAGACCCACCGAGCCGTGCTGGAAATGAAGGTGAACCACAAGGGCTATAATTATACTTTTTCCCATCTGTGTGTGTTGAGAAATCAGGATAAGAAATGCGTGCTGGATGATATTATTTCAGTGCTAGAGGATCTCAGGCAGGCTGCCGTCTCCAATAAGACAACAGCCAGGGTGCAAGTAAGGTATCCCAACACTAAATTAAAGGTATGCTCCTCCTGCATGCTCCTGCCGCTTAAAGAGGCGGCACTTCATTTCTTGCCCTAAACAAGCAAAGAAAATGCAGAGGTCTCATCCTTAAGACTGGGAAGCTATGGCTTCTTTCATTTCTGGAGGGGTGGGAGGGAAACGATGGGCAACTGAGCAAAGAAAATGGGCGATGAACGGTATTACTAGATAAGAAGAAATTCAAAGCCAAATCAAATACCAAAAAAAAAAAAAAAAAAAGAAAAGAAAAAAAAAAAAGTTTCTGAGACCCTGCAGTTACATCTTTGTTCAGGGTTAATAAATCAGTGGATGGAAGGGGGAGGGGGTGTCCTGAACAATTGGGGGATTTCTGTTCATAACGGGGCTCGATGTATTTCTTATTACTGATTACACATCCACCTGGAATCATCCCCACCTTTTCTCATCTTCAGCCTGGCTTGGTTTTTGGCCGGGATGGTCATGGAATTTTGCTGCCCTATGGGTATGTCTGTGGATTATGAATGTGGCAGGGATTCCAGGAAGTGTGTGTGTGTGTGTGTGTGTGTGTGTGTGTGTGTGCGCGCGCGCGCGCGAGCGCGAGCGCGCTTGCATAGCAAAAAGAAGTAGCGATTTTCTATGAATCAGAACAGGTATGTGTGCTTAGCTGCTACCTTAGTTTATTTAGTATGCCCTTCCTCTCCCAGAAAGTATCCCAGAACCAAAGAAGATTGATCACAGCTGCCTGAGTAACAAAAGAAAAGGAAAAGTCCATCATCAGCAGAAAGTACACGGCATTTCAACGTTAAACGGGCTAGGCTGTTTGAACTCTCAAATCAAAATGTGACATTCAGTGAGGTTCCTAAACTCATTCGACACTGTCAGGACTGAGGTGGTGCAGCCAATGAGGCACGCAGTCTGCAGGTGATTCAAGTCTCGGGGACAAATGTGGCTTCTCAAAGACTCACTGCACCATTTGTACACTTGACCCTGTGGGCACTCAGAAGCGATGCCTCCTAGAACTCCCAAGACAGGTGCTTCCCAAGAAGAAAAGGGTAGTGTGTGGGGGAGGCAGGGGTGTGGGGACTATGTATGCTCCTTTACGTAGATAATAAAACAGGGAAGACCACCATAGACTGTCGAAATGCCCATTTGTTAAATTTACCAGCTTCACCAGTGTGTAAAATACAAATAACTTTCTCAGGACTTGTTAAGAGAAAATTCTCATTTCCTGAGGTAAGCGACAATTTAGTAGTTAGAATCTAGTGCAAATCTTGCCTTGCCTCTTTAGAGATTGGCACTTTATTGGCAGTAATTCAGTGGCTGACATTGGTCTTAGCTTTACCAAAATGAGCAGCCCTCTGTGGTCCAGGGAAAGCAGAGAGATACATCATTAGCTTAAACTGGGTGAAGGGCTTGCCTGCTTTGTGTGTACTGATGGGGCATGATGGATATCTATGATTGGGTGGCATGCTTTTCATTTCCCCAGTCCTTTGCCATCGTCATTATTGCTTGCTAAGGAAAGGATGTGGTGGAGAGGCGGTCTTTCTCCCCTGTAGCCCTAACCCAGTTTTTCTGGTGTCATTCAAATACCTAAAGATTTGTAACTGTGTCATAGCCACGCTTTGGTTTGTTTTCCCTGTTGAGTCAAGTTTGCAGGTAATTAATATGCATTGTTAGTTGGATCTGAATCGCCTTTATTCAGCAATACTCTCCAAGTACTTCATCCAGTCAGCAGCCGTGGACATTTTGTTTGTAACACAAATCTCTGTGGTATCCCTTTTATTCACTTAACAGTTATGGGGTGTACCTATTTTACTTGCTGTGAGGTCTTCTAGACTGAACTATGGCAAGATAAATGTTCCCACTTCTAGTGAGCTTCAAGGTAGTGGATGTCAGCACTTTCATTCACTAAGTCAAGGGTAACTCAGAAGCAGGGGCCTCAGCAATTGTTGAGTGCACTCTTGAGTCAACACCATGCTGCCCTATAAGATGTCTTCTGCCTACGCTGTTTAACTTACTGGTTGGTTGAGTTGGTTGGCGGTCAGATTGTCAGGACTCTGTGTAACCATGAAGGAATGGTGTAATTCATTACAAAGTTTGCTAGGTAATAGAATGAGTCTGTTAGCCATAAAGGGAACAGAAATATGGACTGACACATATGGACTGACATTCTTATTTAGCTGTATTCCATCATTAATCTTTCCTCCAATGTCCTGGATTAAGTCTGTCTTTATGACTTCAAAAGGGGTCTTTAAGCTATCTTGTGGTAAATGAGCTTTTTGATATATATTCTGGGAACAACAAACACTCTCAAGGCTAGACATAGTCTCACAAGTGTTCTTGCAGTATAAAATACAATTTGATAAGTACCACAGAAGACTAAAATTTTGCCATGGAGACTCCAGGGGATCTCAAGAACAGAACCCTTCGGCAGAGAGTAAAATGAGATCACCTTCACCTTTGTTTGGGTGTTGTTTTCAAATGATTTTAATCCATGTGTGGCAATATTTCTTAACATGTCACTCCATGATACACGTTGTTTTTGTGGCTGAAAGGAGAAATGTCATACGTATATTTTAGTTTTTTAATTCATTTTATTCTGCTCTGTTTTACAGTATTCCCACATCTATCCAATATGAAAAACTTCTGTGCTGGGACAGTCCAACAGTGGGGATGAATAATAAGTTTAAGGAAATGGCAAAATAAATAGTAATAGCTGAACAGTGTGAATTAGGATTGTCAGTCACTTAGCTTGAAAAGAGCAGTGGGTGAGGTTTTGGAGATAAGACGAACATATGTAAGCATTGATTGACAGAGAGAAGTGATCATAAACACCTCAGTTATGATGATCAAAGTATTAAAACAGCTGACTTGTCTTGAACCCAGAAAGGTTTACAACTGGTGAACATTATAATTCTGGCAATGTGATTCAGACAAACAGGGTCGCATAAAATTGGTCAAAATGGAAAAATCCACCTAGGAGATTAATGTGAAAAAAAAAAAAAAACAGCAGTTGGCCCAGAATACTACAGAGGTAATCAAATTGATACAGGCTTTTGAAATCTATGCATAAAAGTTCTAAAATCACAAACACCTATGCCTATTTAATGTGGATTCTGTAATCTTTCCTTTGTACTGATCTTTATGGTGTAGCCTCAAGTGCATGCAAAGGACATGTCTTCTTTTTTTGTTCAACTCTTTCCTCTTCTCCCATGTAAAGACAATATTTACAGAAAATACTTATTGACTATCTTAGTAAGTAATTGGTGCACCCATTCGGTCACAAAATTATTATTGATCTTGGTGGCAAACTTGCATTTTAAAGACATCATCTATTTTTTCCAGATGTCTCTAAAGTGTTTTCTTAATCTCAATAATTGAAAGACTCTTACCTTTAATACATACATATGTATGAGCACACACGGTTAAGGGTACACATTAAGTAAGGTAGTACATGTGGACAAGCTGTGTCTTTTAGGTAAAATTCTGTCATATTTTTAAAGCATTCTGGTTTTTGAAATATGAAATGGATAGTCAGGATCTGTATTTATGGGCTGTTCTAGGTGGTAATAAATGTTTTCATTATCATTCAGGCACTTTGGGTGATTACAGATAATGTTTCATAGCTTCTTGAACAAGTCATCATGATTTCAACTTTCTACCTGTGGAAGTGACAATTCTCACATAGCCTAATTCCTGACCAAAAAAAAAAAAAGAAGAAGAAGAAGAAGAAAGAAGAAGAAAGAAAAGCAGATGTAGAACAGATACAGCATAATGTGGTCCTAGACCTCAGCAACTTTCCCACAATCAGAAAGAAGTGACGCAGGTTGGCTATCTCTGTAGCCTTGTCCTTCCTGTTAAACTATGCTAGCCTCCACAACTTTGAACACAATTTAACATCAGTATATACATCGGTATACCACATTTATATATAGGAGAAAGATAGGCATTCCTGATCCTTAATAGAAGACAGTGCTTCTTAAGTACATTGTTCATTTTTGGAAGATGTTACAATTAATTATATCAGTCTGATCTCAATGGAAAGGGAACTTAAGCCAACTTAAAAAGCTGTGGTCATGTTTTTGTTTTTTGTTTGTTTGTTTTTTTTTTGTTTTTTTTCTTTTACTTCTACTCTTAATGCATTCTAAAATCAAACACACACATATTTTCAGATATTCTGATTTAAGCTTACCTTTCTAATTTTGCCTTTCAATAAAAAAAGATTGCAAAAATATTGAATGTGATGTTTATATCCTAAAGGTTTCCAGACATAATGTTCACAGTGTACCATTTAGCGTATGTAAATTTACAAACTGCATCCCAACTTTACAGAGAAAGACCGAGGCGCTTAAACGATTTCCGTGTGCTCCTCAAACTAGTGCCTATATTTGGGCTCAGAGTTAAGCCCAGGTTTGTCTGGCTTCAAGCCTAATTACAACACTCTATTGATCTTACCATTTCTGTACTATACTCTATAACAATTAATGATAGCCTTTCTTACAAAAGAAGGAGAAAGAAAAGGAGGAAGAGGAGAACGAGGAGAAGGAGAGGCAGGCTTCCTGAGCCATTTTCACACAGTTTCCCTTGCTTGCTGGAGTGACTGGCCCACAAAAAGTCGGCAGGATGAAACTCCAGTCAGGGCAAACACCTGCTAGATACCTAACATGGCAGCTGCTGCAAAGTTAGCAAATTCCTCATTGGCACATGACTTCACCTTTGATATCATTTTCCCTCAGCTCAGAACAAAAGGGAGTTCGGCTCTAGGATCAGCTAATGGTGAGAAAACTGAAAGTAACCCAAGGTTTTGTGCCAAGAGCTTATGTGTTAAGAAAGCTTGGGCTTTTCTGGCTTGCTCTGTCACCAAAGAGGAAACAAAAACTGATGAAAAAGCATGTGCTAATCCAATGCACTTTAAGTTGAGACATATTCAGGAGGCCTGGGTTCCAGTGTTAATTCCTCAAAGACAAGTTAGTGACTGACTGATATCACCATCAATTCGGGTGTCAGTTTTGTTTTTTTTTTTTTTTTTTAACGTGGAAAATCAACAGAACCAGGCCAAGATATTGCAGAAATTCTTATCAGCAAGCAAAGTTCTTGTACTGTTGTTGTGCAACACGCCAGAAAAGAGTGTGTGTTATCTTAATGGATTTGCAGTAGATTCGAGCAAACCATTGAAGAATAGTGATCATGAGTTCCTAACCAAATTACTGCATAAGAATTCTAGCTGCCATACCAGGAATTCATTTGTTCATTAACCTGTGAGTATACTGATTGTGCTCAAACTTCCTCAGTGTTGAGGCCCACCTCCTGATCATTGGCTGTGGTGAAGACCTTCTTTAAATGAAATTAAATTATACGTGAATGGACTTATTCACACCACTGTTTTTAATCCACTGTGCTCTCATAAAAATATTTTAATTAGCATGCCAAGTGTTAGATTTTATTATTGCACTTCAAGAAAGGTTTGTATATGTTGGTTCTTCTCTCACTCTTGCTCCCCTGTACCCCATCTACCCTCTTTGCCATCTTAGACTGCCAGTAGCCTGCTTTCTATTCAGTCACATATGCCTGTTGCTAAACCCCTACCTCAATAACCCTCCTCTCCTCACAGTCTCCTATCTAGTTCCATCGTCTCTAACATACTCATACCATCTTAAAAAATCTACATGTAAGACAGAATGCAATTCTTGTCTTTCTGAGTCTGGGTCACCTTGCTTAACTTTAAAGGAGAATATTAAAAGAAATAGAATGGAGGTGGAGTTACATCCCTACATCCTTCTCATTTCCTTGCTTTCAGCTGGTCTGAGGAGGAGTTCCTTGAGGCTTCAAGACACCAAGGACTAGGAATATAAGTGGGGATGGAAGTCAGAGTGCTGTGAGAGCCCTGCTTGAAGGGACTAACTCCTCCCAACCCCTTGGCAAACACACCTTTGCCTCTTCTGGTACATTAAGGCATAATGTAATGAGTTTTCTTTCATCATTTCAACTTTACAATTTTTATTACAGGTACTCTTTAAAATACAGCTGGGTAACATTTTGGCATTTTTAGCCCACTGGCTATTGCAACATGATTTGGCCACATTGCTTTTAATTAAGTTCTAGAATTGATCAGCATATGTTCAGGCCTATTTCATTTATGCTCAAACACTTATAGGTGTGCTCAATATAAGGAGTTTTGAAGATGACATCTGAAAATTGCAAGTTCCTAGATTATCCCCTCCCCCCCAAAAAACCCAACTATGAATTAAATTTCAGTTTCTTCTCTGTATGCACTTTGAAATTTGAGATGTTCCTATCTTAGTTCTAAAGTGAACCTCTATATTTTTAATTCATAACTTGAGTTTAGACTGTCATGTATTTGTTTCAGATCAAAAATATTAACAGAAAATGCATTGTTGGAGGAAACCATGCAGGAAATGTACGGCAAATTATCCGGTAACCGTTCTTCATTGAGAAGCCCTTGGCTTCATCATGTGTACTTGGGCCAGTCACTTGGTGAAGCTTAAAGCTGATTGCAGTCATTCAGCAAACCCTGAAAAATTAAGATTAATTGAACCCTTTTTAAAAGGAGCATTTTGCATGCTTTTTTGAAGGTACTGCAACAGCCATCTCAATGCCGAGTTCTTGTCACTTAAGCTCATTAGCAGCATCAGAGAACACACCACACAGGGACCATAGGTAGGAGCAAGAATGTCTGAGGGAGGTGCTACGTTAAATCACAGCAGAATGTGCCTTTAATACGGTACGGTAATCTGTGAGGTTTCTGAACGAAATTGTTGTGGCAAAGTTTCTTGATGAAATCAAGACTCATTCTTTGTCCTGCTGAGCAATCCAGGCCTCTGAAAGGTCCCTAATGAGTAGTGCTTCAAGAAGAATGGTCTGTGTTTAGGTAAAGTATATGGATTGGAACAGCGAGGGTTTCCTCTCAAGAGGTCCCTGCAAAGTGAGAGGTCTTACCTATCATCCTCTTCCTCACCCCTGCTGTCACAAAAGCTGCAGGCAGAGTGATCTCAGAAGTTGTAAATTTAACCAACCACTGATTGAAAACCTTAGATTGTAACTCTGATTCACAAATACAGACATTTTATTTGCATTATTCTCTAAACAATGTGGGAAAACTATATGGCATTTACACTGTGTTAGCTATTGTAAATATTCTAGAGATTATTTAAAGCATTTAAATAAAAAGGAAGAATAAGAAAACACACAGGAAGATACATGTATATTCTATAAATACAGAGTGCTTAGTTATACAAGGAACTTAAGAAAATGGATTTGGTACTGGCCAGGAATTTATCTTCAATGGATTCTAGGGGAAGATTCTAAGGGAAGGCTCTGGCTCCTGGAAACTCAGAAATCTTTTTCTTTCTTTCTTTCTTTCTTTCTTTCTTTCTTTCTTTCTTTCTTTCTTTCTTTCTTTCTTTCTTTCTTT
>NW_026585626.1:1655175-1683395 GCF_907164565.1 Psammomys obesus
TTTCTTTCTTTCTTTCTTTCTTTCTTTCTTTCTTTCTTTCTTTCTTTTTCACTTTAGATTCTTGTTGTAGCCCCATCCTTCCTCCCCTCCCAGACCCACCTCCCCCCCTACCTTTCCCATGAATCCCTGAGTATCAGTATCAAGTTGCATCAGGATTGAGCATGTCCACTTCCTCTGTGGCCTAGCAAAGCAGTCTCACCAGGGAAATGTGATCAAAAAGCTTGCAAGTGAGTCCATGTCGGACCTAGGACTCTGTGTACACCTAGGTCTGAAAGTACCTTGAGGCTTTATTTTTATATTCTTAACAGAGCTAGTCCCCACTTCCCTTACAACAGGACCCACATGAGCCTTAATCTGCCCATCTGCTATACCTTTGTAGGAGAAATATGCTCAAGCATTCTCACAGCTTCAGAAAGCCCCCAGTGCAGATCTGGGTGTTTGAGGAAGGTGTAGGCATCACTGGATGTTTAGAATTTTAGAATTTAGCATCAAACTTAATACCGCTCTTTGGGTGGCAGGATTTTTCCGTCTCAGAGAATAAGATTGCTCGGTTCTGATTATCACTACTGACCATGCTGACGTGGGTGAATATGTATTACATAGTGTGGGTAAAATTCAAGCCATTCAAATAAATGCTCACTCAGGTAAATACTGTGCCTGTTCAGTGTCAGGCACCGTAGGGCCCACTGTGGGTTCAGGGGGAAGTAAATTGCATGTGGCACTGGCTGCCTGAGAGGGACAAAATTATACATATAATTTATAATCACAGACCACCATGGGAGAAAAATACACGACACTGGAAGAGTAGATGTCGAGTCTTGCGGTGTTAAAAACTACATTCTGAAGAAACGGCTGTGAGCTGAACTGTGCAGTGTGAGAGGGAGTTTACACAGAATAGGTGGCTCAGATGGTAGAGGCAAATACTTCACTGGGAGATCATGGTACTTTAAGGGGAACTGAACAAAAGCCACTTCCATGGGTGGAAGTTGTGGAGTGACAGCTGGGCAGGAGTTAGGAACATATTAATGATTTCTTGAGATCAGAGTGTAAGGATCCAGATTGTCTAGGTATGTGTTCTAACTCTACCTTCATTAGCTCTAGGACTTGAGGTCCATTTTTAGCCCATTTATAACTCAGTCTCCTCATAATAATCTATGCCTCTTTGTATTTAGTATATAAAATGAGTTGGTAATACCTTTATGAATGCTTCATAAAGTGTCGTTACCACCTGGGGCTATTTTTAAAGATGCATCTTCTGCTTCAGAGATCTGGAGCGAGTTAAGATTGTATGTTTAGCATGCTCACAAAAGATGCTAACATTTCTCTTCTACAAAGCACGCTCTGAGAAGAAAGGGCCTAGGGTGATGCCTGAGGAGAGTGCTGGGTCCACTGTAAGTTTTCAGCATGCAGGGTCTTTATCCTGAAGACTTGCAGAATCTATTAAGTGACTCTCTTGAGAAGCAACTTTGAAAAGAAACAACCCACCCCCTCTTGATTTCTCCTCTAGAAGTTACAGTGTCTCTCCCTGACTGTAGTCCTCACCATTGACCTAGGAAGTGAAGTGTGATACAGCTCCTCTGCCATTTTCACTGCAAATCTGGAGCTGAATAAAAGCTCATCATTCTGAATGTGGCCTTTGACTGAGAATAAGAAAGATAAGAAACGATAGTGTCGGACCTAGGACTCTGTGTACACCTAGGTCTGAAAGTACCTCGAGGCTTTATTTTTATATTCTTAACAGAGCTAGCCTTAACTACTCTATCAGTTCCTGTCTCCTGCAATATTATGGCTCTCTGCACCAAAGCAGCTCATTTTCCATTCTGTTTTTCATAGATATGATCTATGTTCATCAAGCCAGACTTTTTCCATTATGTTTTGTTTTGGTATTCTCACCCATCCAAAGAGCTACTGTATTCATTCATATGTGTGGCTCTTATCCTGGTATTCTCCATCCTGCCATTTACCCTAACTCAGGGAGCCACCAGCCTTCCGTGATTATCCTCTTCTATCTGTGTATGTAACATTGCTTAGACAATATACACAGGGATAACTTGTTATCTGAACTTGCTGCAGATCTACAGACCTCATTCTGATTTTGGTGAAACTCTGGGGCTGGAGCTCAGCCAGCCCTAAAAGTGTCAGGATCTAGAGCTTGAAGTGTTTGCTGAGTAAAGGGGACATAAAAAAAAAAAAAAAGCTTTTAAAATGACTTTGTGTGGGCCTCATCTCCTGAAACAGTGAGGTATACATCTGGGGTGGCCAGGGCACTGTGACCTTAAAGATCTCCTCTAGCGTCTATAATAGATCATCAAGGTTGGGGACCACCATCTCCTTGTCAAGTTTCTTTTCCTCTTTATAATCATGGCCTCCACCTTTGGCTTTCATCGCCTTTTGCATGCTGTGCTTCTATCTCTGCTTTTGCATTTCTAACTTCTCAGATAAACTAGCCTGTGTACAGTAGTAATAGGCCTCTCCCAATTATACTTTTCTTTATAGCACAAGAGCTTCTTTATACACAAGAGCTTCTGTTATAAAATAAACCACATCTCCTAGCCACACCTACTGAGAACTCTCCCTACCTAGGCCACTAACCTCTTTTGTAGTATCAGACCATACGGAATCATAGGCAGCAAGAAACCAAAACCAGTAAATGCTCTGTTGTTGTTGTTTTTTTTTTTTTTTAACTTCACTCAAACTGTTTCTTTTGCTTAGACTATTTTTCTTTCACAGTGTCAAAATTATACATGTGTCTGAAATGCTAAGCCCCCAAGCCAATTACTCACCCCCATGGAACATTGCTAAGATATTTAGATACATAAAACATTTTTATGTACTTTAGGGACTTCTCATCTCTACCTAATTTGCATTATGGGCTTAAAGAGATTCTGTATGTGCCTAGTGAACTAATAGGCTTCAGAGACCTCTTTATATAAATTAATTTGCCTAGAAGGATCTAGCCAAATGGAAGTTCCTAAGGTAAGCCCTCGGGGAAGGTTATAATAAAACAGGAAAAAGCTCATTCAGGTCAAGTCATCTTCCTACAGCTATGGGTAAGCTCTAAAGAGAGATGCTACCTGAAACAAATTGAAAATGACCTTCATGATTGATTGCAAGATACACAAAAAACAAACAACATAGTTTTAGATTTAGGAAAGGAAGGAGTGCCAGAGAAAGAAAGAGAGAGCTTGCCATCCATCTATGTGGCTTCGACCTAGGAGAGACTGTGAGAGCACTGCATGATATTATACTAGATAAAGGTGCCAAATGGAGCAAATAAAAAAGCAGGAAAACCTATTACATTTTAGACAAAGAGTTAGTAGTGTAGGCACATGAGCTAAGTACCAACCACATGGTCTGAATTCATAGAACCATATTGAAGACTAGATACTGGGCTGCCAGGACCAACTCTTTCTTCCTCATGAAAAGGTTTGAAATCCCTGCTATGAGAACAGGAAATGGTCTTGCTTTGTTTGATTCCTGGCTTTGCAAGGGTGTAGGCCAGTCCAGGGCTTCCCCTTGGTTCAGATGAAGAGCTGAGTCTAAGCCAGGGAGCTGATTTTTCTTTTTTGGCCCAATTCTAATTCTGTTGGTGATCACCATCCACACTACAAAGGAAACCAAGGACAGTCTAGTGGAAATAGTTAAAAAATATACTAAGAATCTCCAGAAATACACATTATGAAACTCTGAAAGGACCAGAGTCTTATTCAGGTGGGCAAGCAAGTAAAAGTTAAGTCACTTTTAATATGACCTCATTTACATATCCCAGACAAGGACAACACATTCTGTCTATTCTTCAAATTCTAAAAGATTCTATTGAGTGACGATTCCACTTAGCTAAAATACTTTTTATCAAATAATTTAACCATGAGAAGATGAAAATGATTTAAAAGAAAAAGTTGATTAATGGAAAATATATAATGGGTGTATATACATGAACTCTGAAGGCTAGAAATACTTACCACAACCCTGTATTTCTAGAAGAGGCTGGGTACCTATTGGAAACTTACTAAAAACAGAGATGATACATGCTCTGAACATCCTTGTAACAGTAGTAATAGGTACCTATACCATTTAAAATTTGTCTTCCTTTCCTTGGGACTGTAAATGGCTTAAGATTAGGAGTCATTTCTTGCTAACATTTGTAGCGTCTGCACATTATTGAAGGCCATTCTGACAAATATAGAAAATATTTAAAAAAAAATGAAGACAATGCAAATGTACCTTTTTAAATAGGCATATCATTGAATGCTAGTTTGGGTTGCCTGGAACTGTTTAATAGTCTTCATCATTCTCTGCCAATAGCATCTTAATATTCCATGGACAGCCCTCTTATGGTATTCACTATTCGTGGCAAAAGCCCAGCTTGCCATTTCTCCCTTCCTATGACTCACCTTCCCATATAACTGGATGAATAGAATGATCTTCATAGCACACAGAGTTGAATAGATGAGGCATAGACTGCATAACAGGTCACAAGGACAGGGACAGTAGGACAGAGGAAGTGCCACTGGAGACAGACACCCTGCTGCAGCTCCCTAGGGCCTGAGAGAAGCTCAGGGTCTGAACTAGTTTGATGACCCCTTTTCATAGATAGTAACTCTCTCTCAGGGAATAGCACAAAAAGCCAGTATTAGCAACCTGAACCTTATTTTCATTTCATTCTTTTCAACCATTTTATTTTAATGGTTTTGGATCATTTCTAAGGAAGTGGATTTCTTCTAGGCTGTGAAGCTAGACACTGCACTCTTAAAAAAAAAAAGTCTCGTCAGACCATCTTTTCCTGAATTATATTTAAATTTTATACTTTCAGAGTTGGTTTGTCTTATACAGTGAAGTTTTCTTACTCATCAGGTAAGCCCCTGATAGAATATTTTAGCAATTAATAGCTACTGTTGAGTGCGTTCATTTCCTAACTTTCCCTGGTCTCTCAATACCCTGACTGTTGTTACAATTCCTTAGCAATCTGACCACGGAGCCTAAATTTGCAACTACTTTTATTAAGGTGAATCCTTTGTCTTCCAGGATTAAAATGAGGGAACCAGTGAATTAATTGGTTATTAATTAATTAGCCAAATCAATTAATAATTGGACCCTTCTTCTAAGTTTTTGTTTGCTTGTTTGTTTGCATTGGAGCCTTATAATCTAGCCTCACTTTGAACTCATTAAGGAATAGAGGATGACCTTGAACTTTTGATCCTCCTGTCTCGATGAATGCAGTAATCATAGGCATGCACCACCGTACCCAGATTCCCAGACTAGTTTTTAAAATAATGAAGAAATAAATAATAATTGAACAAATGAATGCTCAATTCCATTTTTAACTTTGTGACCTCAAATGCATTATTTAACCTCTTTATCCTTCAGCTCTTCCGTGTAAAAAAAAATTTCACTAATACCCACCCCGAAGTCTAGTTTCTAGCACCTAGTAGTTTCTTCATCAGCTTTAACATTTTTATTAATATAAATTTGAAATGGCAATATCACAGGAATATGATGCAATCAAATGAAAAGTCACTCACCAAGCCAATTTCTAAAAATCCAGTTTTAGCAATAAAATGCATAATTGTTATCATAGAGTGGATACTTCTTTGATCTTATTTATTTCCATAGTTTTGTGAACATATTTGTAATATCATTTTACTGATTGCACAAAAGTTCATTTGGTAATGCTACTACTCACTGTAGAACACTTCTGGGAATTTTTTTCTTAATCCTTAACAGGTATAAGGAAGAAAGCAAAATCTGGCTCATTAGTAGGAGTTTTAAATAAAGAAAAAAATAAATTATATGATTTAGAAAGCTGCTTTTGTGGGTGTAACGTTTTGTGAGTGTGAAATATAAGTATAGGTCAATAGACTCTGGGGTAGCATTGTCCCAGGAGAAACCTTTGATAGAAATTTGGAAGACCTAAGCTATTTATAAACTCACTTGAAATGTCATACATTTTTTAAGGACCGCATCCAAGATTAAACCTCTAAGAGTACCTTGTGGCTTATCAAACCAAGAACTAGTTTTTACTCCCTTTCAGATGGTAAAACTCAATGATTCTCTGGAGAAACACTTGAGAAGCTTTACATTTATCTGATACCCATGGCCTTGCCTCAGATCCATTAAGTCAGAACCTGGAAAGAGGTGTGCCCTGGTATTTTCTCACAGTTAAATTATTCCAGCAGACAATCAGATTGGGAAACTCAGACCTCAATAGGATTCTGACATTTTGCTCAGCTCTTTAAACAAAGTGAGAGGACAAGAAACATTGGTGAGTTGGGGAGTGATGGTACATGAGTTTAATCCCAGCACTCGGGTAGATATCTGAGTTTGAGGCCAGCCTGGTCTACAAGAGAGTTCAAGGACACCTAGGGCTACACAGAGAAACCCTGTCTTGAAAAACCAAAAGGAAAAAAAGAGAGAGAAGCATTAGTGAGGGCCCACGATACTCCTACAGAAACTAAACTTTTGTCCATCTTGGGGTTCCAAAAAGGAGAATGAATTCCCTGAACTCAGTGGTACTCTAGTTAAGCTGCCAGCACAGGATCTGTGTGTCTAATGGAGGTGACTTTATCCTCTTCTGTACTTTCCTAAGCTGAAACTGACTGAACCAAATAGAACATCTTAATCAATTTGTTATGCACCGAAGGTGTCCTGAATTGCTTGTCTCTGGGAAAATATATCATTTGCACTATGAAAGATACACTTGCTTAACAGATTTATACAAGGAGATTAATTTTTGAAACTGTAGTTGTATGATAAATACTTACTGCCATGGTGGTATACAAAAATGTGGTAACTCTTGAGAGTTCACAGAGTAATAATATTAGAACTTGAAGCAGACCTTTGATATTTTACTTACTTATTAGCCCCCCAACTTACATCAAAATAACCTAAATCATACACAGCCTGAGGTGACTAGGGTATGCCAGTTGGAAATAAATGTACAAAGACTACCCATTGCTGACCAGTGCTTTTGCTGGCCACATGATAAGAGATAAAAAAATGTTTGTCCAGTGAAAGGTTGGCTGAGTTAACTCTTAGCGTTTTCTCTCTTCACCTGTGACGATAATCACAGAATTCTTTTCTCAGTGCATTGACTGACATGTGTAGCTAACGCACACAGGTGCCCGGGCTTCACCAGGAGGCTCATGGTTGCAAGCCAACCCATCTTAAAACAGCATTAACAGGATGTCTAATTAAAGAAAAGATATGTTCATTAAACTGTAATGAATGGCTATGGCAGTCCAACTCATCGGAAGCCATCACAGTCTAAGAGCTTTCTTTGAATCATTAGAAAGCCTTTCCGTTAGCTTTCCAATGGGCTTACAGATCACACCGTTACTCTCTTATTATTCTTAAATGAAAGTTGTAAATCACTTGATACATGGACTCAGCAGATGTTAAAAAGAAAAAAACAGAAAAGCTGAGCAATGTACTGTGCACCACAAGCTGTTGATAACCACCACCTTCGTATTAAGTACTTCATCTATGAAGAAATGGCAAAACTGCTGAGAGAACCTGGATCCATTCCCATATTATATTTCGCAGAACTAAGTAAAAGGCAGAATTGCCTCCTCTTCTCTGGACTGCACTTTCAAAATGTTAAGTAGCTGTGATTACATTGAAGAAACAACATCTGCAACATAGCTTTTTTTAATTAATCAATTCATTTATTTACTTCACATCCCAGTAGGAAGTTTCTCTCCTTCCTCTTCTCCCAGTCGCTCCCTCTCACCTCCCCTACCTTCCTCCAGTGCCCCCTCCCTTTACACATGTCAAAGTAAAATTCCTCCTTCATGGTCTTACTAGGAAGTATACCTCTGAAAGGAGGTTATTCCTCATTTACAATAACATATTTCTAGTTATTCTTTCTCCAATAGAGAAGGACTCTGTTCATAACCATGTTTTTTCCTAGCATATGGGCTACATGGATGCCACATGGTTTGATAATGTTCATCCCCATACTTCCTCTCTTGTTCTAAAATCCTCCCCCTTTTCCCTCCATATCGTTAATAAGTACTTTTACTTTCATTTTCCTCTTCCAAATGTTTAAATATGAGTGAATCACATGATTCTTATCTTTGTGAATTTGACTTTCATCCCGTGACACAGTGGTCTCTGGAGCAATGTACTTTCCTACAAACATTGCATTTCTTTCTTAAGCCACCCTCTCCTTGTGATGTTGGAGGTTGTAATTGTATTTTCTCATCATTCTCTGGTTTGCCTAGAGAGTCTGTTACACATGGGTGACAGTCTTAGCCTCTTAGTTGCCTTTCCTTTCAGCGCTTCAAGGAGGAAGCTGTTAAGTTGGGCATGATGGTGAGTCTGCTAAAACTTAAACATGTGTGTTATGCTGTCCTTACAAAATGATCTAAACTTTCTTGCTCTAAACTTTCTTGTCACTGCGTTTATTTCAATGAATAGCTTTTCTGACTAGAGATTTATTCTATACTTACACTGTTAGACGCTCTGTATTAGGTACTAGTGTCTGGTTATAGCTATAAATTACAGGCTTTTTCCAGAAATGCATAATCTAGTCAGGAAGGAAAACAAGTAAATTGGAATTTAGCAGCCCAAACCCAGGGACTTTAGCATGTGAAACTAGTCCAGAATGATCAAGAACTCTGAGAAACACAGAGCTGATGAATCTTCAGTTTCAACTTCCTCAAGAGCTTTATAATCAAATTGGTTTTTGTAAAAAGGTAATTCTAGTGGGAAAAATCTTTCAGGGAGGCTTATTTCTATTGGTAATGAATGTTTTCCTTTGAAAATATATTCATTAAAATTGAGGCCAGTGGAAAGCTGTAAGCAGGGAAATATTTTGCTACGATCAGTCTTTCTGAACGTTGTGAAGTCAGCATAAAAATCACAATAATTTCATAGATATAAAAATGAATACAAAACAGAAATTTTTATGGGTATGGACCAAGAATTATCAAGATGAAAAACACAAAGGATATTAACCCTCCACAGGAACTGGCTAAAAGATTGTTCGTTTCATAGTGAAACTTTCTATGACACCCCCCCCCCCCAAATCATCCAACCTCTGGCTTTTCCCCCATAGTATCGGATTACTGCTAAAATAATCACGGGATATTTTAATTATCAAAACTGAAGCATGTATAGGAGATGCCTTTTATAAACTATGAAGCATTTGCGGTGAAGGTGCAGAAACTATGGAGCTTCAAATTGGAGCACTTTAAACAAGGATAGAACATATGGATTTATTTTTTTAGCTTGTTTATGCAATGCCTGGTTTCAAAACATTTCTTTTTTTTAACAGTTACAGAGTTTTATTAAGAAAAATAAAAAACACAACCAATAAGAGCAAATCTTTTGACACTAGTCTGACAGAAGGTACTTGCCACAGTCATTTTTTGTGTGTGAATTTGTTTGTTATTGTTTAGAGATGGATCAAGGCTGTGATGACAATGACTTAGAAGATCCATGGGTAGAATTTTACAAAAAGTCTGGCAATTGATAACGGTCCACGTTAATTCAGCTGAACACATCATAATAATTAAGACTGGCAGCATCATGTCTGGCATAATTGAGATGTACCAATGTTTTCTTACAACTACATTTAAGTTTTAAAAATGAAAAAGTTTGTCAATAATTGGTTGCACTTATACATTCATCTCCACTTAACTTTGTCTTTTAAGTACAAATGAAGAGTCTGCTAAATAAATATAGTGTACATAATCACATGTGCTTCTTAGCTGACCAAGGTCTATATTTTTCTATTATTAGGAGGCCAGAAATTTTACACATTAAAAATTTTTGTGTGTCAACATTGTAGACTTATCATCTTAACAAATCAAATATTCCAATTCTGCACCAAAAGTCGATGTTCTCTCTCTCTCTCTTCTCTCTCTCTCTCTCTCTCTCTGTGTGTGTGTATGAGAGAGAGAAAGAGAGATACTTATGTGTAGCTGAGATATTAGGAGGTATTTTTTGAAGTGCACAGTTTGCACACAACTTTGCTTAAAGAGAACAGTCATGGTACAATTAAGAACATGCAAAACTGGAAAATTAGTCTGGAGGACTCTGTGTTGGTGAAGTGTTGTAAGCTCCACGTTTTAGAAGGTTTACATATTTAGGGAATTTAAATACATTTATTATGTGAAGGAGCCTGGAGGGAGGGGCTTATGGGGGGGATACAAAGTGCATAAAGTGTAATTAATAAAATTTGAAAAAATAAAAAAAGGAAAACCTGCCATCTGAACATTCCTGCTACTTAAAACTTGATATTCTGCATTTGCTATGACCAAGTAAAAAGCTTGTTATTGCAAATACATGATACATTTGTACACCAGAAAATAAGTCCATTCATGATCACTAATACTATCTCATCCAATTCTAACAGGTCAAGATACTTTGTGTGTCAAGACTGTAAACTTATCTTTAAAAAGATCAAAGATTCTAATTTTACATCGAAAGTAGATTCTGTGTGTGTGTGTGAGAGAGAGAGAGAGAGAGAGAGAGAGAGAGAGAGAGAGAGAGACTTTTGTGTCGATATGATACTAATTATTGTAGGCTCAAAACATTTCTTAATGTTCACTTGAATGGTAAATCATCATTTTATTCCCACTCAAAAAATGAATCATCTTCATGTATTTAATAAAAGGTCACATTAAAAAACTTTTTTTAAACAACAGAAAGGCTAACATTTTTCTACCAAAAAAAAAAATAACATTTTATTAACTAAAAGGTTTTGAGATGTATTTTTCAGGGAATTAATGCTTACAAAAAGTCTCCAAGCCTCTGTGTTAATAAACAAACCAAAGAAATGTGAAGATTTTCATGGAAACTCTTTGTACATAACGTTGTGACCACTACAACAATCAGTCATCATAGGTAGGAAACACAGACATCCTTACTGGACCATCATCAGATTCAGCCCTATCCCTATCATGTCTCACTAAACTCTCTCATTACTGATATCATTTCCTTTAATGCAAACATAGTAAGACTATAAGTAGTGAGACCTCTTTTAATCATATCTTCAAATCAGTGAAATATCATTAAATATTTTGAAAACTGAAATATCCATTGAGTCATGTATGATGTAGACCCATGGAATTAACTTTACTATGTAATGGCAGTGTGTACTTCTATGGACCAAGTACTCCATGCCATTTGTATCAGGCCCTGCTCTGGATGAACATGTATGAGCCAATTTAGTCATCTCTGACCACTATATCCTCATTTTTAATAATGGGAAACTGAGGCACAAAGAGTTAAGCAGTTTATCAAAGCCTACTCAAAGTGGATAGAACCAGTAATCTTATTTACTTTTCTCATTCCTGGCCATGGCTGACCACGTCCATCTCTCAATTTTTCCTTGGGCTGCTCATACCCTCTCTAATTTTTCCTAATGGTTTTTGCGGGAAACTCAAATCAGCAGCTGAAAAGTATTCACCACATCATCAAATTCTCCCATCCTTAGAAGTAATAAAACTGTGTTCCCTATAGCCTTTTTTTCTACAAGTAATTTAGTCAGTTTTATTAAGTGAAATTTATGTGCACCCCGTTTAATTGATTGAATTTCTGCCACTTTCCTTGGAATACTCACCCACAGAATTAATAAACCTGACTAATAACACGGCACTTCACTATTATAAAACTATTCCCTTTATTATGATATTTTTGTCCCCCTTTCCACTAACAATATAGAATGGCCTTAAATAATTTTTCTTATTCTAATAAGTCATGCTTATGTCTCATTTTATGAAGGCCAGAAATCAGAGTCCACCGTGAGTTTGTAGTTATGTAAGTCATTATAAACAAGGATGTATTTGAAATAGCTTTGCAAACACATGTTTCTGACACTCAGAGAAATTGGCAACCTGAGTCTCCCTAAGCTGCTGGTGTCCATCATATATAAAGATATGATGAATAAACATTTATGGAGTCCTTCCTTTTTGCAAGATAATAATGGGCTGTGGGTTTCCAAGCCAATATGAATTAGCAGCCCAACCAGCAAGAAATTTACGATCTAATTGACCTGCCACACAGATACAGTGAATCTACAAAATGCAGTAAATGCCAATAAGGGAAGCAGACACTGTTGTACAATCTATATTGTGTACTGCTGTAGAGAGGTTAGTGGGCAAGGGATTATTTTACTGTCCTCACAGGCTTTTAGGATGAAGGGGGTTTGAGCTGCTTTCAAAAACAAAAACTGGAATCAAGACAGAAAAAATACAAGAAAAGCATTTCGGTCGGGGGGACAATCTTTTCAGCATCCATACTTGAGTGGTGAGACAGCCTTCTGTATCTTCAGTAGGCAAACAGAGGAGGGTGATTTTATTTTGGGAAGCTATGTTAAGTGAATGAACGAACCACAGAAAACCTTCGAGCAGACGATTGCTCTAAGAACCTGAAGTATGCCTTTATTTAACTCTAATATTGTGGGAGCTCTTAATTCAGGTCAGAGATTCTTAACCTTTATTGATTCTTGGAACCAGGAAAGTCTCCCATTTGAGGGAGATCCAGCAGAGTCCCTGCCTCTGCCCATTATATTCTGGTAGTGTTTTCTTTCTGCACCCACTTGGGACAAGTTAAAACAAATCTGAAGATTGTTGCCAAATGTTCTCTAAGGTGCGGAAATAGCCCCCTGCTGAGCTACTCAATTCTCATCCTGTGAAAGCTCAAGGAATCCATTTCCACAGATCCCTCTCCGTCCATTATACAGACCATCAGGAAAAGTGTTTATGGACCCTAATCTAAAGTTCTCATTTTGCCTGTATCATAAGTCTTTGTCAGTAGTCTCAGAGGAGGTGTCGGGGTGACTGGACACCAATCTCTGCAGAATTTCTAGGATGGCCAGGGAAAGCCTTTGAGAAATACTCACAGACATGCCTCTTCCACTAAAAAACTCCAGGCTTGTTCACTTGTCAACATTGTACTTCTGTTTAGATTGAAAACCCATCTCAGTTGTAAATCTGCTGGTGGGGGAAGCTCAGGAATGGGAAGAAAGCACAGCTGCTACTTCCTGGGTAAATAATTCATCTTCCTTACCTTGGAGAGTCAGAAACAACAACTTGAGATGCTAAATCCTCAAGGTAATATTGCAGACCTGGTCACCAGCAGTAAGGAGGGAAAGGTGTACTAAATCGCAGGGGCCTTCCCACAGCCTTAGAAGAAGCCCTAAAAACGATGCTATTTACTCAGTTGATTTTCCCAAGTTTGGTAACATAGGCAAGATGGGTGTCCTGGGAGAGTCTCACAAAAGCGAGCTAAGCAGAAGGGATCCTTCATACACACTTTAGATGCTGTCAGGCTTGTATCACTCCTGTGCGTAGTTCATTTTTTCGAATGAAATGCTTTGACCTCTCCAAAAGCTACTTTTCTCAGGGAACCAGAAGGTGAGCATGGAAGAGGGAACCATCTTCCAAGTGTACAGTCTGTAGGAAACTCAGCGTTTTATTGGCTGCTTGGTGATAGATATTTCTTCCTGTTGTTTCTGTTTTCACATTTGGCTTTTCATTACATAATCCATTTCAGTCCAAATTATCCGGCTATCTTGGTTAAATTTGTCTTGGATTTCACGTGACTCTGGAAACCCTTCAGCTTCTCTGACAGCCTGTTTTGGGAGTCTGTTATCAGGTTTTTAGGTAACTAGTAATCTTAGAACTTCTATTTTTTTATGCTTTGAAAAGAGGTTCTGTTCTCCCAAAACCCACTTTCCATAATAAGGAGCTATCTCCACACATGACCAGGTCCATATGTATGCTAACACATATGCATACTCTTGTATTACTTTTAGCCTCTTAAGGCTGCTATAACAAAGTCATCTTAGAGAGAGTGGTTTAAACAAGGAGCATTTATCGCTCACAGTTCTGGGCATTTCCAAGTCCAAGATCAATGCAGTGAGAGCTCCTTGTCCCATAATGATCCACTTTTCAGTCCGTAGAGTACTCTTTCACCCTCTCTGTATCCTCACCCGGTTGAAGGGGTGAAAATAACCCCCTTGTGATTTCATCACCTCCCATGGACCCCACCTCTACAAACATCACATGGATATTAGAATTTCAGTTTTTTTAGGGAAAGCAGAACATTCACTCTGCTGTAGCTCAGTCTACCCAAAATTCAGTGTTTGTGTGTTGCTAAGGAGAACTTTTCATAAACTTAGAAAACATGTATCTTTTGTGGACAGCCTATTTGAACAGGTGGCTCTAAGTTATACAATAATCAAAGCAAACATTTCTTTTTTTTTCTCTCTTTTTTTTTTTTTATTTTTCTTTTTAGTTACAATTTGTTAACTCTGTGTCCCAGCTGTATCCCGCTCCCTCATTCCCTCCCCAACCCCACAGTCCCTCCCTGGTCTCCTCCCTGCCCCTTTCCAAGTCCACTGATAGGGGAGAACTTCCTCCCCTTTCATTTGACCCTGTTTTATCAGGTATCTTCAAGGCTGGCTGCAAAGTCCTCCTCTGTGGCCTAACAGGACTGCTCCTCCCCTGGGGGGGGGAGGGGGAGGTCAAAGAGCCTGCCCTTGAGATCCTGTTAGAAATAGTCCTTGTTCCCCTTACTTTGGAAAACTTCTATTTGCCAGGCCTTTGGTTTTTTTTTTTTTTTTTTTTTTTTTTTTTTTTTTTTTTTTTTTTTTTTGTGCTTAGCTTTACTGGGAGTAACTGTAGAAAAAAAAGAGGGGGGAGTGGGGGGAAGGTAACAATTCTACACAAAATCAAGGCAATCTGCTACTAAGGCAATTCAAGCTTCTAAGTGATAATTAAGTTTTTAATCTAGGGGGAATTTTTGTCCTCCACCCCAGGGCAAAAGCCCGAACTCTCAACTGGAAACTATCCAGGTGTAGTTTATAAGAGCAAAGTCTATTAGAAATAAAATAAAATAGAAAACACTGAAATCCTTAGAGAAAGTCTGAAGGAGGGCACATCCTAGCACACAAAATCTTCAATTTAAGTTCAGTTGTTAAACTCTTTCTTCATTTAGAAGAACAAAGAGAGAAAAGCATTCTGGTTATGGAACCCATAAGCCAGGCAGTTCAATATTCAGGCGCTGGTAATGAATCCCTAACACTGAAAGCAACATTCATCTTAGAGTAGCGGTGTTCAGGAGGATTTCTGAGCATCCACACTGTGCTCTTCTTTCGAAGTTAGGGATGTAAGATGAGAACATGTACATTCTGAAATGCACAGCTGCCTTTAGCACACCCAGAGAAGAACATTTAATCCATTTTATTATGCCTCCTCTGGAAACATCTGCGACTTTTATTTCATTTGAAAAGTTGACAGGTTGTATAACAAACAAGATACTGCCTTGCATATGATATGTGTAACAAATAAGGTATAGGAGTTTCAGATGTCAGAACAACTAAGAAATGTACGATAAAATTAGAAATACACAATGGAATAAAAATAGAAGTTTCTGGAGAAGACTGAAATAAATGTCTCTAGAGAAAATGCAATCAGAACACTTAAATGTATGACAATATTTAGCATTACAGCTGATACCAAAAGGTTAAAAGAATCAACCCATCCTGTTAATTGTATATATGTTTGATTGATATGAAATCAAGAGTTCAGAAAATAGCACTTTCATATCTGTAAGAATCCCATTCAAAGGAGACTAGGATTATAGCCCCAATTTTATACGAATGAAGATTCCAAACAAAACTTTTTTTTCAACGTGAGTTAATCTATTCTGGAAAAAAAAAGAGCTAGAGAAGTAGCTGGTGTACTTAGAGGGTTGTCTGTTCTACCAGGGGGACCCCTTGTTTATCCACAGGGAGGTGCCTGTAATCTGAACTCCAGGTACAGGGAGTGTGGTGTCATCTTCTGGCCTCCATGAGCACAGCACACACGAGGTGCACAGATATGCCTGCAGGCAAAACACTCTTATAAGTAAAATGAATTTAGGCTAGGGTCAGGTAAAAGAGGAGGAGGTCCTCCCCTATCAGTGGACTAGGGGAGGGCCATAGGGGGAGAAGCGGGAGGGTGGGTAAAACTGGGGGGAGACAAGGGGAAACTACAGCTGTGATACGAAGCAAATAAATTGTAATAAATAAATGATTAAATAAATAAAACATTCTGTAGAAAATCAGCTCCAAAAGAAATGATTGAGGAATTAGGATTTAAAGCCATGTAAATGTCTGGAAGGTAGTGACTCAATAATACAAAATGAGAAGTCCTTAATCAGAAAGAAAAGACACTTTGAGGCATTCTTAACTAAGCTAGTTCAAAGAAGGTCAGTTTTAAGATTGTTTTCTGAGCAAAGCATGGTGGGTGGCACATGCCTTTAATCCCAGAAGCACAAACAGAGGAAAATAGATTATTTTCCGATTAATAGTTATTTCTAATAACATTTGTTTCTAATAACTGTTTTATTTGGGAAATGACTACATAGCTATTCACCTTTCCTTTTTTATTGTTTATTATTATTAGTTGCATTTTATTAACTCTGTATCCCTGCTGTACCCTGCTCCCTTATTCCCTCCCAATCCCACCCTCGCTCCCTCAGCTTCTCCCTGCCCCTTTCCAAGTCCACGGATTGGGGGACCTCCTCCCCTTTCATCTGGCCCTGTTTTATCAGGTATCTTCAGGGCTGGCTGCAAAGTTTTTAATACCTTATTCAAACAAAGTGTGAGATCATGAGAATTCCTTAGTCATAACTCAATCAGAACATATTGACCAGTAAGGATTTAACTTATATAATCTTGAACTGTCTGGCACTCACTCGCTACTTAATAAATACTCCAGACTGGCTTCAAGCTTGAAGCAAGTGCTAGAGTTGCAGGCATGCCACTGCGCCTAACACTATAGCTAACGTTGCGGTACAGAATTTAAACATCTTAATAAATTTAGACATCCATTCAACATACACTGTAGTGATGTCCTCTTTGTCACAACCTATCACAGACCCCATTTCAATGAGATATCAATCACTGTGATAAACATCATGGCCAAAATTAACTTGGGGAATAAAAGATTTCTTTTATTTTAAAATTTACAGCCTATCATGAGAAAAAGCCAGGGCAGGAACTCACAGAAGAAACATAGAGGCAGGATCCAGAGCAGAGATCATGAAAGAATGCTGCTTAATGGCCTGAATCGCATGGCTTATTCAGCCTGCTTTTCCAGACAGCCTGACACCACCAGCCCAGACACAGCACTACTCACAGTGGAGTGGAACCTCCAATATCATTATTAATCAAGATTGATTAATATGATTAATATCAATATCATTATTGATATCAAGGCAGGACTTGATACCCTGCAGGGTAGAGCCTTTCAGAGGCCCTCTGTGGCAGACTCCTGTCCTGTTCCCTGTTTTCTCCCTCCTCCAATGTCCATCCTCTTTGCCTTTCTGAATGGAGATTGAGCATCTTAGCCAGAGTCTTCCTTCCTGATTAGTTTCCTTGGGTGTACAGATTTTAGTATGTTTATCCTATATTATATGTCTAATATCCACTTATGAGTGGGTATATACCCTGTGTGTCTTACTGCTTCTGGGATACCTCACTCAGGATGAACTTGTTTTAAGTTCACAAAGATCTGACCAATACAAACTCTGAAGGAAATGAAGATGCATTTGGCCTAAGCCCACTCTTCAAGCATCAGTATTTGATGAGAAAAAATCCTCATCTGTGGAATCACATAGACCAAAGATTGTATTTTGACCTTACAATGGTGGAGAAAAGACGTGGAAAACAGGTACATCCTGGAAGGGTGTACCCACAATGACCTACTACTGAATACCTGATGATGTTTTAGAATTATTACAGCTTAAACATTTTAATGGGGTCATTTCTTTTGAGTTAGAGAATGGCACAGACTTAAACTGTGGCAAGGCAATGTCCTAACTGTAGACATTGATAGTAAAATTTATCACCCCCAAAAAAAGATATTTTTAGAAATATGATGTGCACCTGTCTCCTCTAGATGATTTGGATGCAGGGCTGACTGGAGGCAGGGGTTGACATCTTTAGAGCCCTCCTCTTCTTGCATGATGGAATCAGTGACGAATTACAATAAACCGCTGCGGCAGAGATGGGAAGAGTGTAGTAACAGGTCAAGGGAAATACAACTGTGTGTCTATAAGGAAGAGTGTATCTCTTTTAATGTGTGGAGTTCTGTAGTCCTTCAAAGTTTTAATGTAGGAACATGAAAGATACGAATTTGTTCAGAAACTCGACTTAAAACCACAACTTCATATTCTTAAAATGCTATTGCATTGAAGTCCACTGACGTGTTTAGTATCAAGATTCGGTTTGAGAAACTTCTGTAGGTATAACAGAAAGAAATTTGTGGTAAAATGCAAAGGAATCGATAAGCAAATATACTTGGTTGTATCCCATTTAGACTTTATTTTCATAAATGTGAGAGGGTCTGGTTTTATAGATAAACTGTAATTTGTTGACATTTGAATTATATTTTTGAAAGGAAAAATAAGTATTGTTTTCAAAATGTTGAATGTCCTTTTTTTAAAGGAGTATAATATTTCTGTTAATTCTGATGAATAATTCTTAAATACTTCTACTAGGTATCATATATCACCAGCCACAAATCTGGTTTCTGTGTCTGTCTAAGTTTTCTTTCTATCTTCAGAATACACATTCTATAAGTGAACTTTAGCTACAACAAACCAGCCTGGCTGACCATTTTGAATTATATAATCAGCCAACAAGGTGGAGGATGGAGGGACTTTATTCCTTGAAGAGGATAATTTTTTTCATTTTCAACAGTCGTACATGTAACAACACTAATCAAAGGAAAAAGATGCCATCAATTTGAGAATGAAGAAGGGCACAAGAGGGGGCTGAAGGGAGAAAAGTGGATTGGGAAGGTAATGTAATTGTATTTTATTTTAAAACGTAAACTAGTTTTAAAAGAAAAACTCTATTCTACAAAAAAAAATGGCAAATGCAAGTTGGTATTCTAGATGTGTGACCAGTTGAGAAGTCATCTGTGAACTTTAAAAAAAATGAGTATCAAGAGGAACCCTCCATAGTGACATGAAAATACTCCCTTTGTGACAGAAAATCTCAAATGTTCATATATATATATATGTGTGTGTGTGTGTGTGTGTGTGTGTACATATATATATATATACATATATATGTAAAGAAAGATATATATATATCTTTCTTTAAACTGCCTAGGGATACAAGTACAAAAATTAAATTATTAATGAAACTACATCATTCATCTAGCATGTGGAAAGTAATGCACAACACTTTTTGCTGGTCACTGTAAGAAGATCGAGTCAGGAAAACAAGAACCCCACTCCATGCCTTTCTCCTGAGCAACCCTCCACAAACCTCTGCAGCTGCACAGCACACATCTCACAGACTGGAGCCAGTTTTGCTGTAGATTTTTGGATCAAGGACGTAAGCCTGAGAAGTCTGTTTTGCCTCTGGGTTAAGTGACACATCTTCCTTATATCTTCAGGAGTCCTGTGTAACTGCTACAGTCCCCATAAGCTTCTTTCCCACCCACTGCCAGAAGGCAGACAGGCTCAACTTTATAAATAGTTAGCATCTGGAAGCACGTTTTCATTTATGAATATTGCTATGAGCCAAGCACCTATTTTGGGTGGCATTTCATAGAGTCACTGTACATGGACCAGCAATCACTAACAGTGATAGCATTTTTAGCTTTGAGATCTTATCTATGCTCTGCTGTTCAGATGAGCACCTTGTGTGAAACCTGTACTGTAAGCTGTTCTGTTAATGATGTACACTAAGACTAAGGAAATAACACAGACGGGGAAGCTGTGCAGAGGGGTTGCTTGAGAATAAAATGAAATGTGTGAGAAAGTGGACTTTTAATGCTCTAAGCCCTAGCCTTCTGATTATGAAAGTAAAAAAAAAAAAAAATGCCACCTGCCATCATAAAATGAATCAAATACTTTTATATAGCATGAGTGTGATTTATTGTATGGATTTTTTTTTTCTCTCAGGCTGTCACTAAAACACTGCTAATATTGTGACTATAAAAAAAAAAGAACAGTTCATACTAGGAATTCCAATTTTGGGATAAGAACTCTGGGAAATTGTAGAATGACCATAGCAAAGTTGGGAAGGGCCTTTGTGTATGCATCTGTGTTAAAGCTCCATTCAGATCTTCCTAGCAGCGGATGCTGTTAATATGCTTATCTCCCTGTATCTATTGAATAAGACTGCGTTTCTCTAACCCTACTCTGGTATTTGTTCCCCTGTAGTATCAACTTAGCCACTGTCTTAGGGTTCATATAGCAATGATAAAACATGTAACCTAAGGAGTGAAGGGATTGTTTCATCTTACAACTTGGAGTCCATTATCTATGGAAGGCAGGGCAGGAACGCAACACAGAAACCTGGAGGCATAACTAAAGCATAAGCCATAGAGAGACGCTGCTTGCTGGCTTGCTCCTTCATGGTTTGCTCATTTTGCTTTTTAATAACAGCCAGGACCACCAGCCCAGCCATGGTTCCACCTGCTCACAGTATCACCTACAACAGGCTAGCCTATAGGCTTGCCGATCTGGTGGAAGCATTTTCTCAGGAGAGCTTCCATCTTCTGAAATGACTCTAGCTTATGCTGAGTTGATGTAAAACTAGCCAGCACATTTGCTGTTACTTTTCATACTGTACATTGTAGAAAATCAACAAATATATTTATCATGTCTACTGAAGAGCTAGATACATGACCATTGACAGGTATCATTCTAGCCTTCCGTGCGGTTCTGTTTTTCTTTTTTTTTTTCTGGCTACTGATTTATGGTGTATATATACCATTAAAAGTAGGCATCTGATCAAAGGGCTGGATTTTCATGTCAGTTGTTTCTAATTAAGCACTTTGTTGATGGATATATTTATTAAGGTCCCACAGTATCAGATGTCTACCTAATGTTCGGCAGTAAGCAAGACCTAGAAACCACAGAATGCATGTTCAGGGTAGAAGAACGAAACTGCAGTGCGGTTACTGGAAAGGATGTCTCAAAGATCAGCCCGGCAAGCAACCCCTAGAAAAACAAATTGGGTCAGAGAATTGGTTGGAAAAAGCAGCAGCTATCACAGCAGTCCATTTCTCTGTCCAGGGTGCTGAACTGATATTCTGTAGCATCTTTCAACCTGTCTAATGAACTCACTTTAAGGGAGTTGCAGGGTGGGGATGTCTTTACGTTTCTTTTCATAAATTTTTATGGAGGAACACTGTACCTTCCATACTCTGAGGTCATGCTGCATTATATTGCAAAGGTATCATGTTGTAATAACATGTAACACCATGTATCATGGTTTCAAGAAGTTGTTTCTTTTTAAAGGGCACAAAGCTAGGAAGGAGGGGATTAACACAGATCTGCCTGCATGTTTATGAACTTCTCCCTTGTGCACACTGCATGGTGGAATTGTGATGGAATCATTTTTTACTCCTGTGTAGAAATCCACCATTTCCATGGAGGCCAGTATTTGTACTTTAACTTCAAATTCAGATATATTTTCTGGATACTTTATAAGACTAACAAAAAGCACAGCCTTATCATTAGAAATTAGTTTTCCCCCATCATTGAGTCACAATGGTTGGTATGATGATCAAAAACTCCAGGGATACTTTTGTGAAAGCACAGAGTTGATTTTTATGCAGTTTGGGCTGTCAGTAATCTATGATAAAGACAGGGTGGATATTAGTAAGACAGTTTAATAGGGAGTGTTGTGAGGAAGCTAAGCTGATGTGGATACTTGGGTAGATCTCTTATGTCTAAATTAGGGCTGAAGAGAGCGTTTAGCAGAGCCCATAGAGTGGGTTGCAGTGCATGATGTGATAGCCTCACACACTTGGTAAGAGTTGGGTTTCAGAATGTTTGAAGTGAATTCTCTTATGTGACCTAAGAGCTACTGTCCTAGGTTGCTAAGTAGGTGATTTGTCTCGTTTCTTGTTATGGTGACAAAATACCCGAGACACAGCAAACTCAGGGATGGAGTGGTTTGTTGTTCCTCACAGCTTGAAGGCGCAGTTCATCACCGTCAATAAAGCATGGCGTCAGGAGTTGAGGCAGTCGCACCTCCAGTCAGGAGGCAGGGAAGGATGAACGCTGGTGCTCAGCTTTGCTCTTTCCTCTTTCAGTCTGGGACCCCAGCTCGTGGAATTGTGTTGCTCACATTCAGTGAGTCTTCTCTGCTATGTTAAAGCTTTCTGGAAACACCCTTATATTCACACTCAGAAGTTCATTGCCATGGTGATTTTAACTCTAGTCAAGTAGAAGTGAGAATTAACCCTACATAGGAAGTAAATGTGAAGAGGAAAAAAACCAATAAAGGCAGTAAAGAGATTGGTATACCATTATGAAAGCTTTGAGTCTGAATCAGTTCTTCCTTTAGATATCACATTCTATGCTATTAATCAGTTCTTCACTAACTTGAATTGCTACTGCTACATTTCATAGAAATTAGTTTTAAAACAAAACTCATCTCACCAGAACCTATAAGAAGTTTCTAATTAATAAGTAAATAAGCTGCAAAAACCAAAGCAAACAAACAAAAAAGTCACCTTCCCCTTAGGGGTTGGGCAGCTTTTCTAGAACACAGAGGAAGGGGATGCAGACCTGATAAACTAGGGTCAGATAGTAGGAGAGGAGGACTAGGGGAGGGACATAGGGAAAGAAGAGAGAGGGAAGATAGGACTGGGAAGAGATGAGGGAGGGACTACAGCTGGGATACAAAGTGAATAAATTGTAATAAACAATAAATCAATAAAAAATAAAGAAAACAGAGGTAAAACACACACACACAACCAAAATGGACTTGTCAGGGAAGAACTTACTCAACGTCACAGTCAGAAAAATCAGGGCAGGAACTCCAGATAGAAACCTGGAGGCAGGAACTGATGCAGAGGTCTTGGAGGATGAGCTCTTACCAGTTTGCTCCTCATAGCTTGCTCAGTGTGCTTTCTTATAGTACTCAGGACTACCAGCCCAGGCGTGACATAGTCCACAGTGAGTTGAGTCCTCTGTCATCAATCATCAGTCAAGAAAATGCTTTATAGGTCAATCTGTAGAAAAGGGTCATTTTCTCAGTTGAAGTTCCCTCTTCCCAAATGACTCTAGTTTGTGCCAAGCTGATATAAACTAGCCAACACATAAGTTCATTGCCATGGTGATTTTGAGCATGTAGATTGTAATAAAATCTGATATTTACAGTTAATATCATAGTACATATATACATATCAAAGAGGTAATTTTGGTATTTTGTGGTGGTGTGAAGAATTGAAGCCAGGTTTAGTGCATGCTAGATAATATTCAGCTGTTCCTAATCCCTGAAGAGAGGTTTTTAAGATATTTCTGAATTCCTTTAAACTACCTGTTCTTTTTCTCTCATGATTCACCAAAATGAGCCTTAGATGTTGTGGTGAG
This sequence comes from Psammomys obesus, assembly GCF_907164565.1. NCBI lineage: Eukaryota > Metazoa > Chordata > Mammalia > Rodentia > Muridae > Psammomys > Psammomys obesus. The sequence continues at coordinate 1,678,522 of NW_026585626.1, forward strand.
GCAGAATAGTGAACCAAACTGAGCACCAGTCTGATAAGTGAGAAGGCTGAATTCTACTGCTATTAGGAGAAGTATTGTGTTGGAAAACCCTCTTCGTATCTCTCTGAAAATGGGAATGAGAATAAGAATAGTGCCTACATTGCAATATTATCAAGGCATTTAAAGCATTTTAAAGCATCTACCAAAATATTTGGCAAACAGAAGACACTTTATACATGGGTTTTAATTTTGTACTTCTTACCCATTCTTCATATCCTATGTTACTGATTAAAATACTCCTTCCTAACCAGCCACCCCTCAAAAACTCATGTCTTAAACCTTCATATTGCTCAGAAGCAGAAATTTTTCACTCCCAATGATTTTTTACATATTATCATGAGATATGAACTCTTGAATTTTATTGTGTAATATATCGTATGCTCATAAGAATGTAAAAAAGTGAAATGTGGAGCTTAAACGATAATTGACTATCTATTACAAACCAATACCCACCATTTTGTTAAACAAAGAACATTTGTAGCATTTCCACTATGATTGAAGACCAGATAAGGTTGTAGGCTTCCACCATTCATACTCAGTATGCTAGCAGAGTACTAACTAAAGCAATAAGAGATTGAAATAAAAGGGATCCAAGTAAGACGGGAAGAAATCAAAGTATCCATATTTGCAGATGATGCAATTCTCTACATGAGAGATCCTAACTTTATGAGGAAAACATCTAAACTGATAAATACTTCAGGAAAATGGCAAGAGGCAAAATTAATATACCAAAATCAGTAGCCTACATATATACCAATGACAGAGTGAGAAAATCTCCAACATACCAAGAGCGATCTACAGATTCAATGCAACCTTCTTCAAAATTCCAACGCATTTCTTCACATAAATTGAAAAAAAAACTATTTGAAAAATCTTATCAAAACACAAAATAGCCCAGATAGCCCAGATAGCTACATATAAAAGATTGAAACTTGATTCTTCACTCTCACTCCACACACAAATCAATTCAAAAATGGATCAAAGATCTCAGTGTCAGATTGAGCCCAGAGACTGGTGGGGTAAGATTAAGGGGCACACCTGAGGATACAGGCTGAATATGGGCATTCCGAATAGGATGCCAGTTGCCCAGAATATATAACCAACTATAATCAAGTTGGATTTCATCAAAGCACAAAGCTTCCATGCTACAAAAGAAATTTTCAAATGACTGAAGAGGCGGCCCACAGAATGGGGAAAAAGTCTTTGCCAGCTATAAATCTGGTAAAAATTTAGTGTGTAGAATATACAGAGAACTCAAAAACTAAACACCAAGAAAACAAACACCCCAGTTTAAAAGTGAGCTAAGCAACTGAATCGAGAATTCTCAGAAGAAGAAATTCAAATGGCTAATGAGTATTTTTAAAGGAGTTCACTGGCCTTAGCCATCAAAAGAATGCAAATTTAAAACTACCTTGAGATTTCTTCTTACCCTAGTCACACGATTAAGAAAACAAAAGTCGGCAGATGCTGGTAAGGATATGGGAAATGGAGCATCCTGGTGCACTTGGTGGGAGGACAAGCTGGTGCAGCCACTATGGAAATCAGTGTGGAAGTTCCTCAAGAAACTAGAAATAGATCTTCCGTATGACTCAGCGGTACCACTCCTGCATAGATTCCCAAGGACTCTACCTCCTACTGTAGAGAAGCAGTCTCATCCATGTTTATGGCGAGTCTGATACTCACAATGAGTATCTAGGACATGCAAATGGTCTAGATGCCCATGAACTCATGGACAGATAATGAAAATATGGTAACCATGTACAAGGCATTCTCATTCATCTGTAAAGAAATATGAAATTTGCTGACAAATGGATGAAATTGGAGAACATTATACTGATTGAAAAAAAAAAAAGCAGATCCAGAAAGACAAATGCCCCATGTTCTCAATCACATATAAACCCTAGTGTCAAGTCTTTAAATTTGTGTGTTTAACGTGCAGTACTTGTACAAGGTAGGGAAGTAGAAAGACACCATTGGAAGACAAGGGGAAAGGAACATGTTAAGGGAAGGATAGTAAAAATGAGTGGTATGAAAGGAGAAATGAGCATACTGTGGAGAGAGTTTTGGTTGTAGAGAGGGATAACCACCACTAAGAACGTGATAAATGGCCAGTGAGCAAGATGGTCAGGAGAAATAAAATGTCCCAAAGATTGTTTTTGCTCCCTTGCATTGGAAATATGGTAGCAAAATGCCTTTTCCAAATATTTTTAAAGAGGAAGGTAGGAAGGTAGGAAGGAAGGAAGGAAGGAAGGAAGGAAGGAAGGAAGGAAGGAAGGAAGGAAGGAAGGAAGCCATTGCCAGTAGCTCAGCATCCGTCCTGCTTTTGACACTGCAACACATGTCCTCCTTTCTAGTTGTGATAACAAAATATGCCTTTCATAATAACCTCATTCTCTTGCTTTCTTTTATGTTTTTTTCTTACGAATCATATATCTCTAAATAAGGTACTGTGTCTCCCATGCTGTGTCACTGACTCAACTATGTGTTTTTTATCCATGTACATTTGTTTAGCTTTAACTGATGCTTCCATTGCTGCAGTATCTTTTGCATTGAGTTATAATTTCAAAACTTTTTTCTAATGTTTATGAGCCTTTATGTTCTTTGTTCATTGAATCTTTTCCTATCTCTGTGTCTACATATGCATGTGCATGTGTGTTTGTCTCTGTCTTTTCTAGCTAACTTTCCTATACTATACAACCCATATAAGGATGATAGTACCTGGGTCTTCCTACATCAATCACCAATCAGAACTATGCCCCAGCATGCCTGTAGAACCTTCTGATCTGGCCACATTTTCAATAAAGGGTCCTTTTTCCCAGGAGACTCCTAGGACAGCCAGTCTCCTAGGTTATGTTCTCATGTGAGGATTGAAAGTCCTGTCACTGTCTGTAAGAGCTTTTTCACATATGGCTTAAGAAACCCAGCCATGCTGGGTTCTCTGTAATTCTAAGGCATCTAATCCTTGATCTCGTTTACAGGGAAAGCAGACTAAAATTCACAATTCAAGTAATAGATTTATTTGTTTACTTCTTAGTTTTAAGTTCTCAACTAACCCTTCTGTGGTATTTCAAAGACAAAATAAAACCAATCTTTATAGACCAATGAAAGAAACTCATTTTCTTTTTTTATGAAACTGAAATTAACCTTGTCATCTCCAATATCCTGATACACTGCTTGGTCTCTGGTTTCATTAATATCACAGTGAATAAGACATCAGGGTTTTTTAGAATATTGGATGGGCAATTAACCAAGATGAGAAGATGTCTTTAATTTAAAATCAACATTTACCATTGTTTTTATCATCTCTGATCTATTCTCAGCTTCAATCCCATATATTTTTATCCCTCAAAGTTTTTGTGTGTGCATTTGTATATGGGGTACATGAATTCACTCAAGATCCTGAGGCTAGAGGTAAACCTTGGGAATCATTGTCAAGGAACTGTGCTTTTTTTTTTTTTTGAGACGGTGTCTCTCATTTTCCTATAACTTGCCTGGTAGGGTGAGGTGGCTGGCTGGTGAGCCTTATGGATCTTCTTGTCTCTTCTTTATTGTAAGAACTCAGCCACTCTCTAGTCTCATGTCTTTTTATAATCGAAAGAGGGAAGGAAAAAAAAACCTAAAACAGTTTTCATCTTTAGTTTTGCATTTTCTCAGCCATCAGGAGTTATATTGCTGGTCAAACACTGAGATCATTTTGTCTCTAATTTTGATGCATGCACGGAATAAGAACAAACAACAAGCCTGGACAACAAAGAACAATTTTCTATATTTTTTAGTACATGGTTGTTTGCTTTAAACTTAGCCTTTGAACACTGTTCTTATAGACTCATGATGTTCTTTAAATGGCTGTTGTTTTGTTCTTTGAGTCCTTTTTGTTAAGTGTCAAGGTACCTGGAGACTCTGTGGGTCAATAGGTTCTAGAGATTGTCCTACTTTCTCTCCCCCCATGAAACTGCTTGTGTTTGCACAGTGTGAGTAATGTTTTCAAGACATTGACAACCTTTGGCCTTCCATTTTCTGTTACACAGTTTCATGACAACATTTTCTTTTTGAACTCTTTAAATTTCCCATTCTAAAGGTCACAGTGTCATGTCTAAGCCCAAGCTTGATCAAAATGAGGTTTTTAAAAGGTGAGAACAGGCATCTGTGTATACTTCTTTATGAAAAAAAGGACCCCTGGCATACTAAATCATACTAAAATCTGTACAGCTAAAGAAGCTAAGCAAAAAGGCGGACCCTGGGTAAGATGATCAATCCTCATTCAGAAAGGAAAAAGGGATAGAGATTGGAAGAGGGTAAAAACAAGGAACAAGACAGGAGCCTACCCACAGAGGGACTCTGAAAGACTCTACCCAGCAGGATATCGAAGCAGATGCTGAGACTCATAGCCAAACTTTGGGCAGAGTGCAGGAAATCTTATGAAATAAGGGGGAGTTAGAAAGACCTGGAGGGGACTGGAACTCCATAAGGAGAGCAATAGAATGAAAAAAATCTGTGCCCAGGGGTCTTTTCTGAGACTGATACTCCAACCAAGGACCATGCACGGAGATAACTTAGAACCCCTGCACAGATGTAGTCCATGGCAGCTGAGTGACCAAGTGGGTTCCCTAGTAAGAAAAACAGGGGCTGTCTCTGACATGAACTCAGTGGCTAGGTCTTTGATCACCTATCCCTGATTGGGGAGCAGCCTTACCAGGCCACAGAGAAAGGCAATGCAGACAGTCCTGATGAGACCTGATAGGCGAGGGTCAGATAGATGGAAGGGGAGGATGGCCTCCCCTATCAGTGGACTGAGGAAGGGGCATGGGAGGAGAAGAGGAAGGGAGGGCAGAATC
>NW_026585626.1:1683405-1792052 GCF_907164565.1 Psammomys obesus
GACTGAGGAAGGGGCATGGGAGGAGAAGAGGAAGGGAGGGCAGAATCGGGAGGGGATGAGGGAAGGAGCTACTGCTGGGATACAAAGTGAATAAATTGTAAAAGATAAATAAATAAGGACTCCTGGCTTCCAGAGTTTCCCTCAGTATTTAACTGGTCCCCAGATTCCTTAACTACGTAGTTTTACCTACTTGCCTATTCTACTTTCATTCTCTTTTGCTCTTTCAAAATGCCCTGACAAAAGTAGTTCACAGGAGCAGGAGTTTATTTTGTCTCACAATTAAAGGTTACAGTGTAACTGCAGAAAAGACAAGGCAGGAACTTGAACAAGCTCGTCACATCCAGTGTTAGGAACAGAGAGAGAGAGAAATGAGTCCTTTAATACCTATCAATCAATTTGCTTTCTCTAGTCCTCCATAGCACTGTACCCAATCCCAGATGTTATCTATAATGGGCTAGATCTTTCTACATTAATTAATGTAATCAAGAGAACCCCCTACAGATGTGACCACAGATCAACCCAATCTACTCTTTTGAGGTGTTAAGTTGACAATTCCACAATGTGTCAGGTTGGCAATTAAAACTATCACACTGCTATGACCCTCAGTCTGGCTTCTTTGTATAATCTCTTCCTCTGGCACATTGTGTTTCTTCCATTATCTTTTCTTAGTCATCTCCTTACTCATGTGTGAGTTTTTAATTTCTCAGGAGTTAAAACTAAATTATTTGCAATGTTCTTTTTAGCAATTTTGACTCATTAGCATTAAGCTCACATCACAAGCACTAGAGAATGGTATCCTGGGGCAGCGAGCCTCAACCTTGAGGGTACATCTGCTAAAGAAACAAGTATTCAGTGACACTGCTGAAGGATAGTGGGGTAGACTGTTTCAGGCAGAGTGTCATGAACAGGTATCGGGACCCCAGCATAGTGATGAGCGGTAAAGGAAGAAAGATTGAAGTCAATTCTAAGATTCACACAGGAAAGCGGGGACTTATAAGTCAAGGAACAGGAGAAAGGTTTTCTGGGTAAAAATTACAAAAGGGGAACGTGAGTGGCTAACTACACTGACCTGGTAAGATTCTTGCCAATCAGACATTACCTTGAGAGATGATGGAGAATGAGGAACCCAGGCAGAAATTCAGGGTGATCATATGTTGAGGATAAACCATTTTGGATCAACTGATTTTAAAGCATTATTCAAAAATTGCATGCAGGAAAAGTGTGAAATTCTAACAATTGTATTCATTAACACAGAAGACCAAAAAGCATGGGCAGCTTTTTAAAAATGACTCAGAACAGAAATCTGAATACAGTTTTGTCAAGGAGAGGGTCTTTGTCACTTCAAACTCATCTGACAGTGTAATAAACCAGATCTTACTGGGTCTCATTCACCGAATTTCTGACTCAGAGAATAAAAAATTACTGAATTTAATAACATATTGGATATTCAGTTCGTACTGAGGATTAGTCCTGAGAACACACTTTGCTATGAAGTAGATTAACTGCAGGGTTTCGGTCATACTAGTCAAGCCTTCTGCCACTAGGCAATACTCTATCCCAAAAAGGTACCTTCTGAAGACCACTATATAGAAATATATGCAGCCTATGAAATATTAATTTTCCCAGTCCACAAACAGTTTGAACTTTTGGTGTGGATTCGTAGCCTACCATCATTAAAGCAAAAGTTTCTGTGACATGTTATACATATGAAGCATGATGTCTAAATGCAATTCTCTGCAATATGATGATGTTCTTATTCATCTACCACAGAGATAATGTGGGAAAAGAGTAGGACATAGGGAAGAAAGTAAAAATAGTTTACATTTTGTACTTGAAATGCATTGTAGTAGGCAAGAGTCATAGAGCATTCTGATGGAGTTAGAATTTCATGAGAAATTCATCTCCCCCCCCCACCCCTTTAGAATGATATATGAAACCAAAGGTTTCTGAAGGGAACAATGCTCAGCTCTCCCTGTTAAGGAAGCTCACTCTCTCATTCCTTCAACCAGAATTTTATTATTATTCACTACTCAAGACATTTCATATCTTAACCACTGTTTGAAGAGGAAGATGGTAAAGAAGTAAATGCCACATTTTCATTGACTGCCAAGAGAATGTGTTCTGATAAGGGACGGAGCCTGTGGCAATCAGGTCTGGAGTAATGGAGCCCGCTGACAGGTGATGAGAAGTTGCAGTGTGATTTAAGCACAGATGCACAAAACCTCCCCAGAATACAAAGGCAGTAACTGAAAACACCATTTCTCCCGCCTCAGTATCCATCTCTGCCAGAGTTCTACGTGCTTCTGTGTAAGACTTCCAAGTTCTATTTCAATATTAGCACAGAAGATCCTAAACTACAAACATTATTTTAATATTTTCCCACCAGTCAGCTGTGTTTCATAAAAGTATGAGCCAAATTGTTCCCATATAGTGTTTGCCTTTCTAAACAAAGAAACATGCAGTCGTTATCAATCGGTCTTTACATCTAGCCTCTCATAATGAAGTCCCATCTACCAGAGTTAGAAACCACATGTAGTTTCCTGCTAATGACTGTCTGTAGACACACATGTCATTATTGAGGAATAAACCTACATATTAATAGCCTTCCCTGGTAAGGTAGGTGTACCAGTTTATATGAAATATATATATATATATATATATATATATATATATATATATATATATATAATTCACATAATTGAAATAGTAAACAGCACAGTTAATTTTAGTCAGAACTATACAATATACTCAAGCTCCCTTTCGCTTTGGGGGTTTCCTGAGAAATTCAGTGCCCATTGTGCTTCAAAGCACACATCGTGTCTGACTTTTCAAAACCTATTTAGTGACTAGTCACTTCCAAAGCAACAGAATCTTCTGTGGGCAATCCTGATGCTGGGAAAGACGCAGCACCACCCAAGCTAATTATTCCTGTTCAGTGACATGCTAACAGTGATCTCTCAGGGAATGTTGTTACCCACCTTGTCTATGAAAAGGCTGGTAGCACATAATGGCAAAATAAATGTTCAGGGACAAATAAGAGGTGAATGCAAAGCTATGGAAATCAGTATAATGGGATATTCATGAAAAGGCAGAAACCATGCAAATATGACTGATGTCATTCCAACTACCAATTTGATATAAAATATTAATTACCTGGACCCCCATTTGTCTGCTGGGAACTCTAATGCTTTCCACTCATCTGATACTGTGATCTAGCATTGAAAGACTCCACATGTCTGCATGTAGACTTTTCAGTAAGTCCGTATGTCTTAATGCCCACCTTTGTTGACACAGTCTGTGAAGAAGTTCAGGTCTGGGAGGTGCATTGTGGTTTGCAGTAGGGGTTCGCAAAAACCACTGTATATCCAAAGAAAAAGATGGAGGCTTGTGGCACTCTGTGGTGAGACACAGCATTCCTGGAGACATTTGTTGCAAGTGTTCAATGAAGTCAGATCCTCACACAGCTGACCCTGAAAATCAGGCATAGAGGAGAGTCCAGGACTGCACCAGTTACCACACCGGATGGGAAGAACAAAAAACATTGCATTCTTTAAACAAAGTCCCTAATGCTGCCCCAGCTTCCTGAGAAGCTAAAGGTGATAGATCTCCAAACTAAAGGTGATAGATTGCCTGGATGAAGACATTCCAGACATACAAGTTCAGGTCTGTGGTATTATCATAATGATGGAAGATAGTTTTGTGAAGTGCCTTCTGAGATATGCTTTTCAGTGAGGGCTGCCAGCAAGTTTCAGACTTTGAAATTCTGTGCTAATTGGAAAGCTAACTGTTTCTGTTCAGGAAAACATACATCACACAGAGAAAATATTTTGAGCTAATGAGACATGCATGTCTCTCCGTTTAATAAATAACCCTTGAGAAGATATGATAGATGATTATAATCCAAAACAATATCACACCTTAATTCTGCTTTCAGGAAGTTCCCAGTAAAGACAGAAACAGACGTCTTCAAAATGTCATGTAATAATTAGAAACATCATAAGAACGAGACAGAAAACAGCCTAAGATGTCAGAGGAAATAGATGTCTTTCAGCTCAAGTTTACCAAAAATGTAGGTTATTTCTAACTTTTTTACTATCCTACACAGGAAAGTTTCTGAAAAATAAAACAAAAAACAAAGAGTTAGATCACTGTGTTTCTCACTAAAGCTTCAGAAAGGCTGAAGCTTTAATGCTCATAGTGATCCAACTTGAAAACCTGTTTTATTCTCATCAGCAAATGTACAAAGTTGTCAAATTTCTCTCCACACAATATGCTATTGTTTCATAAACAGGAGCTCATTTTTTGTTAATTTCTTACAGCTTAATTTTACTTCTGTTTAGTCACATTTTTTCATTTCAAATGAAGTTCAGATTTTGGAAGTATTCCCTCCTAGCACAAACACACATCCACACATGTACACACGGTGAAAGATGAAGAGTCAAAGAAATTGTCATTTCTGGTTTAAAATCTGCCATAGACTCAAGGGGCCCTGAATAAACAAGCTACCCATTTATAAGTAATTCTTACACATCCCATATTCAATCTAACACCATATTTTCATCAATAGGTCCATCGCTCCAGATGCCTTACCACTAAACAGAAAATCTGTGAAGTCACTTTTTACAATTTTCTTTATATCGTACCCAAAAGAATATATGTTTTTTGAATATTCATTTCCTTTTAACTTTTTTTTACTGTCTTAAGATCACATTTTCAGAACCTGACATGACTATATCCTGAGCACAGAATCCTGAGGAGCCCTTCCTTCTGTGAAGAGTAGCCCAGTCAAGGTCAGGGGTACATCCTTATAATGAGATGCAAATTTCTCATTAAAAGTCAAATCCTTCCTCTCCAAAGGTTGTACAGGAAACAAAATAAACCTTACTGGTGAGAATTCCCTATTAAGAGCATTGAAAGAATGTTCCAGTTGGAACCAATGTAGGCTTTAAGTTGCTCTCATTTTAATGAATTAGAAAATGTGAGTGCATTTCTAGTCCAAAGCCAAGAAAAAAAAAATTATTCTGAAATAGCTCAGCACATGTCAGCCAATGGGCTGACATCCATCTCCACCCTTTGATTAGGATATTTATTCATGAAATAGCTCATTAATGGGGACTCTCTGTGAGACAATGCTAATTTGCAACATTGTTTTGTTATGAATTTTCTCAGTATTGTTTTCCTTATTCCTATGAATTAGAGTCTTCAAGTGGTATCCACCACCCCTGGATAAACATGCCCTCAGATGCTGATATGTCTTTACTAAAATATTCTTCACTGAAGTCAGGTACAGTGATGAATGCCAGTAACCCTAGAACTCAGGAGGTTTAGGAAAGAAACTCAGTGACAGAGAACCTATCAACCATGTCTGAGGACCTGAGTTAAATACCAAACATTTTTTATTTTATTTTTAATTTCTTTCTTCACAATTTTTTCATTATATATATTGATTGAAGACCCTCCTTCAACTCCTCCCAGTCCTGCCCTCCCTCCCTCTTCCCCCATCTCCTTTCCCTAGTCTACTGAAATGGGGAATTCTCCACTATTGCCATCTGCCCATAGCTTGTTAATTCTCATCAGAACTGCTTGGATCCTCTTCCTCCGTGGCCTGGCAAGGCTGCATCATCAGGAACAAATAATCAAAGTGCAGTCAAATAAGTTCATGATAGAGGCAGGCCCTGTTCTCCTCAGTCAGGAATCCACGTGGAAACTGAGCTGCCAATTGGCTACATCTGAGCAGGGAATCTTGGTCCTCTCCATGAATGGTCCTCTGTTGCTGCATCAGTCTCTGCAGGACCCCATGGGCTCAGATCTTTTAGTTTTATTGGTTTCCCATGGGGCTCATGTCTCCTCCATGTCCCTCTCTTCCTACCATTTTCTTCCTCCATAAGAGTCCTTGCCCTCTGCCCAAAGATTGGCCATGATTCTCAGCATATGCTTTGATCTCTGTTGGGTGAATCATTTCAGCGGACCCTCTATAGTAGGCTCCCATCTGGTTTCCTCTCTTTCACCACTTCTGGTATCTATCCTGTTTGCCATTCTGAATGAGATTTAAGCATCCTTCCTAGAGTCCTCCTTGTTGTCCCTCAATGGAGGAATGGATACAGAAATTGTGATACATCTACACAATGGAATACTACTCAGCTATTAAAAACAATGAATTCATGAAATTTGGGGGCAAATGGATAGAACTAGAAGAGATCATCCTGAGTGAGATAACCCAGAACAGAAAGACAGGCATGGTGTATACTCACTTATAAGTGGATATTAGCTGTAAAATATAGGACAGCCATCTACAGACTAAAGAATAACAAACACTTATAAAAATAAAAGTAATTATTTATAACATGACAGTAAGATGCTCTCAAAGGGTCTATTACAATAGGCATAAGGACCACCACAATGACATTTGTAGTAAGAAAAAAAAGATTAAATTAACTATACATACAAAGAGAAACTTGTGGGTTTGTGTCTATAATCAGGGTGCAGGGTGAAACGTTATTAGAAAAATCTTTAGGAGTACATAGGAATTCTGCTTAAACCTACCAGGATCTTCACTGATAATCCAAAGTGATCAGACATTACCCAGGGATGACACAGGATGAGGAACCCAATTAATTCTGAGGATCAAGTGTTCTGACCAAATCTTGCTAGAACAGGATTTATACAGACATGCACAGAAGGTCCCAAAAGGAGATCCAATTAAAGACCTAATTAAAGCTTGTTAAAGTAAAGAATCTTTACAAGCTGTCTCTTTTGGAAAATACTAGGCCCATTTTTTAATTCACTTAGTTTTTGTTTATAAGGACCAAATGAGTCATCAAGCAAACCAAAGATAAATAAAAAAAAAATGAATGTCTGTATCCAGAGGTGGTTACTTGACATATCCAGATGTTAGGTTTGAAACACAGTGAGTGTACGGAGAAGTAAGAATTGGCAATGTATCTTAGCCATGTTTCTATTATTGGAAGGAGAGACCATGACCAAAGCAGCATATATGTTTTTAAAATATCATTTAATTGAGGGTTTGCTTTGTAGATTTCGAGAGTGAGTCCATGACCATGGTGATGAAGATGGCAGCCAGAAGGCAGGCATGGTGCTGGAGCAGTAAGTGAGACTTTACATGTTGACAACAATCATGAGTCAGAGAGAGAAAAAGAGACGAGGCGTGGCATGGGCTTTTGAAACCTCAAAGTTTACTCCCCACTGACACATTTCCTCCAACGAGGTCACATCTCCTAATCCTTCCTAAACAGTTCCATCAACTGTGGACCAAGCCTTCAACTATATAAACCTATGGGGCTGCTCTCGTTCAAATCACCACACAGAGATAATCTGAGACATTTTCTGGTTTGCAGTTTGATGATGTCATTGGTAGTTCTGGTAAATGTCCTTCCTGTCTCACACAGCAGCAGATGTGAAACATACCTGTATATGATGTGTTATGATAATGTCCTTGGATTTTATATCAAGTTATCCAATTTTAGGTTGTGGGACTTTGAAAAAAATGGGATTTTTTTTTCAAGGTTTTTGTTTGGTTGTCCTCATTCCAAGTCAAGAACATAGAAGAAAAATTGAAAGTCTTTTTAAGTTGTAGTGAGATAGGAAACTAGAATATAAACTTACCCCAGTATAGGGTGAACAAAATCCTAAGACAATGGACAGTTTTATGATTGCAAACCAACAAGAATCTGCTAAAAGTTATTAGTGAAGCCATCAGACTAGCTTGGTGGTTCAGGCTCATCATTTCAGCTGCTTGGGAAGCTGAGACTGGGGAATAATGGGATCTGGGCTGCTTAGGAGGCTACAGGGAAAGTACAAGGTCTGAGTGAGCAACAAAATTATATTCTATCTTAAAATAGGAGATACAGACAAGGAATAAAAAAGAGAAAAAGGTGAGAGGGAAAGGGTGATGGGAGAAAGGAGGGAAGGAAAGAGAAGAAGGAAACTCTCTGGAAAGCCTGGTCAGTTCTGATTCTGAGCCTAGATTTTCGAATAGGACATTTCATTAAAGATTTGTCTCTTATAACCAAGTTTTCTAACTATATCCTGTTTGATGATCAGATTATTATTTAATCAGTAAATTGCCATTTCTATGAAAGCAAAAGCATTCAAAAGGAGTTTCTTAATTCTGTAGGGACCAGGTTTTAACTTTATTCACAAATATGTTTTTGATCAAATTATCTTGACCAAATTATTTGTAAGTAAAGGACAAAAGAAAAGGTTTGTTTGGGGTTACTTGTTTGTTTTTTTCCTACAAAATAAAACATTCAAGAAAGAACAACCCCTCCTGCAGTGAAGCTACCCAAACTTTAATCCTCATCGTCAGGAATGCAATTCCACACCATTAATTGACTTACTTGAATCTCAGCTAACATTTTCACAAAAGCCATCACTGATTCTTGTATCTCTGGAAACTCTCACCGGTATGCTCCTTTTCACAGTTCTGAGAGGCTTGCTTTTCAGATTACATGTCAGAGTATTTTCCATGAGTATCTTTAAAGACGGAGCAATTGGCTCAGAGTTTCTGCCAGGGCATCCAGAGGACAAACAAACAAACAAACAAACACTACTATTTCTGAGTAGGTAGAGACTTAGAAGGGTTGAGAATAAAGATCATATGAATAAGGCATTTATGTGGTATGCAGTGTTGGAAATAATAGCTAGAATTATAAAATGGTACCAGAATATATCAGATTTCCATTTGCTGAGTAACTTCCAGGTCCCTGAGCAATAAGAACGGGCGCTTTTCCATGTATTCCTTGTGTGTAGTACACTGGGATGGAAGCTAAGGCTCACGCATGCTAAGCCAGCACTATACAGCCATGCCTCACCTCCAGGGCTGTTTTACTCTTCTATCGTGCATTCCATACATTCCATTAGTCGTCAGATTCTATCCATTAGACTTCTGAAATATCCCTTTACTAACTCATTTTCTCTGTTGCTACTTGCCTGAGTTAGGGCTTCTCGCTCAACTGGTATATCTGCTTTGATCTACTCATCTGTGTTCTCATTAAGTACTAATACTAATATTTACACTAATGTAAATATTTCAACATGCTCTCAGAGACATCGCATGTACTTTGCAGACCACTTCTCCCACTGCTGCTGAGAGAACTTCTGACACATACAGGTCATCAGATGGCTAAATCTTTTCAAAGGCAACCATTCCTTGGGGTGGTGCAGAAGCTCTCTGCATGAAGGACCTCACTGCTGGTTGTCACCGAGAGGCCTGCATGGCACTCCATTCTCTGGGAGCCACCCCCAGGATCCCTGTATAAGCAGCTCTGATGAGATCCAGGCAGCTGCCAGCTCCAGTTCTGGGGGAGTGTTGTTTGGGGTGCATGCTATCACTGGTATTTTTAACAATGCATTGACATAGCAATAAGAATTTGGAAGCCCTCCTCCTAAATACCTGCTTATGTAACTAATTACAGAGGCTTCAAATAGCCCTGAGCTTTCAGTCAAAGCAAACACCCACTTAGAGAGTGAAAGTACCTCTGTAAATGAGGAATGTTAGATTGTTTTCTTTATGTAATCTCTCTGAAGATGAGAGCCTCTTACCATATTCCTATAGGATGACACAATCACCTTGAATAGTCTGAGTACTTGCAATATCCCAGGAAATTATTTGCTTTGTACTCAGAGTAACAGATAAGGTGTTGAGGAATGATAGGCCACATCACATATTTTTGTACATATTTACCAAATATCATTGCTGTAGAAACTGATTTGGAAAAGCAGATCTTCATCAGATGTGTTGGGAACAGTCTCTTGTATTTGCATTTCTTACGGTGTATTTCTCAGCATCCCCGCTATACCTAAGCATGCCAATTCCAATTAGTCTATCTATGAACAGTGGAAGTGACGCAGCACGTTGAAATTACACGCTGCAGCACACACCCTGTTCTTGGCATTCAAATACTTGATGCCTGTGTCATGTCACAGAATGTAAAGAGAGGGCATTTAATATATACAGCAGTGAAATACTGTGCAGAAACAAATATGTGAAAATTAAAGTTTGCTGTAAATTATCTTGATGAATATTTCTCTGAATCATCCAGTACAATCTTCAAATCATGGAGCTTCAAACACAAGGTGAAACTGTATGACCTTAGCATACTGCATCTTATATATGAAATTAAAGATAAGTCTTTTATTGAGACAAGATTTCTCTCCACCAGTAGTTCTCAGCCTACTGGTTGTGACCATTTTGTGGGTTGAATGACCCTTTCACAGGGATCACATATCAGATATCCTGCATGTCAGATATTTACATTACAGTAGCAAAATTATGAAAGAGCAACAAAAAGGATTTTATGGTTGGTGGCCACCACAACATGAAGTCGAAGCTTAGGAAGGTTGAGAACCACTGCTCCATACAGTCCTGGCTGTCCTGGAGCTCACTATGTAGACTGTGCTGACCTTGAACTCACAAAGATCCCCTGCCTCAGCCTCCAAGTCCTGGAATTAAAAGTGTGTGCCAACACTCCTGGCAAGATATGCGGGGTGGGGAAGCTTGCTTTTTGATTGTTTCTTTGTTTGCTTTTTAGAGGAAACCTTGAAACTCCTCCCTGATGCCTCAGTTAATGCTTTTAGTTACAAGTCCTTCTGGTAGGGGCACTCTTAGTTCCAGGACCCTCTGTTGGGGGGACTTTCTTACAGCTGTAGAGTCAGGTTAGGACTTTCCATCCTGCCCTATGGCCTCCAGAGCAAACCACAGACACTGCCTCCCTGTAGAGCCTGTCACACCATGAAGCCCCATCTGCTCCGCATCTGGAATCGAGCAGATGGTGACACTGACAGGTAGCTCTGATGCTAAGTCCCAGGGGATCCTGGAATCCCTGACGTGAAGGAGGGTAAATCCCCACCTCTCTGAGCTCAGGTGCGTCAACAACATCAAGTTTGCTCTGATAATGAATCATCCTTCAGGTTTGTGAAGACCCCCTTCAGGTGGTCACCCCAAGTGCCTTACAGGAACGTTTGAGCTGTCTTCATTATGTTTCGGATAAAAATACCCGAAACATACATTCTGTCCTGAAAACTTTCACTGACCTAGAAGCAAGCTCTAGGTGGCATTGAAAGAAAATCTCCAAGACTGCATCATGGGTGGTCTGGATCTTTTATTCCTCATTTTAGCTAAATATACCCTTAAAGAGCTCTGGAAACATTCTTTGTATTGCAAGCTGGAGCTGATGGAAGATTTTTAGTGTCAAGAGCCGTGGCCTATTTTCATTTATTTTATTAAGAACAGTAAATCACTCAATCACTTTTTTCTAATTAGATAGTAACTGTTGATGCAGCTTTCATAAAATAACACACAGGATACCAGCCCTCTCCAACTATCAAACTTGACTGCGATAATGAAGTTTCCGAGCCCTACAACCCCAGTGTATAGCTGAAGAAGGACCAGAAACCTCTATTGTGTCCTGTGGGTGGATCCCTCTTCTGAAGACCTGGGAAAAGAGCTCAGTTGATTTCCTAGTGCTTTATAAAAGCAAGTTCGGAAGAATTCTTTATGCTGAAGTTTTATCCATTAAAAAGAACAGCGGTGATTTATTGAAGAGAAGTATTGATTGTCATATTATGAGAAATTAAGCTGCTGAGACTAAAAGCAAACAAAGAGAGGCCGCATTGATCAAAGTGTTGGCTCCCATGCCTGTGAGACAGGACAGGGGTTACAACAGGATGACACAGCAAGCGGGTATATTTTTGTGTTACTAGAAAGAAAAGCTGCCCACATGTATATATAGCGCCCCGCGGGGCCACGGTGCTCGTTTCTCAATATTGGCCTCATTTTGATTGCTTCTTACACAAGAGCTGCTTTCACTCTGATGTGACTGTCCAGCTTGACATTTCCTCCCACCGTAGAGAAATCTAAATAAGTCCAGTATTAAACCATTGGGGTTGTCCAACCACGTAGGCTTCTACCTGTTACCAGCCCTTGGATTTTTGAGGCTACCATATTTTCTAAGTAAATGTGTAGATGTGTCATCAAAACATTGTAAACATTATTAACATTATTATTAACATTATTCTCACTTAAAGAATAAAATTTTATCTTCTTCACTAAAGCTAGTAAACTGTCATTGTACATAATTTAATGCTTCTCTGACATAGTTCCCAGCTTACAACACATTTAGTTTGGTATAGCTATTTCTCCTCTACATCAGACAAGTGACTCTAAGGAAAATACAAACTAATTTTAGAGTTAATCTTAAACAAAAGCAACGAGAAAGAGATTTGTTTTTATCTCCAAAAAAAAAAAAGAGTAATTATTTCTTAAACCTTCAGTGAGTTTTGGTTAATATCCTGCGGTGAAGCAAAGCATCATTTTCTAAAAGCCACATGTGCTTTAGTCGAGAGTGATTTTTTAATTCAAATATCTTGCTCTTTTCTTTGTGATGTTTACTTTCCTAAGGCATCAAGGTATTCCAGATAATATTTAAGACTGTTTTCTAAAATATGTCTCACAAGTCCAGGAAATGTTAATGCAGTTGCAAACCTAAGCCATTACACTCTCATTCCTTCTGCCTACAAAATAACAATAACAACAACAACAACAACAATAATAATAATAATAATAATAATAATAATAATTTGCCCCTATGTGGAGCTGCAAGATAAGAGAATGCTTAATTCTTGGCTTTATCCAATGACATTCATTTCCATAATTGAGGCAGACTATGTTGGTCATAGTAATGATCAATCGTAAGGAGCTTACTAGGATGTGTACCACAAACTATTTTCAAAGCCTGCCTGATCTCTGGGGGATTACAAAGAAAAGGTAATTGAGTGGTCACAAATTGGACTTAAGCAAGTGTTGCACCCTTTATCTAGCATTTTGTTGGTGAGTTCAATATTTATCCTTCACTGTGAGTTTAAGGTAGTTGACTGTCAGATAGCAAAAGGACAGATTCAAGGGGGGAAATGTAAGTACGTGGGCAGAAAGGTTCTGAGTCGGTTAAAAAGAAGACAGAGAAAAAGAGTAAGAGGGGAAGGGTAAAAGAGAAAGAAGTGATGAGCCAAGGAGGAGAAGAGTAGTGTATTGATGAAGAAACAGTAAAACAGTGAGGTTTGGACTGACTTTGTATAGTTGCAAGAGTGGTACCTTTGTGTTATCAGAGAAAAAGAAGGCACAGCCAACCTCAACCACGGCTGTGATAAAGGCTGCACTATTGACTTCACATTCTCTCACATAGTGTCTTTTTTTTTTTTTGACGTAAAGAAAGCTACAATCTGTCTTCCTAATCTCCATTAGACTCAGAAGTTCAGTAGAGATATAAATTATGAAGCCAAACAGGTCTCTTTGAATGTATATCTGAAAATAAAGTGAAAATAAAAATTGGAAAATTGGATTTTCTTTCTAACTTGCTAATATTACTTCTACATTACATGAACCAATGGCATATTTTTCAGCAAATTAATTTAATTTCATAATTACAGATTCTTATAGCTATTTAGATAATTCAAGAAAATATATAAGCTGTATTTCATTTTGCAGGATATTTCATTTATAGTAACTGCTCAAAAGCTAAGTATCATTGGACCAAATGAATAACAAGAAAGGTAAAAGGAGCCATATAAGGATGTATTCAGAACTCAAACTCAATACATAGGTGAGATTGAGACACCAAATTCATGAGATTTACTTTGTTGGAAAAACACTGTCTGCCAAATACAAAGTCACATCAGCTCAGGGATTAAGTATAGTAAGATTTTACCTTACCCTTAATACCAGGAATCTACTGACACTTGTCTGTAGCTTTAAACAGGATGAATTACTCATTGTACCTCAGTGGGAAGAACCACAGCCATCAAGAAGAAGGCTGATATGTCCCTGTGAGCTCATTGATTAGAACTTGATCCTAAGAAAGAGGGAGTCCTGATCCCTGTTCTTCCTCCGTCCTCTACTGCTGTTCCGTTCTATATGAACCTTGGTGAAGCGGAACACCTACTTGATCCTGCTCATTCCATTCTACCTCTTTGCTCTGTTCCAATGCTACATTTACTTCTGTTACTTCTGTAGGTGACTCAAGAGGTGTTAGTTTTCACAATAATAATTAAAAAAAACCTACAGATAAAAGCAAACGTGACTTGGAAGTTTGTATCAAATACAAACCATTGCTTTTCTTTAGAATGTTGATATGTGTGCATGCACTTTAAAATGAATCAGACTGGATGTTTGTGATTCTGAAACACCAGCACTTATTTAGATTCTTTAATGCTCTCCTGTATGAAATGTTCCTCGTTTTTTGTTTGTTTGTTTGTTTGTTTGTTGTCATTGTATTTATGTTCTCTGTTCCTTTAACAAAAGCATAAACTCTTTGAAGGAAGAAAATGTATTTTCTTTCCTTTTTTTATCTTGTTTTTTTTTTTCATAACCCACAATCTACCTTCCAAAACACCTAATACAGATATTTTTGATGTGTTGGAATGATGGAAAATTCTATATAATTTCCAACAACTCCTACATGTCTAAGAGGCAAAATTTTTCTAAAATGTCTTTAACACTCCACAGAAGTAGTTCTTTGGAAAAAAAAAAAAAAACAAAAAAAACACAGGTGTGGAGACATTTATTTTCAGAATACTTTGTATTCCAAGAGATGTTTAAAAATATCTTTCTAAGGCTCACACAATGTTAGGTAATATGCTTTAGAGGAAGCTGTGAGGAAGACAAAATATGCATATGTACATATACGGTATGTATGCCATCCTCCCTATTTCATCTCTGTACACAATTCCATCTCTGGTGTACTCCACACGTTCAGATTCTTTTATTCCAATAAATGCAGCTTGGAGGTGGGGAGGGGACTGCATTACTCATTATCAGCTCCACCTGCAATGTTAGCTCAGCCTCCACGGTGCAGATTCCAGTCATTCTGGAAGCTCCAGAAATATAATGTACTTACACTCTTGTGGAAGCCTTATGCATAATGTTGTTCTCTATGTGCAAAATCCTGGAAGAATCTCATTGTTACTCCTGCTTCATGGTTCTGCTAAAATATCACCGTCTCAGAAAAGCCTTCTTACTGCCTCCTAGGCCAAGGTATTCTTTCTTAATGTTCCCTAAGCACTTTATATTAACTGATATTAGATAGAAAGAAGGAAAGAAGGAAAGGAAGGAAGGAAGGAAGGAAGGAAGGAAGGAAGGAAGGAAGGAAAGAAAGAAAGAAAGAAAGAAAGAAAGAAAGAAAGAAAGAAAGAAAGAAAGAAAATCCTAAATACTTATCACTCCCACATCAGCTTTGTAATCTAGCCCATAGCCACAGTCTCTGAAGAAACTAACTGTACTATTCACCACTCTAGCCAGGGTCCACTGAATATTTGAACAAGTGAATGAATCTGCCTTCCCATCTGTTTCTACCCATGTATAACCTTCTTAGATACCCAGATGTGTTTACTATACTCAGGTCTAATATAAATGTCTGTATTGCTTGGCTTTTTCTGCTTTTCTTGATTTTCCCATTGCGTAGACAATGTTTTATATTTAAACCTTTTTTTATAAAAATATAACTACAGCACCATCCCTCTTCCTTTTCCTTCCTCCAGCCCTTCTCATGCCCCTTTGCTTTCTCTCAAATTCATAGCCTCTTTTTCTTTAACTGATAACACACGTACATACATACACACATACAGAATCTTTACCAAGTCAATTTAGTGTGCTGTTTCTGTATGATTACCCAATACCAAGTGGGTATATCTCATCTAGGGGTTCTCATCTTTTGGGAAGACAGTTCTCCCACCCTCAAAATTCCTTAGTTGCCTGTAGTTCTTATTTTTAAGGGTGGGGCCCAATGAGATCATCCTATTCCATGTCAGTTTGTCTCTTGGTGCTGTTCTTGCTTAGGCAGCCATATTGTCAAGGTGTCATGGGTGAATATTCCTATCATTTCTAGTACATACTATCTCACAGCTGACTTCCTGGTCCTTTAAATCTTATGAAGCTTCTGCCTCACTCTTTTGTAATATAATATTCCAGATATTGTATTGTAGGTGTAGCTATTGAAATAGGTACTCCATGATCAATTGTTCTCTGTATTTAGACCAATTGTGCTTTTCTGTGTTGGCCTTTGTTATTTGAGAAAAGAAGCTTCTTTGATGAGGAGTAGGAGCTACACTTGTCTGTGGGTTTAAGGATAAGTATCTAGAATATAGTTAGGAATTATGCTTGTCTAGTAAAGTGGAGGCTGTAAGTTCTCCTCTAAGACCCATGAACTTATTAGCCCCAAATTGTCGGGTACACTTCCAGTACAAGGCATAATTTCTCTCCTGTTAAGAGAGAATTAAATCCAATTACACAGTTTTTGGTTACCACTATGATATTAGTGCCAGTATTGAGACATCAGTTATATCTTGCCATGCTGGTCATTATTGTGAGTTGGAGTCGAGCTAGTACTATTTGTTGTTTCCCTCTTTTGACAGGCTTTTAGGGAAGAAGCTCAGATCATTTATCCAAATGCATATCCAATAGTGTTTTCAGCAATGGGAGCTTATCTTCATCCTGTGTAGAGAAATGCTTTTAGCTCTACTCTGAGGTTTTCCCTTGTAGGTTGTCAGGATGACCTGTTTCTCAACTCAGGTGCTGACACCCTAAGGGCCATATTCATTATAGGACCTGCAGTGATAAACAGAGCCTTTCAAAGGGAAAGATTCTTAATCCAAAAAGGTTATAACGGTGAGATTTTCAACGCTTCTACAAAAAGAGTGTCATCGCCCGGCATAAGAACTTACAGTATTCTGTAAGTAATCATTTAGGTGGTGGCCAACTTTCTTAATGCAGGTCAGCACCACAGCTTTGATGGCAAATACTTGTCCTTGAGTAGCTATTACAATTCCCTTGAGAACAACTTACCTAAAAATAATAATATTTCTTTTAATAAAAATTTGGGTGATAAAATCACTACTAATAGGAACTGTAGAGAAATAAAATATTAATTTTTATATAATTATGGGGAAATGTGGGGATTTTTCTCTTCGGGTTCTTGGTTTCCTTAATAAACAATTTAGAAATGAGTTTGAAAAACAATTTTATTAGAATTTATAAAATATAGGTCCAGAAAAAATGTAAATATGGCAATTGTCAGAAGGAATATAGAAAGAGGACGACAGAACACAATAAGGTTTAGTTATGGTACACCAAACAAGACAGACCAGAATTGAATGGCAGAGGAGAGAGAACCTCTAGAGAAAAAAATAGTATGAAAACACAGAGTGACTTAAGAGCATGCTCAGGCTTTAGCCAGTATCCAAAAGAAAAAGAGATAGAGGAAAGCTAATGAATAACACAGAAAAGCTGGTAGGCCAGAGTGCTGATAATGGAAACTCCAGAGTGACTGCACCACTTGGGGTTAGAGGATTCTGGAAGGGGCAGGCATTGAATTGTTAATTACTCTTACTATCTTCTTAGCATGGATTTAGGTGAATTGAACTTTCAAAGAGATGGTGTCCTGCAAGGCCAGGTATTTGACAGGCTCAGCTGGAAAAACTGTTAAGGGAAGAGACAGTGGTGTGTAATTTTTTTTATTACAGTTTATTCACTTTTTATCCCAGCAGTAGCCCTCTCCCTTGTACCCTCCTAATCCCGCCCACCCTCCCTCTTCTCCTCCCATCTCTCTCCCCAGTCCACTGATAGGGGAAGTTCTTCTCCCCTTCCATCTGACCCTGGCCTATCAGGTCTCATCAGAACTGTCTGCATTGTCTTCTTCTGTGGCCTGGTAAGGCTGTTCTCCCCTCAGGGGGAAGTGATCAAGGAACCAGCCACTGACTTCATGTCAGAGACAGCCCCTGTTCCCATTTCTAGGGAGCCCTCTTGAACACTGAGCTGCCATGGGCTACATCTGTACAGAGGTTCTAGGTTATCTCCATGAATGGTCCTTGGTTGGAATATCAGTCTCAGAAAAGACCCCTGGGCACAGATTTTTTGGTACTGTTGCTCTCCTTGTGGAGCTCCTGTCCCCTCCAGGTCTTTCTACCTCTCCCTTATTTCATAAGATTTCCTGCACTCTGCCAAATGTTTGGTTATGAGTCTCAGTATCTGCTTCGATATCCTGCTGGGTAGAGTCTTTCAGAGGCCCTCTGTGGTAGACTCCTGTCCTGTTCGCTGTTTTCTCCCTCTTTTGTTGTCTATCAGTTTGCCTTTCTGAATGAGGATTGAGCATCTTACCCAGGGTCCTCCTTCTTACTTGGCTTCTTTAGGTGTACAGATTTTAGTATATTTATCCTATATTATATGTCTAATATCCACTTATAAGTGTGTAATGTTTTAATCTTTGGAACATGTTTTCATCCAGGATATGATAAACATTTTATTCTTTCGATCAGAAGAAAATAGCTTTTCCTCAATGGGCTTAGCAGAAATCTGATCTTTATCGTGAGCTGCCTTCAAGGTTACTGTAGTATTTGTTCCTTAAGGGTTGAGTTCTTAAGATTATTCAAGAGAAATTAGAAAATAGGCATCACCCAGTTCCACTATGAAAATCCCTAGCTCCAGTTCCAAAGCTGTTCATCAGAAGAGATTATCACTTAGACTAGAATGTATGGTTCCCAGGTAGGTAGTTGTATTTAGAAGAAGAATGATGGGGCTGGGAGTATACCTCAGAGGCAATAATCTTGCCTAACATATGTTAGACCATAAATCCAATTATCAGTACATACGAACTTACACACATACACACACACACACACACACACACACACACACACACACACACACACAGAGTCAGAGCTCTCTTCTGAAACCTCAACTCTTCATCCAAGACAGGACTGAAATGCAACTTGGCTTTTGGCCCAGGACAAAAATGGAACTGCTATTTTTTGGGTTCCTTTCCTCCCTATGTCTGTCTCCTGTCCTCATCAATATAACTCACGTTTAATACAGGTGATAACTCTATTTTTATTCAGTTTATAAATTTGTGGAATTTTTTTTTACAAACAGGAAAAATCCAATGTGTGTATGCTGTTGTGTATTAAGCAAACAAACATGGTAGAAGTAATTTGATAGAAATCTGAATAACAGATAACTTTTACTACCTAAGAAATGTATTATTTCCATTTGCGATACTGACTATTTACATCGTAGAGAAAGGGGACAAATTCCTTTTTGTTACTGCTTAAGGAAATCTCTCTGAAGATCACTGGAGAGAAAAGAAAGAAGTGAGTTTTTCCAGATTTAGAAAGAGATAACAACTTCTTGTTGAATGAGTACAGGTTGTGTTGTTTTCCCATTCTTTCTATTTTCGTTTTATCACAGTAAAGCAGGATGATCTCGTTTGCTTTGTAGAATCTAATGGCTTCACCACTGAGGAATCATTTTGTTTCTGTTGCTGTAATAAACACCGTGACAAAAAAGCAACCTGGGAAGCAGTTTACTTCAGCCCATCCTGAAGAAAGGTGGGAGCCGAATTCAAGGCAGGCAGCTGGAGGCAGGCGCTGAAGCAGAGGAGTGATAGTTACTGGCTTGTTCAGTTGGCTTTCTTATAAAGCCCTGGACCACTGGTCCAGGGGGGGCTAACTACCACCCAAGTGAACTGGGTCCTCCCACACTATTCAATAGCAAGAGAATGCCCTACAGATTTGAATACAATTTGCATACAAGAAAAAAACGCACCAACCTGATGGTAGCAATTTTCTCAATTAAGGTTCATCTTCCCAAATGACCTTAGCTAGTGTCAAGTTGGAAAAACAAACAAACAAACAAACAAACAAAACAAAACAAAACAAAAAACTATAGGACATCATTTAATGAAGAGCACATCAGAACTTCAGAGATTACATAAAGCAAACTTTGTGTCTCACCTGAAGAAGAGAACACTCAGAGAATCCAGTCAGTAGCTCCTGTCACCCTGTTTATTGTAGGAAAAAAAAATTAAATCTCTATGACTTGTTTCTGTGCCTATGTTCTTGACAGCACATTTCAGACACCTGCAGGGAGGTAGAAATAACTTTAAATGACTAAGTGAATAAACAGTATTATATAAATACCCTATGTGTTGCATATTAATAAGAACAGTACAACCATCTCTGAATATTAATCATACTTTCTATTAACATATTTGACCCTCACAAGACCTTAAAAGTCTTATTTGATGAGCTATCTAAATTACCCCTTGAAGTATAGTCTTCAGTTGTCATTTTAAGCACTAATAAATCTTATGCCGAGGAGCTTAAGATACCTGTACTCCTTGACAGGTGTCTGGCCTTGACCCCAAGCTTCACAGGTGGCCTCTTGTGTCTTTTCATATGACTGCTATCTTTCACATCCTCTCCTTCAGGTACATTTACAGATTATCCCAAAATATGTCCAAATGTGTTAGTAATAAGGGTGTTGGAGCCAGAAACCAGAATGAAGCCATTGCTGTTGCTCCTGCAGCTGTTCTCTTTGATACCTTAAAGCCACTTCAATATAACCCATCCTCATAGACTAGTGGGAGAGTTGACTAGGACAGCGCAAACCAAGATCCTAAATCTCTGTGTGTTTGTCACTTGGATTAAGTCATTCCTGCCTAGCTCGGTCCACCAATGTGTTGGCACATTCTGTTAAAATCATCTTATGTTCCGTTTGGCTAACATTTTTGTCTTATTTCAGCAGTACAGAAAGCTGGTGTTTGATTTTTTTTTTACCTTTTCTCTCTGAAAAACAATCTGAAATATTACACTTTATGAACTTAAAGTATGACAAGAGGAATTACATTTCTTCCCTCTTAAGGGCATTTTAATACTTTAAAGACCTCATCTAGAAAATGTCTTTTTATTATTATTCTTTAGTCAAATACCTTGTAGAAAGTTGTTTTCTCATTATTTGCTTATCCCTTCCAAGCTTGAAATCCCGTGATGGAAAATCAATATAAGAAATTATTTCATTTAATCCTATTTTGTATTTACATCTTACATGGGTGAATGAAACAAAGAAATATGTTAAGAAACAAATATGAAAGTATTATTTATACAAATAAACAAAATCTTATCATTCTCTTTAAAATGTCACTAGCTCTTTTGTCTGCAGCAAAACTTTCTTTTCAGTAATAAAAGGCAGTTGACCATCTTAAAAGCTCATATATTCCTTGCAGAATCTGCCTCACTGAAAATCAATGAGATCTGTATTACAATTGCCTTGGCTAGGAGCTGTGATGACAAATTATTTCACAGTCACAAATGTATCTGAATGTTAACTTAGCATCTAATGAAGCAAACACCCTGTTTGCTTTCTTATAATTCAAAAGCACCATTGAATAATTTTTTTTTTTGCCCTGCACTTTTGTCTACAACATGAATGTCTCCACATTTCTTATCTCTGTAAGAACATACTCTCTGATCTTAAATCTTCGGTTTAATTTCCTCTTCACTGCAGAAGTGTGGACTGGCTGGAGGTGATTTAAAAGCTACCAAGTAGTAGGTTTCAAAACAAGCTGAGGGATCCAGGGACATTGCTGCATTGCTGTTCTTGGATAGAAACTGTGATGCCTCTGAGACAGCATTGTGACCTGCAATTTTATTGATTCACCTTGCAACAATTTGCCTCCTGGAGACTGCTTCAGCTGGCGTTTTCCTTATACTGCATCCAGAATCCGAAATGCTGCAGGATTTCCTAACTGATCGTTTTGCTTCAGCGTCATCCTGACCACCAATCTTTCTCTGTAGTGCCTGAGTGTAAAAATTTTTTTAAAGTACATCAAGTCTTTCTCCGAAGTAAACTCTCCCTCAATGGATGTCTGGCTTTCACTGAGCCCCTCCTCCCCCCAGTCTTTTGACTTATGACTTATTGCCTTGCTTGTGCTTGAAATACAGTGAAAACTGAACAGTAACATGTGCTGGGGAAATGATACAGGAAACTAAGGAGATTGAAAGCTGGATAATGTTGTTTCAACTTACCCAATTTTAGCAAAACAATCTCTCAAAAGTAATGTGATTAGTAATTTACACCTGAAGGTGAGTTTCCTTAGTTAACAAATGTTATGCAAAGAACCGGCTTGCTTGAGGCTCCTGGAAGTTATTAGTAAGCAAACCAAGAAAGGTCCTGGCTCTCAGATAGTGTGCTCTAACTTCAGAGATAGAAAATGAGCAATTGAATGACTATATGCAATCATCTCAGATAGAAATCATTAGCAGGATGCTTGCAAAATAGAACAATGCAATGTTCTGGCTTTGCAATGAACAATGCAATGAAATGGCCTGGCTTTGGGGAACAGGATGTCCAGTTTAGATTATGATTTAAGTCATTTTTATCTATAACAGGACCTCTTTAACTGAAAGTAGTCCTGGCTTTAAGAAGAATATAAAAAATATTCAAAGTGAGTGGAACCCCAGACACAAGCATCATGAAGTAGAAATTTACTTGATGTACTCGAAGAGGAAGAGGGAAAGAGCATAAGGACGAGTAAAAGAAGGGGTAAAATGAACAGAAGAGCAGTAGGCCAGGTCAGAAGACATATCTGGTCGCTGTGGCCATGCATTGCTCTACAGGCCCAGTAAACAGCCCCCATGGCAGGGCTAATGCAAGTGCAAAACAGTGGAGGGTTTTAGGTACAGATATGATGTAGTCTTGTTAAAAATTTTATGAGTAGGCTCCAGATATCATATGGAGAGTTGATAGCAGAATCACACCACGATATGACCAGAGACCTGATGTCATCTGGTGTTGCTGACATGTCATCTGTGCTGAAACATCCAATCCATTGTGGTTATAAGAACAGAGTTTCTGAAATTCAAGTCTCTTCACACTTTTCATGTGGGTAGTTTTTACATAGAGTAAGAGAGCTGAAAACTTAAGTTGCTGTATCCTAGAATCATTTCTACACTCATATCTCCTTCTATTAAGGATCATGATACTGAAGATGACACAGGCAACGAAACTAGTTTGAAGTTTTCTCCAATTAGATTGAGTTGTGCAGTGCAACTCAAGTCACATGATCTGAGCAATTCTTGGCATTCACCTCATTGAATGTATTACCACTCCAAGGAAGTTCTCTGAAAGACATAAATACTTGCTGCATTCCTTCTTAGTTTCTCCTGCTTAGAAGTATCTAAAGTCTAATTAGTTTGAGACTGCTCTTATCCAATAGTAGAATGTCCTCATGCCCATCATATGTCCATCATTGTGTTCCTAAGGACTGTAGTAGGGTAGGTTGGTTGAGTCAACTTCATATACTTGTTGTAACCATGTAATGGGGTTTTGATCCAAGATCTTAAAACACCTCATTTGTATTATTCAGGTACATAGATTAAACATGGACCAGAAATCCATTCTTATTTATGTAAATATAATAGAGAAAGATATGATTAAGGTGTATCTTTTCTAAGATACTTTTATTAAAAAGTATAAATTAGGTGACTTCAATAGGAAGGTTAGCAGCTGGTAAAACTTGGCTATTTAAAACTCTATACATCTTTAAAATTTTGACTTTGTCCAGAAATACAGTCAGCACCTTTCTTGTCCACTATAATCTCTAAGTGAGACCTGAGGGACACATAACTCTTTGTGCTGCTGCTGAAGTTCCCCAGAGGTCTCTTTAATGACAGAAATGAGCTAAGACAGATATAGCAGCACGTACTTAAAATTAAACAGAGCTTTAGGGATACGGATTTGGAGATTCTCAGATAATCAGACACACAAAAAGACAGAATTTCAAAGCCATAAAAAGAAAACTTGAACTGAAATATTATGTCGACTCGTAGATAAAAATACACCAAATAAATGAGCAATTTTTGTATAGTGGGCAAACACAAACTAAATCTACACTACCCAGTTCTGGGGTATGAGTCACATCTCTCAAAGAGGCTTGCCAACCCTCTTTGCAAAACCCAATGGGTTTAAACAAGGAAACTTACAGCTAAACTTTCAGTTTGAGGATTTTTTTTTTTTTTACTATTTTTTTTTAAATGTATGTGGGTGTTTTCCCTGCATGTAAGTCTATGAACCAAATGAGACCATAGAGACCAGATTAGAAGTCAGATCCCATGGAACTAGGGTTACAGATGGTAATAAGCAGTCTTCTGGGTTCTGGGAATTAAACCAGGGTCCTCTGGAAGAACAGTCCATGAGTTAATCACTGAGCCATCTACCCAGCCTGTTTGATTACAAAGAAACAGCAAGATTATAAAGATTCCATGGAGGTGAATGATACACCTAGGGAAAACCTTCAAATTAAATTGTTAAGAAATAAGTCATTCATTTGGGTTTGCTCAGGTTTGGTTTCTTAAGGTGACTGTAACTATTTAACATGTGGAGACAGGTACACAGAACTGCTGTGATACTGTTCTCCTTCGGTGTTTGATCATTCTCCAAGCTGCATTCGCAATACGCACTAAAGCATTAGGTTGCTTTTGTGCATGTTAAAAGCAAAATGCAAAAAAGTGCCTCACATCCAGGTGCCTGGTTAAACAAATCCATGGTGATTTTCTCACGGGCTAGCCGGCTGCCCAGTAGTTACGTGTAATCTCCTACGGTCAGCACACTGATCAGTGTTTTGCTGCCTTCTCCTACTGCTCCTGAGAGAGAAGTGTTCTATGCTAAGAATCAACTCTTTCATACCTTTGTGAGAACATCTTTTCTGACTCCATTCACTTACAAACTACTTCGAGCATGAGCTTGGTCTCGTACTGCTACCTGGCTAGCAGCAGCTCATTTTCAGACCTGTAAGTCATTCTGGAGCCTCCTTTTGGGCTCAACATTCTATCTAACAACCATTTTCATTGAAGTATGGAGACAGATGTGACAAAAATGAAACTTCCAAATAGATTAAAAGTTTGTGATGGCTGTCAGGGAGCTCCCCGGCTGGGGAGAGTGACAGTAGTGATCCTTTGTCCATCCAAGTGTGCTTTAACGAGGAATGACCACTTTGCTTGTCCAATTACTACAATGATTTTATCCACACTTCCTCAAGGCCACCTTTGAAACTGAGACACTGTTTGGTGACCTGAAAATCTTATCAGCCTCATTTGGGAATTTATCTCTAGGAAAAGATAAGTCTGAGTCGGAGCCAAATGAAGGGAGGGGAGACTATACAGGCAGGCCCAACAAGTTCCTGTATCATATGCAAGCAGTGTTTTTAGTTTTTAGACAAGTATTTATCATATTCTGGACTGTCCATTTAATCTCCATAATGTAAGGAAGTAAGGACCTCCTTATTTTATGTTGCTGAATATATTAATTCTGGAATGCTTAGCATATTTATATACAGAGTGATGGTTTTAATTTTTGAAGCTCAAAGACAATTTTCTTAGAATTTAAAAGGGGCAGGCAAACTGTAAATATCAGAAACTGCTGGAAGAGGAGACTGGAGAAGGGAAGGAAGAAGGAAAAAAAAAGACATGCCATTGAAGCCAGAACATAGGTCAGACACATGGTGAACAAGCAGACACGTGGCAGGAAAGGAGGCTTTAGAGAAAGTAAGGAAGTCCAAAGCATCAGGAAAAAGACTTACTTAGGTTCTGGCAAGAACCTGAAATAAAACATAGGCAGAAAAAGGAAAAAGAAGAGGCAGTGCCTTTCTGACTCAGACTACAGGAAGAATATGGCTCAGGGGAACCTCTTGGTGGCTCACAGGGACAGGGATAGGGCCAGCAGCCCTGCAGAGAAAAGGTGTAGTATCTCATTGGAGGAAAAGTGTATTCCGTCTCTTTAGCATGGCCTACGGTGAGCCTTGCCACGCTCTTTAAGAGCCTTTTTCCTACACATGTGGGCTGTCTGGTACAGCTTTAGAACTCTCTCCGTCCTCTTTATTCCTCACGCAGGGTCTCCCATGTAGGTCCACAAGGTTGAGAATAAAATCCTGACTTTCCTCTCCACCCACATCAATTCCACCATCACCGGCACCGCTCTCTGCCTCCCTTGTGCTTCTTCACTTAGGATAAGAAACTGCCCCTTGGAATGTGCATCCTTCTGGTAACCGAAGTCTCCCCTCTTTCTGTTTTCAAGGATGGGAGGAACAGTTTTATTGGACACCAGCTGGGCGGGGTAGTGGAAGTGCCAAACAGCAAAGACCAACGGGTCAAGTCAGCCAGAGCCATTCAAATCACCTACTACCTCCAGACCTATGGTTCTGCCACTCAAGACCGCATAGGGGAGAAGTGGGAGAATGAGTTCTGTAAGCTTATGAGGAAGCTCCAGGATGAGCACCAAGACCTCCAACTGTACTCTCTGGCATCTTTTAGCCTCTGGAGAGACTTCCATAGGACCAGCATCCTGGCCAGAAGCAAGGTCCTGGTGAGCCTCGTGCTGATCCTGACCACGGCCACCTTGTCCAGCTCCATGAAGGACTGCTTGCGCAGTAAGCCCTTCCTGGGCCTCCTGGGGGTGCTCACGGTATGCATTTCCATCGCCACTGCAGCCGGGATCTTCTTCATCACTGATGGGAAGTACAACTCCACCCTGCTGGGAATCCCTTTCTTCGCCATGGGTAACTATCCATCCTTGTGGTAATCGGATTCTTGCCGGTTTGGGGCAAGGTAGTACATTTCTTGGCTTCTCAGGGCAGATATGTTTTAGTTCTGCTTTGGTGTGTCTGTGTGACTGTGTGAAATTTTCCTTGGGGTTTGTGCTTGCTTTGCCTTTTTGAAGCCATCAGAGGAAGTTATAGAATAAGCAAGCCATCTTCCCTTTAAGCTAAAGATGTCAAAACTCTTTAGATTATACAATACAGGCGTTCTCAACTCAGTTTTTTCATAGCTGATAGATAGCAAGTATCAGATACCCAACTAAAGAGAGTTGAGGTATTATTTTCAAATATAATTTTGTGTTCCTAATCATAGCCACCATTAGTGAAAGTGACAGGACAGTTAATGAGAGTGACAAATGAAATATAAGAACTGATGTTTTAATCCCAAAGATCTCTAAAGTAAACTCAGATTCATTTAATGCTTTTGCACAGAATCTACTCTATTCTTTTATGTGTGTAAAAAAATTTAAATGAAGAACCCTGCCTGATGCCACTTAGATAGATATATTGTCTAGTTCATCTCTGATGAAGATAATGAGTAACCATCCTTAAGATTGTGAATTTTCTCCCATCCAGACGTAACTGATGTCCCTAACTATAGAAATGGTGTATATATGCATACAGGCGTGTGGTGTATGTGTGTGTGAATATTGTCTAGGAATAAACATGAGGGAGAACTCAGTGACAGGGTGAATCTTATTATAAAGAGGAGACAATGGTAATATCTGTGGTATTCACAAGGCTCTGTTCTATGTTGTGTAATCATGTGTAACAATTCAGAAATTGAACCTCCAGGTGGAGAACTGACACAAGCAGGAGATACATAAGTAAAATGAACAACTTTTGAAAATCAGCTGTAAATAAGTTTCACTATTAAATGCTAAATAAGCAGGCGAATGTACAGAATGCTCGCCATGTGGCCAAAGCACCTTTTCTTTTTACCTTCACTAGCATATTTGTAAATGAACATAAGGCATGCAAATGGTACCAGCTGAGGTCAGATGTCTGTATTGGGAATCCAACTTCATTATAGTTTAATAAGCTAGCTCATCTATGCATCTAATTCTTGCATTCAGTACTAAGAAAAGGTCATCAAGTGGTTGTAAACGCTCAACAAATATCTACAAGTTTTAGTAGGTAACACTATGAAGGCACAGTGAATTCCACAGTGATAAGGAAACAACCCTTGGCTTCACGCAATTGACTTTTCAAGATTTTGCATAGTATCACAAATGCATATTCACTAGCTAACAAAGTAACCTTTCCAAAAGCTGTGTAAAATACTTTGCCATTAGTGATAAAGATGATTCTAAAACTGAATCATCTATACATTTTATTTTTTCTAAATATTCAAGTCTCTTTTATACTTTAAAAATGACTAAAGATTTCTAAGAATCACACAGTAAGACTCACAAATAAAATATATCTTGCTCAAGCCTAGTCAGAACCAGTAGCCCCTTAATTATAGAATAAAAAGATATTTTTCAGAAATAGATAGAATTATACACTTAAAACAAATAAGCTAAAAAGAAAATAACTGCCTCTACTAATACTGGATTGTAACATCAGTCCTACAGGGGTAGAGTGCGGTTTGTGTTGGAAAAGTTCAGATATCTAGCACACACTTTGTGCCTATCTTCTGACTTCTGCAAACACAACGCTAAACACTGGAGGGCATGGGCTGTAAGAAGAGAGGTCAGGGGCATTCATGGTGCTGCTGCAGTTCTGAGGGGAATGTGTCTGCAGTTCTTTGTAGGTAAAGCAATGAAAGACCCACAAGCATGTGTTTAAAAATTCTGCTGCAAGACCAAGTCTCTATTTTCATCCTGGTTTTCTTATGTTGTACGTTATACTGAGTACTCAGTAGCATCTATCTGTCTGGTTCTTTACATAAAAATGAAGAATCGGAATTACTTAGTATTAAATCTGAAGATGCTACAGCATCATTCATTCAATGGAGAATTTCATCATTCCTTTTAAAATTGCAGGGTATATCAATCCCAAACCTCTAACTAGGGAGATACACATACACACAGAGACAGCAAGAGAGAGAGAGAGAGAGAGAGAGAGAGAGAGAGAGAGAGAGAGGCTGACTAACTAACCCTTAAGGAAACACAGCCTTGCATACAGAGCATCACATAAGCAAAGCTATGAGTCACAGAAAATGCATGGCTGTGAAGGTGCTGAAGGAGAATGTGCTATTAAAAATGTTGTTTTTCAAGTGCCTATTTACCAGTGCCATGCAAACCCTTCGGTGTACTATTGTTTTTGAAATGTCCAAGCTACAAAATCTAAAATCAGTGGTCTATGGAAAGAAGCCCAACACTTCTTATAACCTCTACTTCTTCCATAGTGTACTTCCTGTGTGATAAATCATGACCAAAAGCAACTTGAGGAGGAAAGAGTTTATTTAGCTTACACTTTCACATCATGGTCCATCATGAAGAGGAATAAAGAGAGGGACCTGGAGACAAGAACTGAAGCAGAAACGATGGATCGACACTACATACTCTTGTTCTCCAGGCTAACATTCACTTACCTCTCACAGGATTACGTGCCAAAGGGTAGCTTCAGCTACTGTTGGCTGGGCTCTCCTACATGAATCACTAATTTAAAGATGTCCCTACAGACTTGCCTCTACACACCAGTCTGATAGAGGAATGTTCTCATTTGAAATCCACTCTCCCCACATGACACAAATTTGGGTCAAGTTGACACAAACAAACAAACAATGACAACTTTTTTTCTATCTTCCTGGAAGGATTTTGTGTACCAAGATTCAAAACCCTTCCCCCTTTTCAAAGATGATTCCCAAAGTTGTATGTATCGATTATAGTCTGCTCTATAAACCAAATAGGCACCTATCTGTCATACTTTTTATCTTGTATCTTCCCTCTCTTTTCACTATATATTTTTTATTCATTTGATGGGCCTAGTCTCATTCCAGAGGCACATAATATATCTAAATATTCTTTCTTTTTAAAGCCAGTTCCTGTTTTGATACTTTTTTTGTTGATTGTCCCTTGAGCAAAGTTTTATTTGTCACGTTACAGGCCCCACATTCGGGCTTAGAGAAGATGACTGTTGATACATAGTCTCTCTACACCCACAAACACAGAATTAGAACACATTTTTTAAAGTCATGAAATGACTCAAGCTTAATATTCTGTCTCTATGAAAGAGAAAGTGAGGATTCTGCCAGTTAAAATTACAACTCACTGTTGACAGTTTTGTCTTAAAGGTTTTCATTTGCTTGCCATGCATGCATTTTCTCCTTATGGGAGAGGCAAAGTAAGTTAACACCACACAAAACTGCTAAGCTGGCCCATGCTCTGTCATGCTGGTTTCTCATAGATAGTTGACAGGGTATAAATAGCCTTGGTTGACTATTATTTGTCTGCTCACTCTGAGTTTGAGCTGAATCTCTTACTGGTCATGTTCACACACTAGTCATACAGAGAACTTGCTTTGTGCAGGTGGGCTCAAAGTTTACAGATATAAGCTTGTATGTATCTCAGAGTGGATATTTGCTGACTAATATGATACTCGAGGTGTTTAGGATGATAGACTCAAAGGCTTTGGATTAAAATAAATCAAGTCCTTACCCTGGTGGATTTTACACATAAGTCCAAGAGAAGGGAGTGAAGGGACAGCAAAAAGAAGAAATGTAAATTTTGCCATACTGTTAAGAAAAGGCATGGGTGGGATAAAGAGCATAGGTGACCAGGGTTGGGGGAACTTTGTCTAAAACCTAAAATTAAAGTAGAAAGCTAAGTGAAGTAAAGGAAGGAGATGCATAGAAATTGAGAAAAGTGCTTCTGGAAAAGAAAACAGGAACTGAGAAGAAGAAATCGAGAATGGCTCGAGAGAATGGGAAGCCAACTAAAGAGAAGGCTGGAAAAGGTACAGAGAGAGTCTGCAGGACACTGAGCAGTTAATAGTTCAGATTTTAATCTGTGGAGATAGAATATTATGTGAAGCACTTTGAGACAAAAAGGTACACATTTTTGTTTCTGACATATTTTTCAAGAAACATACATTAAGGTGTATAAATCAGAGAAATGTGTCACATGTTAAGAGGAACATAATCAACAGCTTAGCTTTGTACCTGCTAAATCAGAGATATCCATTAGGAATTCAACTGCAGAAATGTGGGTTGGACTAGCTGTATAAAATTGTGTGAAAAATAGGTTCAGAAGTTGGAGCTGGAGATGTTTGTGACTTGTGATGGCAGTAATAATATTAAATAGTATGAAAATGTATTAAGGTCAACTAGAAAGATGATTATAGATGAAATAAATGCCTTTGGCTCAAGCCTAAAGCACGTTAATACTTTCAGAAAGGGAAGATGAGATGATCCAGAAAATGAACAATAAAAATTATTAGACAATGGGAAAAGCTTGCAAATCAAAAAGGATAATGTCCTGGGAGCAAAGAAGATGGTCATGAAGGAGCAAGATACAACTCATGTAAGAGATTCTAATGCCCTGTGTCTGGTGAGAACAGAAAGTGAGCTTTGACACATCAATCTAAAGGCCAGGGATGACTTTGACAAGAAGTACTTTGGGGGATGATGAGGGCAAAAGGGTCATTTAAAGATGATGAATGGAGATGAAAAGAAAGTAAAGACAGCAAGTAAAAACAATGAAAACTGTCTTTGCATTATTTGTTTTAATTTGAAAGTAAGGAGTAAGGCCCTTTATATATGGTAGAACATGGTCAAAAGAGAAAAAAACTCCATAGCAAAGCAGAAAGAAAAGGGGAAATTGTAAAACGAATGCCTTTGAGCAGAGACAGCTCTGCATTTAGAGCACAGCGGCCATGGCCAGTCCAGAGAAAAGGAAAGGAAGAACACAGGGAAAGATAAATAGATGCTAAATGATGAAGGTGTCGCAGCTTGAATGTGGAAGTTTTCTTCTGTGGCTTCAACTTCTGGCAGGAAATTATTAAGTAAATCAGCAGCTGAAAATAACCATTAGAAGGGAGGTACTGATTTTTTGAAAATGAAAGAAATGTGAAACAATCACTTGGACGTATTGAGCCTAGATTTTAAATTTTGAGAATAACTAGGGAATGTGAAAAAGCTGTTCATGCTAGTGTTCGTGATTTTAATAAACTAATCAGTGAGCAAGAATCCTGAACGTTTAAGTCCCCATCTACAAAAAGCTGGGTGAAAACATTAAATTTGATGAGCAATAAACCTTGTGATACTTTGGCATAATATTGTCATTTGCAAAGTTAATGCTTGAGAAAACAACTTAGTTACAAGGAAAATTCATTGTTTACAATTTTGTTTTGGGCCATACTCATAGCCAGCTCTCTTGGAGCATGTGCACACATTGGACAGAGCTGGGCTAGAGCAATTTTTATCTTCGTCCTATGACTGGTAGCAAATATTGGACTCTGATAGGATGATTTTACCATAGACTGTTGCACTGAGTCTCTAAATGTGTCCTTACCAGCGTGATGTTCTCTGAATAATTAGAGACTTCCTATATAAGATCAAGAAGATCCTAGAAAAAGTATTTCAAGAAGGCTAGGCAAAAGCTGAAAGTCTAGTCTATCTACAGAACTTGCATCACAGCAAAACTGCCATGTTCTGCTGGCTGCATACCAATTAATAGGGCCAGGAAGGAGTCAAGAATAGGACAGTAGGTCTCCATATCTTGAGGAGATCTTTGGCAAGACAACATTGCAGAAGAGTGTGTGAAACTAGAGCTGCTGTTCTGGAAGCCTCTTGAAGATGTGCAACGAGAAAGATAGAATCTAGAGACACTTGATGCAATGGTCTTTCAGAACAGAATATTCTCGTGAAAATAGCTACATTCTTCTTTTTCTGGTATGGAAGACAAAAGCAGGGCTAAGGACTTTTGGATTTCATAGGACCGGATGGTCTTAGTATACAATAGATTTTTATCCCAGGGAAAATAATGTCGTCAAAAACTATGTTAGTATTTGGGGTGGACACAGATTTGCTGAATTATTTTGAAAAGGAGAACCTGTCACTGAGATCCATAATTAAGTCTAAAACACACTAGGAGTGATTTGTGCAATATATAATATATACTTCAGAAGGATGGTGTTTTCAGAAAGGTCAAAGAGACCACCCATGAGGATGAAGAGGATACTTTTAATATCATCAGTCCAGAAGCACAGGAAGAGAGAAGAAAAAATAGAACCCTTTTCAGAAAAGGATCCTTAGAAGCAGGGTACATACACAAGGAACAGCCAATTTTCACTAAAGCAAGACTCTGGAGATACCTGCCAAAAGGATTAATATTTCAAACACAGTGTAGTGCCAAGGGATGGGGGCAGTAATATTGGTGAAGGAGGAAGTTGGAAAAGCTCACCAGCCATGCAATTAACATCTGATCTTGTTGGACGTAGAGTTAAGAAAGGACTGTGTTACCTTTGTTGTCATGGTTGTGTCACCTGCTGCATGGAACCTTATCTAAAATGTTTCCCCTCATTGGGGAATGCAACTGTGACTACATGACATCATTACTGTTGTGTAAAGTACCCAGAGTGGAAATTTTTGAACACTGACTTATTGACGTGTTTTTTTTCTAACTCTTAGCCTTTTAAGAATAAGACATCTACAGTTTTGTTTGCTTTTTTTGCATTAGATGCCTTAGTGTGCCCTACGTGCTATTGTTTAATTGTAGTTTCCTTACCCTTGCACACCTAGGGTTTGGTGCCACCCACAGTGAACAGGGTTTTCCCACATTAATGGGTAATTTCTCACAGTCATGCCTTCCAGCCAATCCAAGGTAGATAGAGAATCCTTCAATGACACTCTCTTCCTAGATGATTCTAGGTTGTGTCAGGTTGACAATAAGAGCTGACCATCATATTCACTTCCTTGTTTTGTTAGACTTTTTGAAGGGAGAAAGAGAAGATCTTCGCATAACAAGACACTGAAGATTATGTCAAACATTGAAGGTAGCATTGAATAGTATGTACTCTTAGTGTATAATTCAGTTAGAATTATAGGCTGACTCCTAGTTCCTTAAGGTTTTATATACTCCATATCAGTGGTTCACAATCTTCTTAATGCTAAGATGCTTTAATACAGTTCCTTATTTTGTGGTGACCCTCAACCATAAAATTATTTAGTTGATACTTTGTGCCTGTGATTTTGCTCCTGTTATGAATTGTAATGTGAATATATGATATGCAGATGTCTGAAACCTGTGAAAGGGTCCTTTAACCCCCTAGGGATTGTAATCCACAGGTTGAGAACCACTTGTCCACAGACTCCGTCCTCATTTTTTGAATATTTGTTTGTTAAAGTACTTGTTCACAGAGGTCTTTTCAGAGACTGATACTCCGAACAAGGACCATTCATGGATATAACCTAGAAACCCTGCTAAGATGTCTCCCACGGCAGCTCAGTATCCAAGTGGGTTTCCTAGTAAATGGAACAGAGACTGTCTCTGACATGAACTCAGTGGCTGGTTCTTTGACCACTAACCCCTGAAGGGGCGAGGAAGACAGTGCAGCCAGTCTTTATGAGACCTGATAAGCTAGGGTCAGATGGAAGGGAAGGAGGACCGCCCCTATCAGTGGACTTGGAGAGAGGAGTAGGAAGAGATGAGGGAGGGAGGGTGAGATTGGGAGGAAATGAGAGAAGGGACTACAGCTTGGATACAAAATGAATAAACTATAATTAATATTAAAAATTAAAATTTAATTAAAAAAGTACTTGTTCAAGTACAGTAAGGAATTTAGGAGTGAAAAATATTGTTAAATAACACAATTTTACTCAGAGTAAGAAGCATGGAGACCAGGTCTGGAGAACTTAACTGATAGGTTTGACTCTTTAAATGGAAATAACATGTAAATGTGCCTCACACTTCCCAACTTGCTTCTATTTTTAGTCCCTGGATCAGATGACAAATCGGGATTGGATATTAAGCAGTTAGGGAAATGAGTAGAGCAGCAATTTATCCACTACGCTGCAGAATGATGGATGTGCCAGAGAGCTTCAAATCTCCCAACTTGGACATCTGAGCTGTCCTCAAATACATGTCCATCAAAAACAGCCTCAACAATCCTCGTTAATTATACTTGACTCGGCTGTCAAGTCAGAACGTTCCAAGAAAAATGTTTCTGACACAGGCCAGCTGTGATTGCCAAGCAGAACTTGATTTTCCACAGAGCTGCTTCAGTGTACACAGTATCATTCACACTCAGGGAACGTCAAGCTGAGAACACCGCAAAGCTGATGTCATTGCTTTTCTGGTGGAAAAAAAAAAAAAAAAAAGCCCTTACCAGGTAGAATTTACTCTAAAAGTGAAGTTTTAATTAATATAAAATAAATTTTAATCTAGAGATTTCATACCCTTTCATCGAATACAAGAGAAAATTGAAATAGGAAAAAAAAAAAAAAGGACACCTTGTATTTTTGGGGATTCTAGAGGACTGCCTCCTAAAGGTTGAGGAGCCCTCGGCAGTGGTCCCACCTGATTTTCTGAAACATTTTGAGTTCTACGTGAGTCAAATATCTGTGTATCAGAATTGTTGGTTACTTGGTACTTTTATTTTTATTTTTGTTCTCTCTTCTTCACTTCCTTCATTCCGCCCTCATTCCCTTTTTTTCTCCCTCTCCTTCCCTCCCCCTTGTGTGTATGTGTGTGCATGTACACACGTATGTGTCTGGATTCGCGTGTTTGTGTCTTTCTGCGTGTGCATGTACACACGTTATTCTATGGGCGTGATGGATGTGTGCCGACATATTCTTGAGGGTCCTTGTCTTCCACTTCGTGTGAGATATGGTCTCTGTCCTTTGGGTTTTTATGTTGTTGTTGTTGTCGTTGTACACTATGGATGCCAA
The DNA here is from genome assembly GCF_907164565.1 of Psammomys obesus. Taxonomy (NCBI): domain Eukaryota; kingdom Metazoa; phylum Chordata; class Mammalia; order Rodentia; family Muridae; genus Psammomys; species Psammomys obesus. Next base: position 1,718,674 of record NW_026585626.1, read on the forward strand.
GGTAACCTGGGTGCTAGCTTCCAGGGATTCTGCTGCTCCTTCCTCACGTCAGTTTCACAGGAATAAAAGGACTATAGGCTCTATTACACTGTGATTTTAAGTGGGTTCCAGAAGTTCAAACCCAGGACTTTCTACTTATATAGCAAGTGTTTCTACCATTCCTGGGTCATCTCCAGCCCTTTTTATTTAAAACCATTTTTCATTGCTATATCAAGACATTTTAATACCATTACATATCATACATTAATTGTATTCCCTTCCATAATTCTCACTCCCCCTTCCTTGTTCCATTCTCTGTTCCTTGGGTTTTATTATGATTGAGCTTTTTTTTCATCTAGGCCGGGACAAAACTTTAATATTCAAGTCTTTACTTTAGACCTGGGTGATTAGATGTCATTGTCTACCTTTAAAGGATAAGCCTGAGTACACCCCTGAGTTTAAATTTACTATGAAGAAGTTGCTATTCTTTTTGCCATGATTTATGTGGCCTAGCTGGGAATAAGAATAGGGACAGGTGACTGATTCATCCAGGGACTGATCAAACTTAAAGTCAAAATTCTAAACAGTGTCATAGATTAACAATATAAATCAGCATAAAATGAAAATATGTGTCATATTAGTTCTGATATCTAAAGATATTCTTTGAGATGAAAGACAGAGGCAAAATATAGACATCTTAGTGGGTGATAAAAAATTAATGAAGGGAATTTTTACCAGAAAGAACAGATTAATATTAGACTAGGCTATTTTTAGTAACAATAAAGGTGACGTATAAGAGAAACAAGACAAATGATTCAGTTCCCCAGATAAAAGTAAATAAGATTCAAAATGGGAGACATGAGTGCGGAAGGGCTCAGCTCCTGTAGGATTCGGACCCTGTAATGGTGAGTGCAATGAGGACCTATCTATAAGTTTGACTGAATTGGTGGAATTACTCTCTAAAATTCTGCCCCTTCTTCCCTCCTTTCCTCTGTGGGCCCAAAGGACATTCTGAATTTGTGAATTATAATGTGGTTACAATGCCTGGGTTACAATTGGTACCCTTAACAATTAACTTCTTTTTAATATTTAATTGGCTGTTTGGGGGAATTTCATACACATGTACTTTACATCATTTCTACCCTAAACTCTCCCCCTCTCCAATTTTTATCGCCCTTCTCTCTCTCTCTCAACGTCACGATTCCTGCTTTAATTATTATTGTAACACATACATGTATGTATGAATACAACCTGCTAAGCTAAGCCCATTTACTGTTTACAGATGACCAGTTGGAATTGGATAACTAATCAGCAGCCTCATCTCTTGGGAAGATTGATTCTCCTCTCAGCAGCAATTAACTATTTGTAGCTACTGAAGGAGGGGTGAGGCCTCATGAGATGTCTCTCATCCAAGTTGGCATGTCAAACTGTCAGTATGCAGGTCTTGTTTAAGTAACCACTTTTGTTAGGATGTTATGGGTTTAACGCCCTGTCATTTATAGAAGACACGCTCTAGGAGCTGAAGTACTGATCCTCTGCCACACATGCCTGGCACTTCCTCTTTCATGAGGTTCCCATAGTTTTATGTGTAGGGTTTGTATTACAGGTGTATCAGTTAGGGCTAGGCACCTCATAATCAGTTTTGTCCAAGTGTGAATTCCTGTAATGGTCTTCCTCCTCTGCAAAGAAAACCTTCCTTTTGATGAGGGCTGAGAACTGTACTTATCTGTATATAAAAGGGTAGGTGTTTAGGATACAGTTGGGAATGATGGTGATTTAGGAAAGTTGGCAGCAGTAGCTTCCTCTCTAGGGTGCTTGACTTCACCAGACACAGGGAGTTGAGGTTCCCAGTACCAGGCACAAACGGGCATTAAGTCCAGTTAGGTAGCTGTTGGTTACTGCTGTGGATGATTACTTCTTGAATAGTTTCATCTTTCCCCTAGTTCACAGGTGTGGGCTTCTATAGGCAGAGAGATAAATCTGAGAATGGAACTGGAAGCTCATTCAAAATTTTTTATTTACTTGAAAAGGCTGTCAAACTGTTGAGGCAATTTTAGATTCTAAATATGGGATTTTTGTTTAATGATTTTTATCTTTTCTTTGTCTGGTGCTTCTTTTGGCACTGAAAAGTGTTCTGGTAGCTGTTCTTTCATTTGCCTAGATTTAAGTAAAGATTGGCATTTTGATCCAATGAGGAAGTAAAGCCATCAAAGCCTTTCTGCACTCCAATGTGGATCAAAGATCAGAACCTGTACCTCTCCACCCTTCTCCCAGATTTTGCGCTCTCTCTCTCTCTCTCTCTCTCTCTGTCTCTCTCTCTCTCCCTCTCCAGCTGTTCTCAACAGAGCCTCGGAGGGTTTTCAGAGTTCTGAAAAGAGCTAAAGAGCTAAGATAGCAAGACTCCTAGCCCCTCCTCCTGCTTCTGGCTGTGTTCTTCACCTTGTCTCATTTCTGCACACATTTTGTTTAATATAAAGTGACTGTGGGTTTACATTTGTTTGGAATCAAAGAAGAAGGGAGGGGGAGGAAATAAAACGTGAAAGCAGAGGGGAAGAAAGGGCAAAGAAAGGAGGATAATATAAACACACACACACACGACTGGGCACAAACACGATTATTCCATTTTCATTCTATGCTGCCTGCTTTATAATATAATGAATGCAGACACTTAAAATGTATGTGCTTCTAGCCTGAGTGGCTGTGTTCTAGTTGACATACTTCCTGTTGTCTTCCTTGAAGTGTTTCCACAGATGTAATGTTTATTTCACACCTCCCACTTCTCTCTTACACACAAATTAGTTTCATTTAAGGTTGCAGGAGATAAAGGCTCATGATTGCCAAGAAAAATGGAGTGAGAGACTGCCAAGAGATTCAATTATGCCATGATCTTGAGTTCCATTATTTTCCAGTGTCTGTCTTACAGATCAGGATAATGACACAGTAACAAAAACTGTCAATGTTACAACTCCATTAACCAAGTCCACAAGAGGTAAAAATGTTAGCCAGAACTTGTGTTCCAATAGTCTCTCTAAACAGTGAGCTACCTGCAACTCCTGACGAGGCTTTTCTTTTGTTCACAGTGTATAAAATATTAGTTACTACTCAGAAGGCTTTGTCATGCCATAAACTACAGCAAGGGGACATCTTATAAATATCCTTGGTCTAAAAATTACTGTCAAAATCTCTTCGTCTTTGTCTCCCAGATCCATTCTTATTCTTCCTGGGAAATCTTTCTACGTTCCAGAGAGCTGTCCACCTTGCTAGATTCTACTAGTCTGTATCAACCTTCCTTTTTCTGTCGCTAATCGTTCTCTAAATGGATCAGTGTGGCTTGCTAAGAACTAAACAAAGTTTGTGTTGACTCTGGGAGACAATCCTTTTTGTTGTTCCTATACTGATCAAATGTGTTTGATCTGTGAGTGGTCCTTTTAGCTCTTTTCAGATGATCTAGGGTTCTTCCTCCTCACCCCATAATCTGCAGATGACGGTTTTCTCTGGGTTCTGTTATTTCAGTCAGTTTAATATTTTAGACACTCTAATATTGAGTGTTATCCTAAAAAAAAAAAAAAAAGGAAAACCCAAGATTGTAGTACGTGGTGTGAATCTTGCTGACTCTCTCCTACTCTATTTCCAAACTGTTACCAAGAACTGTAATTACACAGCTCAGTACTGCTGTTCTCTAATAGCTGTCTGGCCCAGAGACAGTGGTTCATCCAAGGAGGCTAATGAGTTTTGTTTGCCTCTATATTGCTTCTAAGTTTGATCACCTTTACATTCATTGCTACGATCAAATAAAAACTTTTGTGTGCACAAGGCTGTTTTCTCTCTAATATTCTTTTTTTTTTCCTAGAAATTCCCATGTATTTCATTTTTTTCTAATTTTTCAGAGCTCTTTCTTTATGGCTTAAGAAAATAACCTACATCCCATTTGTCTTTCTGTTGGAAATAGGAAAAAACAAGTAACAGGACAGGAGCCTACTGCAGAGGGCCTCTGAAAGACTCTACCTAGCAGTGTGCCAAAGCAGATGCTGAGACTCATAACCAAACCTTTGGCATAGTGAAGAGAATCATATGAAAGAAGGGGGAGTTAATATGACCAGGAGAGAACAGGAGCTCCACAAAAACCAAATATATCAGGGCACAAGGGTCTTTTCTGAGACTGTTTCTCCAACCAAGGACCATGTATGGATATAACCTAGAACCCCTGCTTGGATGTAGCCTATGGTAGCTCAGTATCCAAGTTGGTACCCTAGTAAGGGGAACAAAGACTATTTCTGACATGAACTCAATGGCTGGCCCTTTGACCTCCCCACCCACCCCTATAGGGAGGAGCAGCCTTGCTAGGCTACAGAGGAGGACTTTGCAGCCAGTCCTGAAGATACATGATAAGCTAGGGTTAAATGGAAGGGGAAGAGGACCTCCCCTATCTGTGGACTTGGAGAGGGGCAGGGAGGAGATGAGGAAGGGAGAGTGGGATTGGGAGGGAATGAGAGAGGGGGCTATGGCTGGGATACAAAGTAAATAACCTGTGATTAATATAAATAAAAAAAGAAAATTTATAAGAAAAAAGAAAAGAAAAGAAAAGAACCTCCAAATTCAGGAATAGCTATTGCTTTCCTTTTCTGCTTCTTCTGTGTGCTTGTTTACATGTCTATTTCTACTTCTCCTGCTGAGTTTCAAAGCCCACATTAAGGCATTGAGGCTATTTTTGTATCTGCAGCCAGTAGAAGAGGTCCTAGAATAGTGTGGGAGGTATTTTAAAGTCATTTGTACTGCCTGAATGGAGGGCTGCTCTGCCATTTGACCCACTATATACCCTGGGACTCACCCCTGAGTTTCCAGAGCAGTGCTGCTGGATTTTGTTTAAATTATCCCACCATGCTTTCTTTCCATCTTTTATCTTTCCTGATCCTTGTTCTAGAACAGTGATTTTCTTCTAGGGACTGCATGACTGACCCTATCTCCTTCAACTTCTGTCTTTTTGTTGAAAAGAGGAAGGCAAAGAGAAAGAGCTGTCTTCCAGCTTCTGACCACCTCGTGCAGCACTGTTTCATTAACACTGACTCTGCAGAGTCGGGCAGACCCTCTTCCTTATTCCCAGCCCTCACTGGTTCCTGGCCACACTACTCAGAGCATTTATACCATAGGACTCGTAACAACTTCCTGCTATTGATAATATTAAGATGCCAACAAACTTTGTTTCTTCTGTTTTTCCATTGGCTCTGACCATATCCACATAAATAGTTATCAAGATAGTTACTGGCCCAGGATACCCCAAGGATCCCTGCCCCAGAGAGACAGAGCACAGGGAATAAGAAACAATGTCAAGAGATAGAGGACAAGAGAGAGGAGGCAGGGATATTTGTCCTGGGGACAAGGAGGGAGCAGACGACATAGAACTGTTTCTGGATAGAAGATACAAACATGGCCCATAGAAAAAAATGGTAATTTATAAAGGTAAAAGGGGAAACCTCATGTAGGATGGGGTATAATTTTAATTAGGTATGTTAATTAGGTGAGCCAAAGAGGGGTTTTGATTGCTGGACTTCAGTAGTTTGATAGCAGGACCTTGACAGAATCATGAGGAAGAGGTGGCCAATTAAGGAATAAACCTTGGGGATAACGTTAGGAATGCAATCTAATGTTTTTGTTCTTGTTCGTGTTTTTGTAAGGCAGAGGGAATGAGGAAGAAGGGCAAGGCCTGCCAGAGCCATTTTTGCCAAGCTCAAGCTGGCTAGAGTCTCTTCAAGTATTCTATTAGATTTGAAGTATTTCCCAGACGTCCATGTAGTTATGTCAGCTGTGTCAACCATATTTCAAAGGTAATGGATGCCACTCAATCCCAAATCATCAGCAGTCCTAAGAAAAGCCTTACTGTAGATATTGCCCAGAATGTGGACACATGGCCTCTGTCCATCTCAAGTTCACAACACCCTTAATTCAGTGCACACTTTACCTCCTTTCGGACAACAGGCTGGAATCATGACTCGGTCACCCATTTTTACAGTTTCTGGGGTACACTTTCCCTAATAAGTTGACATTTCCAGGGCGAAGCTTCCCTGCAGACGCAGACTTATTTTTGAAAAATATGTCTCTACCGTTTTGATAAATTTGCTCTTTGAGAAAGTGCCTGAAAGGTAAAATTTTTAAAACTGTTTGTGTTTTATTTTCAGCACCCTTGGTAAAAGCTGAAGTGCTCATTAATAGCTACTACCTTCTCTAAGATGTAAGAATGGGGAATGATCCCATTGGAGAACACTGTGTCTCAGGGTTTACTTTTGGTTCCTGGTGGCTATTTTCTTCCTTGAACCCAGTTGAAGCTAAAAGTGGATGGATATAAAAAAGAAATTGCCTTTAAACTCAGAGTTTCCAGTTATATTTTAAAGAAGCTGCCTGTCTTTGTTTTGTGCCATGATTGCTGTGCTTCCGCAGATAAAAATAGCGCTGGCACTCATTGCTGGCACTGGGTACTAGAGGCTTCTCTCTAATTTGTTGTCCACCCTCCTCCTGAAGGCCTCTCAGTGTTGCCGCTTTCCAAGTATTTCCTCCTCATTGACTGTCTGTGTCTTACTCTACACAAAGCCGCTCGTTCTCCGTTCTCAGGGTTGGTACATATCATTGCACCAATGACTGCTGTGCCAGAAACACTATTTTCTGCCCCTAGGCAGTGAGGTTTAATTTGTATTATCCTTAGTGAATTATTTATCTTATGTTTGAGCGTATGATATAGTTGCATCATTTTCCTCTTCCCTTTCCTTCATCCAATCCCTCCTACACACAACCTCCTCACTCTCTTTCAAAGTCATGGCCGGTTTTTGCACTATTTACTATTACAGGAAAATATATATTTTCCTAAATACACAAGTGCATCCTTTTCAGGCTATATAATGTTATTTGTCCGTGTGCTGTTTTTTTTCACATTTATTGTCACCTTATCGAAAACAATCATGCACATTTATTATAGGAATACAGAGAAACACTAGGAAATGACCACATGAAGCAGCAGTCAACAAACATAGCCTCTGTCTATGTCAGTTAGTACTTAAATAAATATACAAACATAGGAAAATAGAAAACAAAAATTAAATGATTCTTCATAAGTATTGTTTTCATGCTGTTTTCCCATAGAATGCTAAATCAAGAATTTCTATGCATGTAGAAAATGGACAAGATCTTTATCCATCTACTCTTTGCAAATGTTAGCTTATTAATGCATGTGCAGCTACTCTTCAGTGGAAGAGACAGAAGATTATGAGTGCTTCATCAGCCTCTTGAGGGTCATTTTAGGCACAACGTGCTCCCTGAAATCACTGGTGTCCTGGGTCAGCTTTTCTCTGTAGTTTCATTATCTACTTTATTCTATGCATACATACCTGTGTGGTTTTTATCTTCATGGTAAACCGACTATGTTATCAGTTTAAAGTGCCTTTTTATCTAGAAAAGATCCATGTCTTTAAAACCAGATTTGACATTAATCTAGCTCCTGAGATTCTTTTCTTCATAAATATTAAATATACACTTTCCATTCTGCTAAGATCAGGGCTCTTAGGATTTTCACATTCCTGTTATTAATTGTCACAGCCAGATGTAGAAAACATTTTTCAGGGAGTGAGAAGTCAATTCCTTTAGTACCTTAAAAGTAATTTTGATATTCATTTATATCTTCTATATTTTCCTTTATCATTTTCTTATTAGAGTTTTAATTTGTGTATACACATTTGTCAGACACTTTTGTCACTGTCATCCTACCCATTTGTCTAGTTACCTGCCTTGTCCCCACTGTCCCCCTACCTCTACCCAAATAGCCTTCTACTTTCATGTCACATATACATAATATTCCAATTTCTGCATGTGAACGGAAAGCAACAACGGCTGCTAACAATGGCTTAAATAGCTTATCCTGCCCCCCAGTCCCATTCACTTTCCAGCGGATGACCTAATTTTGTTCTTCATGTCTGAATACAGTTCCGTATGGTATTTATCAGACTCCTTTCATTCACCTGCTATTGAACATCTAGGCTGATTCTTTAACTTACTGTTACAAAAGATACCAGAATCTATAACAGCGATAACAGCATATCTGTGTTTATCATATCACTAGCCTCCACTCGTGCCTAAGTTAGAGATCACAGTATACATTAGAGTGCTCACGTTCAACTTGCCCAAACCTATGCTTTTTGAAAACTTCATGCATGAGTACTGAATTCACATCATTTTCTGTTCCTTTTCTCGTCTTTCTCCCATTCCTTCTCAAATCCATGACGTTTATATTATAAATGTATGCACATTTATGTTAGACATGTATGGTGTCTTTGAATACAACCTGATAATTTCATTTAGTGTTGCTCATATGTGTCTCTGTTTAGGGTTGACCCCTCAGGACTGGATAACCTGTCACTGGTCTCATCCATGGGGAAGACTCATTCCTTTCCCCTTAGTAGTTATTAATTTCCTGTAGCTCTTCATTGAGAACCACAGCCTGATGAGTTTTTCCCAATCCACACTGGTATGTCAATTGGTGGTGTCATTTTTCAGGTCTTGTTTAAGCACCTATATTGTTGAGATTTCATAGGTGCAACTTTTCTATTGTATAGAGAAGACACTCCCTCACAGCCGAAAAGCTACTCTTCTTCCTCTTGCAGTGTTTCCTCCCCATCCTCAGTGATGCTTTCTGGTGCTTAAAAGTGGTTGTATATGTATCCGTTGGAGCTGGACACCCATGATCAATCATTCTCTGCATTTTGACCAGTGGTGGCTTTCTGTAATGGTACTTCTCTGCTGCAAAAAGAAACTTTTCTGATGATGACAAGTGAGAACTACACTCAACTGTGAGAATAAGACAAAGTATTTATAATGCAGTTAGAAATTACAGGAGGTTCCCACGCCTCACCTGGCATGATTAGTAAGCTAGGTTTATAGTGCCAGATATGAATGCTCACCTGTTGAACTGTGCTTATGTCTGATTAGACAGCTGTTGGTATAAGTGCCACTATTACACATTTCAGAATATCTTGTCATTGTTGTGGTTCACAGACAGTATAAAGCTTGGTAAGACTATTGATTGCTTTATTCCCTAGCTAGGTCCTTCTGATACTATGAGGATAATCCTCAAGGAAGAGACTTCCAGGACAGTGCAAGCTTGATTCCTCCAAGTCCTCTTGGAAGTATATAGTATCTTCAAAAATATAGTCTTCTCTTTGATTTTTGAGATACAAACAAGCACTATGCCCATATTTGGGTGGAGAGAGTAGATCCTTTGGTTTCCCCTCCCCAACAAACAATTCAAAAGGAGTTTTCCCAAGCCTGGAATTGAATTTTTGCTAGCTAGTCTATAGTTCCTTGGAAGAGTGTTATCACGCCAAGTAATATATATGTATGTATGTGTGTGTTCATGTGTGTGTATGTGTGTAATATATATGTGCAATTTTAGGTAAAAACAAAACAATATGATTCCCTTGGCTTTCTCAAACAGTATTAGTGTTTCTTATTCCTGCTCTCTTCCTATCTCTCTCTGGACCGTTCCTCTTGACAGTTTTCATTTCAAGAACACAATTATTTGATTTATTCGGTGGTAGAGTCTGATGAGCCTGATCGATAGAAACCACATACAGTCCCACTAGCAAAAACAAGTCCAGTGACGTCACGACAGTGAGACATGCAATATCTTGCCAAGCAGCTCCAGACAGGTAGGAGTAGTGGTATACTAATCCATTCAAAGCACCCTGACTCCCAGTGTCTCCGCTCACAGCTACTAACTGATAGGCCTAATACGCTCCCACAGGACAGCAAGAGCTGGTAGGGATCTGTTTGCTCAAGAATGAATGCACTGGCTGAAAGGAAGCATTCGGTTTTTTTCCTTTTTATTAGCACAGTACACACTAGACACCTCTGCAAGGCAGATTTCGTGGTCAGCGAATCAGAGCGCTTACAAGGAACCAAGGGTGAATACTTTACATGCACTAATCAAATTATTTCTTATAAAAATAGTATATGGGAATTGTTATAAATCAAGATACAATGATGTATCAAAAAATTAATAACTACCAAAACGTTTAACAAATGGGAGGATGTGGCAGCTGGGTGAAAATTACATATCTCTGGTTCTATCTACATTATGTGTCCACAGCACTTTATCCCTTCACATCATTAAAAGTAGCTAATTACTTAGAATGATTAAAGTTCAATAATAAACACAGCTCTTACCGTCTGCCACATCCTTTCAAATCTCAAACGTATTTCTCATTTTAAAAAAAGGGAAAGATAGCATGTAAAATTGTATCACCATTATTATGTTTTGATAATAAACTATATCAATACACTAATATGCATACAATTATTAAGTTCAATATAGACCAAAATTTGCCATGCTGTCAGTTGGCTTCCATTTATTTTAAGAAAGAACTGAAGAGCTGGAGACATGGCTCATCAATTAAGAGCACTTGCTGCTCATGAAAAGACATGGATCCGGTTCCGATCACCCATGCTCACAACCTCCTGAACTCCAGCTACAAAGGGATGCAGTACTCCCTTTTGGCCTCCAGATTGAAAAACACTCATGCACACAAAAAATAAAATAGTAAAATAAAAAGGTAAAAAAGAAGATCATGTAAATGTCGAAAATCTAACAAGCTGAAAAGGCAAAAAAAAATCTCTCTTCTCAGCATGAGATAATGGTATCACAAGTTTTCTCATAATGTACACTCTATGAATATGGCATTTCCAAAAGTGACATGTTTTAAATGGAAATCTTTTCACTGAAGTGACAGCCTTTGTTTGCTTAAATTAAAAGTGAAAAATAGAGCATACCAACAGAAACTCATCTAACGATGGATACTCAATGTAAATAGTTATATCAGCATGAAATTCATTTAATTAACATCAGTTTTTTTTTCGCCTTCCACCAAAAGATTTATTCTAAGTGGAGAAATTAAACATAGCTATTTATATTATGAATTGTTCTTTTTATTATTTTAACTAATAATGTTAAACTATTTTTAAGACTAAGTGGATGGCTTTCTTACAGTGACTTACTATCTATGCATATGCTTTGCTACTACAAATAGTTTTATTGCCAGCTGGAAAGACTACAATATCTTAGCTTGTTACTCAAGTTTTCACCTGTATTTTAATATCTGTCTTCATATCGTTTATAGACGTTAGCACGTTCTTTACTCCATGTTGTCCCTTTTTAGGTATTTTTTTTCATGTCATAGAAAACCAATCCTCATGTAGTAACTCTTTCAGTTACATCAGCTACAGGACAATTAAGAGTGGGAGCTATGCATATAGAAGGCAGGAGTCTGACCTTAGCAAGTTGGCTTCTTGGAATTATTCCAAAGACTCACAGGAAGAGATACATTATGCCTGATGAGCAAAAGTCAGTTCTTAGAATAAACGAGAGTTGGAGAGATGGATCTCATTAAGACATTTGTTATGCAAGCATGACAATTTGAGTTCAGTCCCCAGAACTCAATAAAAGTGTTCAGTATAACACACACACTTCTAATCCCATTGCAATAGTGACAAAGATAGACAGATAACCTCCAGCTTGCTGACCAGCCAATCTAGTTGAAGCAGTGAGCTCCAGACCACTGGGACCTGTTTCATCAAACAAGGTGAATAGTGACTGAGAGAGATCCTCAAGGTTGACCTGTGACTTCACATGTTTATATATGCATGAAGCTATACCATGATGTATATCAAAAACACACATACACATACACAAACCATCACCATCACCACTACCAACAGTAACAATAACAACTCAATGAAAATTTATTTCATGGCCAAGTATATTTGAAATTTCCATATTATGCCTGTCATTGCAGAGTAATGAGGTAACTTTATACTCATATTGAATTTATTCAAAAATTCTTGACAAAATATGTGATATGAAAATTTACCTTTAAAATAGAGTAAAAATTTCAGTCACAAATCATCTTTTTGTTTTCACTACTTTTGGAACTTCTCCAGCCATGGTTGAAGCACGTTTAATTTTTTTTTTTAGATCCTAAGCACAATTATGACAGGTTTAAACTAAAGTCATAAAATGATTTATTAAGCATGCAATGTCCTTTTAGATATAGAACTACGGGTAAATATCTGCTAAAACTGTGCTCATATCCATTCCTTAGGATAATATATATATGTATGTATTAATCTCCACAAAAACTTTATATATTAAATAAGTATTTTCTCATTTTGAAGAATCCTTTGTTATCATCCTTCTTTTCTGGTCCAGTCTATTTGGTGTTCTGTAGGCCTCTTGTATGTTTATGGACATCTCTTTCTTTAAGTTGGGAAATTTTTCTTCTATGATTTTCTTAAAAATATTTTCTGGACCTTGGAATGTGGAATCTTCTTTCTCATCTATTTCTATTTTTCTTAGATTTCGTCTTTTCATGACTTCTGTGATTTCTTGGATGTTTTGTATTTGGGACCTTTCCAATTTTACTTTTTTTTTTTTTTTGAGAGAAGTATCAATTTCTGCAAGTGTATCTTCATCACCTGAGAGTCTCTCTTTCATCTCTTGCATTCTATTGGTGATGCTTACCTTTGTGGTTCCTAATCTTTTTTCTAAGTCTTCCAGCTCCAGGGTTTTCTCTGTGTTTTCTTTATTGATTCTAACTATGTTTTCATGCCTTGCACCATTTCCTTCATCTGTTTGAGTGTGGATTCCTGACTTTCTATTATGGGTTCTGTTTTGTTGTTGTTGTTGTTCTTTTCCTCTCTATATGCCACTAATCAATTGTGCCTCTACTTGTGTCTCTATTTGTTTGGATGTATTGCCTGTATTTCTGTGAGGGCTTTGTTCATTTCCTCTTTATGAATAACTGGATAAGCATAGCTTTAAAGTTATTTTCCTGTGTTTCCAATGAATTGAAATATCCATTGATTTGGGGGGTTGCTGGTGGAGCCATAATGTCCTGATTTTTGTTGGGTGTGTTCTTATACTGACCTCTGGCCATCTGCTTATCCATAACCTTTACTGTTTGTTCCTGGAGTCTGTACTTCAGACTGGGGCCGTCTTTCTCTGGTGTCTGGAGTATTCTTCAGGAAGAATGAGAGAGGTCCACTGGTTTGAGAGTGTGTGTTGGTGTTTCAGCTGTACCTGAGGAAAGAAGAGGCGCTGGCACAGAATCACAATTGTGGGTTAGGCCTGGTTGGCCTGGTGGAGCCGCTGGCACTGCACTCTGTGGTAGGAATTGTGGGCACTGCAGCCCAGGCATTGTGCTCTGTGGCGGTCGCTGTGGGCCGCCTCTGCAGCCTCTGCCTCTGCCAAGGATGGAGAAGGAAGGCCTGTTGAGGGGAAATATCAGGGGATTGAGTTTTCTGTTTCAAATCTCAAGCAGGGGGTTCTGTGCTAGGAGCTGCGTGCACTGCAGGCCTCTGCTGCTGCCTCCACCATTGAGTAGGAGTCCCTTTAAAGGGGAAGTGCCTGGGAATTGAGTCCCCAGGAGAACCTGGGGTCCCCAGTTGACCTGAATCCTAATAGTCTCAGCTCAGGGTTTGTCCCCTTTCTTCCTGGAAGTCTCACTGTCAATGTTCTAGGTTCAGCTGCCCCTCCACTCAACAGTTTTGGAGTTTCAGCTCCTCTGCCCCTCAGATATGGTGAAGGCTGATTGCCGCCATCTTGGAAACCCCCATCATCATCCCTCAAACGCCATTTAAATATTTAATTTAATAAATAGCAAGGTAAAGAATTTAAACTTTTCTTTAATTATGAAGTCAAATAGTATTTTATTTTGTAAATATATTTATATGGAAATATTGCCAGTGAAGATGTATTTCTAAGATACTTATTAGCTACTACTGTTTATATAGAGCCTAACATTTTTATTTTAATTTACCATATCAAAGGGGATGAAAATAAGTGTCTTTTCTCTAATGTAAACATTACACTTACGATATTGTTATGAAGCAGCAGCATTGGTTAAAAGGCATTCTCTCATTATTACATGTTTGGTATATATGACCCATCATGCTTTACAAATGTGAAAATAGAATTATTTTATGTGACTGAGTTTACAATTTATTCCTTGATAATTTCATACATATATAGAAGATAATTTGAACATATAAACCCCATTGTCCTCACTTGTTTAACTTCTGTTCTAGTTGTACCCATTCTCTCCAACAAGTTCCGTTCATAACTTCATCTTTATTTAAAAGCTATTAATTAGATTTATTTTCTTATTTTATGTAGTAAGGGTTTTTTGCCTGCATATGTGTGAGTGTGTTTGTGTGTGTGTGTGTGTGTGTGTGTGTTTGTGTGTGTGTGTGTGTGTGTGTGTGTGTGTGTGTGTGTGTGTTAATTACATGCCTGGCACTTATAGAGATCAGAAAAAGGTACCATATCCCCTGGAATTGAAGTTACAAATGGTTGTTGGCCACCATGTAGGGTCTGGGAATAAAACCAAGCTCCTTAGGAAAAGCAATTAGTGTTCTTAACTGCTGAGCCATCTCTCCAGATCACAACTCTTGCTGTGTTTGTGACCCAGTGAGTTTAATCAAGGTTGCTTTCATGAGCATGTTTGTGGAGTATAGACCAGCAACCTTAAATTCCAGAGATTTTTTTTTAATTTAAACAGCATGGATGTTTCAGCTACTAGTATGTTTTACTGAGTTTATTGATAATTTATTCTTTATTCTTACTGCGGAAGTTAAAATAACTTCAGGCATTTACCAACAAATTATTCTATTATACAAAGACTGTTCTTTGTCATAAAACAGCAGCATACAAAAAACTTTAGAGGGCCTTTGAAAGACTCTACCCAGCATGGTATCAAAGTAGATGTAGAGACTCATAGCCAAACTTTGAGCAGAGTGCAGGGAATCTTATGAAAGAAGGGGGAGATAGAAAGACCTGGAGGGGACAGGAGCTCCACAAGGAGACCAAAAGAACCAAAAAGAAAAAAAAAAAAAAAAAACTTGGCCACAGGGATCTTTTCTGAGACTGATACTCAAACCAAGGACCATACATGGAGATAACCTAGAACATCTGCACAGATGTAGCCCATCGTAGTTCAATCTCCATGTAGATTTCCTAGTAATGGGAACAGGGACTGTCTCTGACATGAACTCAGTGGCTGCCTCTTTGATCACCTCCTCCTGAGGGGAGAGCAGCCTTACCAGGCCACAGAGAAAGACAATGTAGCCAGTCCTGAAGAGACCTGATAGGCTAGGGTCAGATGGAAGGGGAGGAGGACCTCCCCTAGGAATGGACTTGGGGCATGGAAGGAGATGAGGGAGGGTGAGATTGGGAAAGAACAAGGGAGGGATACAAAGTGAATAAATTGTAATTCATAAATAATTAATTTAAAAAAATAACCTTTGAAATCTTAGTTACTTATCTCCCTGTTCTTAAAAAAGCACCAGTGCCTTCCTCAACAGAAAAGCAAAAATCTTTATTAAAAAAGCATTTCAGTGCCATGCTATGGGTCGTGATGCCTTACACCATCCAGCCAACCAACCAACCTTGCAGAGCACGAAAACTCCCCAAGAAGAACATGAAGTTCATTATCGAGTACAACGACCTGAAGGTGGCCATTTCTGTTTAAAGTGTCTTCATCACCAAGGTGCCCATAATAGCCATCAACTGGATTCAGACTAATGCTGAAAGGACTAATTCAGTCCTTTCCAATGAATTCATTGCCCACAGTCTTGGTTTAATCCCTCTCACTAGTGATGACACCGTGTACAAGCTGCAGAACTCCTGGACTGCACGTGTGAAGAGTTCTGCCTTAGTGTTCGATGGAGGTCACTCTTCACATGAGGTGAAATGAACACCAGATGCGCCATGTTGCCTCTCGAGACCTTACCTCCAACAGCCCCTGGGTTATTCCAGTGACATCCTGGAGCCGGGATAATGACCCCAATGACTATGTGGAGCAGGATGACATTCTTATTGTCAAGTGGAGGAAGGACAGGGAGCTGAGACTTCGAGCCTATGCCAAGAAGAACTTCGGCAAGGTTCATGCCAAGTGGAACCTTACTGCAGGGGTAGCTTTTGAATAACATCCGAACAACACACTTAGGCACACAGTGTATCCCAAACCTGAGGAATAATCAAAGAGTGAGTACTCGAATCTGGATGATGATGTCACAGGCTCCCTATGACGCCAACGGCACAAGCCAAAGAGGTTTTACTACCATGCACAGAAACATTGTCCTCTCAGCCCTCTCTGGGTTAAAGAAGCTGAATGATTTACAGACTCAGCTCAGCCATGAGATCCAGAATGAAGTACTCTCATAAACTCTCCTCAGCTTGCTTGCTGCAGAAGACTGGTTCACGGTGGCTGGATTTCAGGTCTTGTGAGCGCTTCTGGTTTATGGGCTCTGGACTGAAGTTGCTCAGGCTGCCTCCTAGAAGGTCATCAGAGAGATTGCCAGGGCTCCACTGGTATTAGACAGGGCAGTTTTTATTAGGCAGTTAGCATCCCTAGCTGACCTCGTTGATCCCGGCCACTCCTCAGAACCCCAGGCACCCCTTCCATACTGTTTTCTAGCTCACTACTAAGGAGCCCTATTGCTTCCAGGTCGAGAGTCACTGAGCCAGACATCTGGTCACTCCAGCTTTTTCACCTTTTTTGAAGCAGCCTATACTTTCCAAGTTCTCTGCTCAGGGTCAGGCCCAGCTGTCACCCTTTGGGACCAGTTTTAGGCCCTGATTATTTATCTTCTCTGTCCACAGGTTTATTTGGTTTTTTATTTTCTTCCTTCCTTCCTTCCTTCCTTCCTTTTCTTTTCAGATTTATTTATTATTTACACAGTGTTCTGTCTGCATGTACACCTGCGGGCCAGATCTCATTATAGATAGCTATGAGCCACCATGTGGTTGCTGGGAATGGAACTCCGGACCTCTGGAAGAACAGCCAGTGCTCCTAACCTCTGAGCCATCTCTCCAGCCCCCAGACCTTTTTTTCTTTAGTGACTTTCAAACCCTGCCCTTAGCATGTATGCAAGTATGAGCAGGCCTGCCCATAGTGGTTTTCCAAGAGCCTGGAAGGGAAACACACACCAGCATAGAAAGGAAAAGATATTTATTGATAAACAGTAGTTGTCTTTTTTTAAGTTTTTTTTTCTGCAATAAAGAGAACAACATAATTTTTTTCCTTCGATTAGTTTATTTTAATATAAGAAAAGCTCATTTCCTTTCTGAGAAACAAGCAAAAGTCTCTTATGTTTTAGAATACAATAAGACTCTTTCCAGCCACCATCTCAGCTCTACATCAGTGCTCTTGTGCTAGTCAGCTCTCATTTGTTGTTTCGATGTCTGCTTTACTGTTCTGCTCCAAACCCCCATAAAAATAAAATTTGTATAATCAGTCTTTTAAATTTTTCTGCACTTATTGCTTGAGTTCAACTCTGTTGCTCAGTCTTCAAAAGACTGTTCACTTTCTACTTGTCATGCTTATAACATGCATGACTTATCTTTGTATAGCTGAGGCCCTATAATATAACACATTTTTTTGGAGGCCAGTCTATACCATAAGTGAGCTCATTCCTTTATTCAAAATTCTGGTTGAGCATTTGTTATATGCTAAACACCATGCAAGGTAGAAAGGGTAAAGAGGATGATTTTGTTGTTCAATGGAATTGAGGTTTTAATTTTTGTTTGTCTACTTGCTTGCTTTTGTTTTGTTTTTTGTTTTGTTTTGAGGCAGGGTTTCCCTGTGTAGCCCTGGCTATTCTGGAATTGGCTCTGTAGAACAGGCAGGCTGGAACTCAGAGATTCACCTGCCTCTGCCTCCCGAGTGCTGGGATTAAAGGTGTGTGCCACCAACACCCAGATTAAGCCTTTAATTTCTACACATATGAAAAATGTGGGCTGCTGGGGCATACACTGATACAGGAAATGATCTTAATCACCATTAAGTTGGGAGAGTATGGGTCAGGTTATGATTTGTTTACTCGAGAAAACTCATAAGGAGATTGATCTTGATATCAAGGTGACCAGTTGTCATGCTCTTCCTTAGAGATACTTCCTCAGACTGCTTTGGTCACTCCTTCTTTACTCACCAACAGGGGCAACTCAAAAGTCACAGCCACAGTGTTGCTATGCTGGATTAAAATGAATGAGAAAGAAAGAAGTCAGCCTTCATCCATTTAAGTCAGACAGGAGATTTTCTGACAGGTAAATGCGGTGGTTACAAGAAGTGCACTGAGTCACCTTTTTAACAGAGACATGCCATGTAGGAGCCATGTAGGGAGAGATAGCATTTAAAAAAAAAGTTAAATGTTTGGAAATTTGGAGGAAAAAGGGACATAGTCTTCACTAACAAAGGTGAGTCTGGGTGAGAACTGGAAGGGTTCTCTGATTGCCTTCTGATCCAAGACTCTTGGCACATAAAGGCAGCCTCCTAAAATCGTGAAGACTCCCTAATACCAAAAGGGGTGTGTGTAAATATTCACAGTCAGAAGAGAAGCAAGCAGACTCATTGCAGGAGATTTTAAGTGAACCCGACAAAATTAAAGATTAAGGGCAAGCCCACCTTTCCCCTTACAGACATCCCCCTGATGTTAGCAAAAAATCACTGGAGACAAAACTGTATCTGTGTAATAAGCAAGGGAATGATAGCACATGGAAATAAGAAGATAATACAAGCAACATGAAAAGTGATGAAATTCTACCAAATGAGTTCTGCCCCAAGAAACAGAATTATAGAAAGAGAAAGAATAGACACAATGAAAATCAGGAAAGCTGAAGAGGCTGCACAAAGAATGCTGTCAGAGCACACAAAACATTATTTGGAAGAAAATAAAAACATTAGAAAAAAATGAGCTACTTTAGAAGCAGCAAAATATAATATAAGCTTGAGTAGAAGTACATTTAAAAATAGGAAGACTGATGAGGAAAAAATCACATACACAAAAAGGACAAAATAGGGAAGGAATTGGAGAAGTGATTGTTAGGATAGAGACAAAGACATTGGCATAGTAACAAAATATGATTCTGAATAAAGTAGGAAAATAGGAAATCAACGTGCCACTGCCGCCTAAGTTTCTTGCAGGGAATTAGGAATAAAGATGTGAAATGTTCCTGCAACATCTCATGGGCACATGTGACTTTCTCCTGAGGAGGAAACACTTTTTTTTAAGTGCATCTATAAAAAGAATCAAAATAAAACTCAGATGAGAAGCTATGATAGAACTGCCCGAAACACGGAACTGAAATCACTGATGTTGAGATCCACAACAGAATATTGTTATTATGACTATCAAAGGTGTGAGTGTAAGTGTGTGCGCATGTGTACACACAAGTGTGTACACAAGTGTGTATTCTTACACATCTGTGTATACACAAATATAGACACGTACATACACAAATAACTAACAAAATTGAGGAGAAGAAAGAGGTGGTGAGGTGTATATACGTTTTCATTCTGTTATGAGAAAGAATGTGTAGATATTACCATTGAAATATGAAGTTAAAATTATATTTGTTTCCTTCAGATTTTTAATAAATTTGTCATTTTTACTTTGACTTTTCATTTTCACTTAGAAACCTGATAGTCTTATGTAGAATTATATATGAATTTTAGTAAGTTATTTTGAGCAACTTTATTTAAAAACATTACAATGTTTTACCATTAACAAAAGTATTTAGTAATCAGCATTAATAGTAGACGAACATGTTTAAAACATGATTTGGGAAAAGTCATGTTGCTAAGTTCATTTTCTTGAGGAAAATCCCTTAGTGAAAGAATGGTGGGTAAGGGGATTTTAGTAAGATGAGCAGTTATGAAGAAAAGAGGGTTAGCATGGGAGACTAGAACTGAGAACAGAGTAGAAGAGA
This sequence comes from Psammomys obesus, assembly GCF_907164565.1. Taxonomy (NCBI): domain Eukaryota; kingdom Metazoa; phylum Chordata; class Mammalia; order Rodentia; family Muridae; genus Psammomys; species Psammomys obesus. Next base: position 1,738,451 of record NW_026585626.1, read on the forward strand.
TGCAGGGATTTCTCTAGATACCAAAGTGAGGTATCCTTTCTGCAATACAACAAGCCCTGTAGCCTGTGGGTATGCTTACAACATGATTCTTTTTGGTTTAGTTTAGTGCAGGCGGGTGGGGGTAGGGAGAGTGAGGTGTATGTACATATATATTTAAGAGTAAAAGTCATAGGTTTAGCTTTGTTCTATGTGAAGACCCTAGAGAATCTTTCTTTCTGGCCTAATAATTTTGTATATAAAAATAAAAGCATTTTATACATGTTCCTGTGTATAAAAATTGAATAATTTCCCTTTCATGTGTTTGGGTATTTAAACATCATTGAAAATTTTGCTTTAACAAGAAATGTTATCATCTTATTAGGATTTATATAACTGAGCTTTTAAATTCTTAATGGAAATACAAACTTTTTTTGGTAAGTTACCCATTCATATTCTTTCCTATTAAAATAGGGTATGGTTTTTAAATCGGGAATTTGTACTAATCTACTTAATAAGCTAAACATCTCTGAATGTATTGATACAGTGATATTTTAGCAGACACTAGCCACATGGGAGAAATCATCTCCCATGTGGGAGTTGAGATCTGTGAAGGCTATAAGGAATTTATGCTTTGCTCCTGGGAGAACAAAAGTGAGCTTTCCCATGAGAGGGAAACAGAAGTAAGTTTGTTTCCTTGCTGACCTGTGCTTATAAAAGGCTTCCCAGGAGTTAGGATTTCCATTCAAAAACTGAGCAAAGGGCATCAAAATGAATTTCAGTCTCAGGAAGCACTTTCCCAGAGGAAAGACTCAAAGGAATTTTGGAGTGATGTAGTCTATAATAGTCTTTAAATGACATTGCCAACCAGAAGGCCAGGGCAGGTGAAGCACCTGAGTCTCACAGTGCTTAAAAGCAGCAAGCAAAGAAGAGAGCTTGAAAAACTTCCTTAAGGGCAGGTACCCATCTCTCCTGACGTTTGCCTTGTGTGCAAATGGCCTGAGATGTGCAGGTAACGTTGAAGCATGTGGCACACTGTGAAAGAAAAAAGCATTCCCGTGCTAAGAACAATTCGTTAGAATGGCTCAAAAAAATACTGCTCGTTTAAATAAAACGTGGAAACAGTAACACAATTAGGAAAAAGCACATATTGATGAAACAGTGATACTCGCTTGGATACATGCTAGAAGGAGATGGAATAATTATTCATTGTAGTGAGGCAGGAAGGGACAACTTGCTGAACAAGAGTGATACATCCAAAGCTAGGTGGGGTAAATAGCTAGGAACCTGCCAGGAAATGATAAACCCATGGAACAAGCAAGCTATAAATACAAATGTTAAGAAACCAGGAAGAAAAACTTTAGCATTTGTGTAAAAACCTGCCTACATCAGGATAAAGCATTATTGTTAAAAAGCCTTAATGGAAAACATTTCCCAAGCGAGTTAGGCATTCCTTTAGTTATTCAATAACTGTGCAATTAGCCCACAATCTGGGGCAAAATATGCTTCCAATGGATGGGGTTCCATTGGTGGTAACAAAATATACCCTATAACTTCAAAAAACAGAGTAGAGAATAAAGGCCATGGTGCAATACAAAAAGAGTTGTAGGTTTGTTTGTTTATTTGTGTGTGTGTATGATGGACTTATTTTGTAATTTTTTTATTGTTTGATAATTTTTTCTTGTACATATAAACTGTTTTGATAAAGTCAGTCCTCGTAATCTCACCCCTAATTCTTCCCTTTTCCTCCTCAATACTTTCCCTCCCAACTTCATGTCCTCCTTATAATAAGCCCAGTAAGTCTGCTTGGTGTGGTTCTATGTTCATGGACATAGGTCCGTCTAAAGGAGCGTGGTTAGCACCTCAGAGGCCACGTTCTTAAAGACAATTGACTCTCTTCCCTGACAGCCATCAATCACCAATACCTCCTTGGTTAGGGCTGGGGCTCCGTGAACCTCTGCTCCATACATGCCAGGGTTTGGGTGAGCTTGATATTATGCAGGTCTTCAGCATACAGTCACAGCTGTGATGAGTTCATGCGTGCAATGTCCCTGTCATCCCAGCAGATGTTCTTCCTTTGTAGACAACTATTAACTTTGGTTCTTACTAACTTCATTTTGGAAAAGAGAGCACAAAGATTGTTAGAAGAGAATTTTAAAAGTGTTTCTTGGCTAGTATTAGAAGAGGTGAAGGCTTCCTAGAAACGATAAGTCAGTTCTCTTTCTTTTTTGTTTTTTTTTTTTATTTTTCTTTATTAATTACACTTTACTCACTTTGTATCCCCCTGCCCCATGGTTCCCTGCCTCCTCCCATCCCAATTCCTCCCTTCCTTCACCCTCTGCCTGCATGACCCTTCCCAAGTCCACTGATAGGGGAGGTCTTCTTTTCCTTCCTTCTGATCCTAGTCAATTAGGTCTCATCAGGAGTGGCTGCCTTGTCCTCTTCTGTGGCCTGGTAATGCTGCTTCCCCCTCAAGGGGAGGTAATTAAAGAGCAGGCCAATCAGTTCATGTCAGAGACAGTTCCTGTGCCTATTACAATGGAACCCACTTGGATACTGAACTTCCATGGGCTACATCTGTGCTGGAGTCTTAGGTTATCTCCATGCATAGTCCTTGGTTGGAGTATCAGTCTCAGGAAAGACCCCATGGAGTCCATAACCAAACCTTCGGCAGAGTGCAGGGAATCCTATGAAAGAAGGGGGAGTTAGTATGACCTAGAGAGGACAGGAGCTCCACAAGGACCAAATATATCAGGGCACGGTTGCCCTCTATGGTAGCTCAGTAACCAAGTGGGTTATCCCAATAAGGGGAACAGGAACTATTTCTGACATGAACTCAATGACCGGCTCCTTTACCTCCTCCCCCAACCCCTGAGGGAGGAACAGTCTTGCTAAGCCACAGAGGAGGACATGGCAGCCATTCCTGAAGGTACCTGATAAGCTAGAGTCAGATGGAAGGGGAGGAGGACCTCCTCTAGCAGTGGACTTGGAAAGGGAAAGGAAGGAGATGAGGGAGGGAGGCTGGGATTGGGAGGGAATGAAGGAGGGGGCTACAGCTGGGATACAAAGTAAATAACCTGTGATTAATATTTAAAAAATAAAAATTAATAAAAAAATAAAAATAAATAAACCATAGTATCTTGAATGGTACCTAGTAAATTTAAATACAATAGCTTGCTTAGAACAACCTGCTAAGTATAAAATGTGTCACATTTTGGGTGGTTTCTTGGCTAATACTTTTCTATCTATCAGCCAGCCTCCCTCTTTGCCAAAAACTTTTCGTCAGCAAATAAAAATCAATGTTAATATAAGCCCACAGTAAACATAATTAGAAAGGAGAAATCTGCAAGGAAGTTAATGGTATGGTTTGTGAGATCAAGTGTTGTCATAGATTATTACAGTGTTCGTAATTAGAGGTAGTTTAGTCCCACATGGGATATTCAATGATATCTGAAAACAGTCCTGATTGCTGATGAAGGAGGGGTAGCAATGGTGGATAATCAGAAAAAAAAAAAGTGTGAAAGGGAAATGAATGCATCCAAGAGCCCCAGCAAAGAAATGACCATCTCCAAACATCCATAGTATTAGATTGAGAAAGACTGGATTTCAGAAGCAAGGTCTCTGTCTATTGTCACCGAATCAAAATAGTCTTATCTTTGAAATCTTTGACTCTTATACCTCTCAGAGTCCATGTTTAATTACAATGAATATACTTGGGTCCTTGAAATAAATAAATAAATAAAACATCATGGGAAGCACAGAGGAGAAAGCAGCCTAGTCCAAGGGCACAGGAAGGATAAGCCATTTCCTGCTGCTAGAACAAGAGAAAATATTGAGCCTGAGTTTTCTTTGTTTTCCTGCTAGAGTGGAGCATGAAAAAAAAAATTAACAGATGCAAAATGGTTGTCCCAGGCATTTCTCTTAAGTAATCTCCTATTGTTGATGCCTCCTGTACTCCACTTGGGACTCTTGGATGCATTCATTTCCCTTTCATGTGTTTTTTTCTGATTACCCACTAGTGCCACCCCTCCTTCATCAGCAATCAGAACTGTTTTCAGATATTATTGAATATCCCATGTGGGGTTAAACTAGCTCCCACTAGTACCTCCCCCTTCGTTACATCTGCTTGTTTAGTAGTTCTGATACGGATTCAGCTATATCTTCAGCCAACACTAGTGTCCCCTACACTTATTGTCAGCACTGTTAGTAGAAGTGGAGCATTTTCATGGGTCCCAATAAGCCAGTTTGAGTGGGAGAATCTCCTTGATAATTCTGTGCTTGTTTTTGAGTGTTTCAGGAGACACAGACAATCCCAAACATAACCCGAAAATTTAGCCTTCCACAGTAATTCTTAACAAAGGCCTAAGAGTTAATTAATCATAAATATAGGTCCATCTAATTGAAAAAAATCAGAGTAAAATAACTATTTAAAAATATTGCCATTCTGTTGGTGTCCATTTCAAATGCACATTCTAAATACAATGTAAGAAATAAGCGTGTGGGTTAAACATAACTCATTAGGATAAAAATATAATGATGTGTACATCGAGAAAAAATAGTAAGTGAGGAAATTAGGAACATGGTAAAGTGGCATGATTAGACAAGTTCTTAAGCATATGTAAGGAAATCATCATGCAAAGCATGATTCTGAGGAGATGGCATCACTCAACATTCAAGCAACGAAATTCGTTTAAAAACATTCTTTTAATTTCAAGTCTCTACAGATTCTTGAGAACAGAGATAATTATTATAAAAAAAAAACTCTGACATACAGAAAAAAGTTGAAAATAATTCCAAATATCACATCTTATAAATATTCCATTAATATTTCATGAACCTTAGTCCGGATATTTCACACTTATTATTTATGCAGACATCATGGGTGTGTGGGTGGCTGGCTGGGTGGGTGGATAGACGGATGGATGGATGGATGGATGGATGGATGGATGGATGGATGGGTGGATGATATTTAGATAAAACATTTGAAAGATTGAAACAAATTATTTAGGATATTTGAACATATTTTATTTAATGTATATTTTAAATGATAAAAATACTCTACTATAAAGCCTCCAAAATTTAGGGAAATTATTTCCAATTTTTTTTGTTTTTGTTTTTGTTTTTAATTTTTATTAATTGTACTTTATTCACTTTGTATCCTCCCTGTAGCTCCCTCTGTCCTCCTCTCCCAATCCCTCCCTCCCCCCCTTCTCCACACATTCCTAGTCTATTAGGTCTCATCAGGAGTGGCTGCATTGTCTTCCTCTCTGGCCTGGTAAGGCTGCTCCCCCCTCAAGGGGAGGTGATCAAAGAGCAGGCCAATCAGTTCATGTCAGACACAGTCCCTGTTCCCATTACTATGGAACTCACTTGGACACTGAACTGCTTTGGGCTACATCTATGCAGGAGTTCTAGGTTATCTCTTTGCATGGTCTTTGGTTGGAATATCAGTCTCAGAAAAGACCCCTGTGCCCAGATTTTTTCGTTTTGTTGCTCTCTTTGTGGAGCTCCTGTCCTCTCCAGGTCTTACTATTTCCCACTTCTTTCATAGTATTCCCTGCACTCTGCCCAAAGGTTGGCCATAAGTCTCAGCATCTGCTTTGGTACCCTGCAGGGTAGAGCCTTTCAGAGGCCCTCTGTGGCAGGCTCCTGACTTGTTCCCTGTTTCTCCTTCTTCTAATGTCCATCCTCTTTGCCTTTCAGGATGGGAATTGAGCATTTTAGCCAGAGTCCTCCTTCTTGATTAGTTTCTTTAGATGCAGATTTTAGTAGGTTTGTCCTATATTATATGTTTATGAACCAGAGAAAAAGACTAGGCAATGCTCTTTGATCACCTCCCCCTGAGTGGGGAGCAGCTTTACCAGGCCACAGAAGATGACAATGCAGCCACTCCTGATGAGATCTGATAGACTAAGATCAGAAGGAAGGAGAGGAGGACCTCCTCTATCAGTGGACTTGGGGAGGGGCATGCGTGAAGAAAGGGGTGGAAGGGTGGGATCGGGAGGTGAGGAGGGAGGGGCTTATGAGGGGATACAAAGTGAATAAACTGTAATTAATAAAATAATAAAAGAATAAAAGAAAAAGACTGGGCAAAATATTAAGAGAATAGAACATTTCAAAGCTGCTGTTTCCTCTTTGGGGCCATCATTTCTTCTTCTCCATTGCAAAGTGCTTTTGAAAAAGTACTAGCACATATTTTCTCCTTTACAGTGCCCTCTTGCAGCTTCTGAGCCTTGTCATCATATGCTTCTTTATAAACACAAACACTAGCTGGCCATCATCCCTTCACTGAATCCATACACAGTTCTTCTCAGTTTTCTGATGTATTTAATAAGGTTTGTTGTTGGCTTCCCCTAATGTACTATGACAGCCTGGCATATCACACCATCTCTAGCACACAAGCTTTCCTATGCTCGTCTTGTTTGAATCATATCTTCATTTAAATCAATGGACAGTGTTCATATTACTGTGTCCATATTTTTTTTCCAAAAGCTAAACCATGATTAGAGTTCCCTCTTGTTTATTGTGTTTCTCTCGTGTTAGTAATTGACTTTCTTTTTTATGTTGTTATCACTAACCCTCCCCCAAATTAACATTATGCACTGTCCATTTTTCTCTGTGACATTACTTTTGAAGCCACTTGCTCTGCAGAGCCTTCTACTGTTTACTCTAAATCTGCTAAACTGTCCTCACCCTTACAGTGTTCATTAGGTAAAACCCTGAGGACCCGCTTCTCAGTCCTGTGATGGTGGTCCTGTGTACAAATCTCATTGGCTATTTAATAAACAAGATATTCTCCTTTAAATAGAATGTGTTTTGAGCGGAGAGTGACGGGTAGGTGTGTAAGATCCTGTCTATCTGTAAATTTTCAAATTTCTGTTTTTAGGGTAGCTTGCCTGAAAATTAGTCAAAACGTTTTTCCCCAGGCCTGGAGAGATGCCTCCGTGGTTAACAAGTACTGCTCTTGCAGAGAACCCAAGTTTGGTTCCCAGCACCCACAAATAGCAAACCACAACAGCCTGAACTCCAATTTGCGGTAGATCCAATACCTCTTGCTTCTTCAAGTGTCTGTACTTACATGCGTGTGCCCAAACACAGACATATATAGAGACCTATAATTAAAATGGCAAACCTTTGAAATCGTCCTATGGAGCAGAAAGACTGCCTTGTCTTAAATTCAGGCGTTTTCCTGTCGCCTTCATGTGTGTTGCAGTGTCGAAGCCTTTAACTTCACAGATTTTACATCTCACTTCCCCTATCACTCTCAAACCCTCTTCCTCTGAAGTTTCAGATTCAGAAAGGATGCCAGCATTTTTATTTTATTGAGTTTTATGCTGTGCAAACAGGATGCTGTTTGAACTTGGAGGACACACTTATTCTATGAAGGGCCTATTTTTAATTTCAGCAATCATACTTTCATTTCCTGGAGGACGCCTGGTTGCCCCTTTTACACATCACCTGTTCTGAGGCCAGGAATTCAATTTCTTTGCTTGGTTTCCTTATGATTTCCACTTATGGTTGTTAGTAGTCTCTGTTTTTGTCAGAGCCACACCTTCTCTATGCCCTTTGATTATTTTGTCTTGACACTTTCTTCAAAATTTTTGCAGTCTCCTGCATGCCCAGTGTTTAGGCACCACATGCTGAGTTCTGTGCACAGACTTACATTTAGCCTATTTATGGGCTTCATGGTGGAGGCATCAGGTTGATAGTGTTGGACCTCTTGAACCAGTCAATTTCTCTAGGACACTGCTATTTGAACCTGATTTGGGGATTGAAACTTCAGTGGTCTGTTTTACACAAAGGGTTTGTTAAAACAAAACTTGAGTCAGGTTCCAGGAAGAGCTGAGAATTTGCATGTTAATCAGTTTTTATGTCATTCTAGTGTAGCATGTACTAAGGTAGAGGTTCAGAACTGTCCTTCCCTTTGCTCTGTCAATTATAATTCTTTCCCCTGCTTTATATATTCCATTGCTAACAGTGCAGCCAGTAGTGTCTTTCCAATTTCTTTACTTATAGATTATACTTATAATGTAACAAAATAATCTCTGTTGTCCTGTTGAGGCTCCAGTGGGAAAACAATGAAAATATATGGGTCCAATCTGTTGTCTTTGAAATTACGCTCCTTTCTTACGTTTCCTTCCTTTTTATTGGTGTCCTAAAGCAGACAAAAACCAACTCACACACAGTGGACATGGCTGTGGGCACTGGGAGCCCTTCCCTCTTCCAGCACTACCCCTCTGGGTTGAGACAGTGTTCCTCTTGAAGAACCAGGGTGAGCTACTGAAGGTTTTGGAATGAGGTTAAAGTTGATTTTCTCACCTTCCTTTGTTTTGGTCTCTACCTGACAGTATTTTATACCTAGTGTATTATTTAGGTTGTGAAATTGTTCCTATTCCATTGAGGATAAGTTCTTTGTCATTTAATTTGTTCTTAATATTGTAATTTCAAAGGAGATTAGAGTAGAAAATTGCACTGTGCCAACTTTAATTGGAGATTCCCATTCTGGGGATTTTAAGTTTACTGAATTTTTATTTATGCTGCTTTGAAGTAAAATGATAATTACCCATTTGAAAATTCCCCAGGCTCTCTGAAAAAGAATCTCCTAATACCTTTGTAATTCTATTTAATTTCTTTTTATGTTTTTGAAGTTTCATGCTAGTGGCATTTAATATATATTTAATGTAATTACCTTAATATTCAAGTCTAACTTTTTAATTTAAATTTTTGAGAATTTCATGCATGAATGATATATTTACATCATTTCTACATTCCTCTCTTTCCCCTTCCAGTACCCCAGTGCCCTCCCTCAATCTCTCTCAAATACACGACCTCTTCTACTTGAATTACTATAGTTCCATGTGTATTTGTCTCTATATAATCTAGACTATACTACTGAATCTAATCAGTGTTGCTCATGTGTACCTGTGCTCAAGCCTGAGTGGCATTGGATAACATATTAGGAAGCAAATCCCAGGAAAAAACCTGATTCTGCAACTCTCAGAGGCCACTAATTGCCTATAGCTCTTCACATAAGGCTGAGACCTTGTAAAAATTTTCCCATCCTCAAGTTTACTAATTATTGAATTTAAATGAAATTTTAGTTTGCATACATCCATGACACGTAGTGACTTTTTTGTTCGGGTTTTTGTTGTTGTGCTTTAAAACAATGACTTCATTCTGTAGCACAGGCTGACCTAGCATTTGTTCTATTGCTCAAGCTGGCCTTGAACTCAGAGCCTCAGCTGCTCCAGCACCTGCGTTAGTAGTATGAGCTCTCATACGTGGCTCAATTTAATGTGAAAGGAAGAAGGCTAACTCCTCTGGATAGGTCACTAATTATCTAGGGATTTTGTTTTCAGATTTTCTGGCAGAAGCCTGTAAGTATTAGATGCCCAAGGATGGTATCTAAACTACTGAATTCTACCGAGTTGTGAATGTTCATGGAGAAAGAGGCCACTTTTCTAGACGTCACTATGAATAGATCACCAGCAGGGATGTGAAAGAGAACAACATGAGAAGAAAACCTCTGTGCCCCTAACACCTTAAAGTTTAGGCACTGAATGTACTAGATGATCAGTCCTCCTAGTTTGTCTGAATTTCAGTCGTAGCCCCTGTCTATGCTGTTTTCCTTATGATACAATGAAGTGCTATAAAACCTGTTTGTCAATTTGGCGTATAATTCAGATGACAAAAAAAATGAGTATTTCTGGATTGTTGTTTAGTTTGTTCGTATATTCTTGATAAGTATTTAAAATCAGTAAACTAATGTTAAAGAAAGATATTTCTTGCTTTTAAAATATATATGAGAGGCTAGATTAATGAGGCAATGGGTAAAAGGACAGACTGCTTCTTCAGAGTCCTCCAGCTCAGTTCTCGTCCTCCAAGCTCATTACTCCGCAAGAAAATGCACAGCATGACCTGTCCTTTATGTGATACTATATTGCTAACCACAGACATAACACTATGCAACAAATCTTTGGTTGGGATCATTAATCAAGAAAATACCAGCACAGACTTTCCTACAGGCCAGTCTTATAAAGACATTTTCACAATTGAGGTCCCCTCTTTCTAGCTCTCCCCAAATTGTATCAAATTCACAAAAACTAATCACATGCCTTGACCTCCCCAAGCACCTGCGTTCATATGCGCATACCCTCCCCTCCCCCACACACACATACACAAACATACTCCGAACTAAAAATAATAAAAATTAATCTTAAAAAAAAAAAAGTCAGGCATGGTTCATGCACACCTGTAATCCCAGCACTTAGGGAGACAGACGCAGATGGATCTCTGTGAGTTCCAGGCCAGTCTGGTCTACAAAGCAAGTCCATGACATCCAAGGCTACACAGAGAAACTGTCTCAAAATCAACAACAAAAGAATGACTGGGCAGTGGTGGTACACCCCTATAATCCCAGCACTTAAGAGGCAGAGGCAGGAGTTTCTCTGAGTTCGAGACCAATCTGGTAGGGTAGCCACGGCCATGTAGAGAGACCCTGTCTCGAAAAACCAAAAAGAAAAAGAATACAATTTAAAACATTTTTTTAAAATGACAGAAAGTCCCTTGTATACTATCTGACCACCATGACTAAAGCTGGACATCAACAACAACAGAAACAACAAAAAGCCAACACGCACATGGAAACTGAACAACTTACTACTCAATGACAGCTGGGTCAAGGAAGAAATAAAGAAAGAAATTAAAGACTTCCTAGAACTCAATGAAAATGAAGGCACAACATACACAAATTTATGGGACACATTGAAAGCAGTGCTCAGAGGAAAATTTATAGCACTAAGTGCCTACAAGAAGAAATCCGTAACATCACATACAAACAACTTAATGGCCCAACTGAAAAACCTAGAAAAAAAAAAGAAGCAGATACACCCAAGAGGAGCAGACGGCTGGAAATAATCAAACTAAGGGCAGAAATCAATCAATTAGAAACAAATAAAATTATCCAAAGAATCAATGAAACAAAAAGCTGGTTCTTTGAGAAAATCAACAAGATAGACAAACCCTTAGCCAAACTAACTAAAAAGCAGAGAGAAACTATCCAAATCAGCAAAATCAGAAAGGAAAATGGGGACATAATTACAGACACTGAGGAAATCCAAACAATTATTAGGTCATACTACAAAAGCCTATATGGCACAAAATTTGAAAATCTAAATGAAATGGATAACTTTCTTGACAGATTCCATCTACCAAAATTAAGTCAAGATCAGGTAGAAAGACTGAATAGCCCTATATCTCCCAAGGAAATTGAAGCAGTCATTAACAGTCTTCCCTCCAAAAAAAGCCCTGGACCAGATGGCTTTAGCGCAGAATTCTACAAGACCTTCAAAGAAGTACTAACACCAATTCTCCTCAAACTATTCCACAAAATAGAAATAGAAGGAACACTACCAAACTCATTCTATGAAGCCATAGTCACCTTGATACCTAAACCACACAAAGATCCAACAAAAAAAGAGAACTTCAGACCTATCTCTCTTATGAACATTGATGCAAAAATACTCAATAAAATACTTGCAAACCGAATCCAAGAACACATCAAAGATATCATCCACCATGACCAAGTAGGCTTTATCCCAGGAATGCAAGGGTGGTTCAACATACGGAAATCCATCAATGTAATCCACCACATAAACAAAATGAAGGAGAAAAATCACATGATCATCTCCTTAGATGCTGAAAAATCATTTGACAAAGTCCAACACCCATTTATGTTTAAAGTCTTGGAGAGATCAGGGATACAAGGCACATACCTAAAGATAGTAAAGGCAATATACAGCAAGCCTATAGCCAACATCAAACTCAATGGAGAGAAACTTAAATCAATCCCACTGAAATCAGGGACAAGACAAGGCTGCCCACTCTCTCCATATCTCTTCAACATTGTACTTGAAGTCCTAGCCAGAGCAATAAGACAACTAAAGGAGATCAAGGGAATACAAATCGGAAAGGAAGAGGTCAAAGTGTCACTATTTGCAGATGATATGATAGTATACATGAGCGACCCCAAAGATTCAACCAGAGAACTTCTTCAGCTGATAAACACCTTCAGCAAAGTGGCAGGATACAAAATCAACTCAAAAAAATCAGAAGCCCTCTTGTATACCAAAGACAAAAAGGCTGAGAAAGAAATTAGGGAAACAACACCCTTCACAATAGCCACTAATAATGTAAAGTACCTTGGTGTGACTCTAACCAAGCAAGTGAAAGACCTGTTTGAGAAAAACTTCAAGTCTCTGAAGAAAGAAATTGAAGAAGATCTCAGAAGATGGAAAGATCTCCCATGCTCATGGATTGGTAGGATTAACATTGTGAAAATGGCCATCCTGCCAAAAGCAATCTACAGATTCAATGCAATTCCCATCAAAATACCAACTCAATTCTTTACAGACCTTGAAAAAAAGATTCTCAGCTTCATATGGAGAAACAAAAAACCCAGAATCTCCAAAATGATCCTGTACAACAACAGATCATCTGGAGGTATCTCCATTCCCGATCTCAAGCTGTACTACAGGGCAACAGTAATAAAAACTGCATGGTATTGGCATAGAAACAGAAAGGAGGATCAATGGAACCACATAGAAGACCCAGAAATAAACCCACACACCTATGAATACTCAATATTTGACAAAGAAGCCAAATCCATTCAATGGAAAAAAGACAGCATCTTCAACAAATGGTGCTGGACCAACTGGATGTCTACATGCAGAAAAATGAAAATAGATCCATATTTATCACCCTGCACAAAACTAAAGTCCAAGTGGATCAAGAACCTCAACATAAAACCAGATACTCTAAATCAGTTGGAAAAAAAGTGGGGAACAGCCTAGAACTCATTGGCACAGGGGACAACTTCCTGAACAGAACACCAACAGCACAGGCTCTAAGAGCAACAATCAATAAATGGGACCTCATGAAACTGAAAAGCTTCTGTAAAGCAAAAGACACTGTCATCAAAACAAATAGACAGCCTACAGATTGGGAAAGAATCTTCACCAACCCTTTATCTGACAGAGGGCTAATATCCAGTATATATAAAGAACTAAAGAAGCAGAAAAGCAACAAACCAAGTAATCCAATTAAAAAATGGGGAACAGAGCTAAACAGAGAATTCTCGAAAGAGGAACATCGAATGGCAGAGAAACACTTAAAGAAATGCTCAACCTCATTAGCCATTAGGGAAATGCAAATCAAAACAACCCTGAGATTTCACCTTACACCCATCAGAATGGCCAAGATGAAAAACTCAAGTGATAGCACATGCTAGAGAGGTTGTGGAGAAAAGGGAACCCTCCTCCATTGCTGGTGGGAATGTAAACTGGTTCAACCACTCTGGAAGTCAATCTGGCGCTTTCTCAGACAACTAGGAGTAGTGCTACCTCAAGACCCAGCTATACCACTCCTAGGTATATACCCAAAATTTGCTCAAGTACACAACAAGGACATTTGTTCAACCATGTTCGTAGCAGCTATATTTGTAATAGCCAGAAGCTGGAAACAACCCAGATGTCCATCAACGGAGGAATGGATACAGAAATTGTGGTATTTTTTACACAATGGAATACTACTCAGCAATCAAAAAGGAGGAAATCATGAAATTTGCAGGCAAGTGGTGGGATCTAGAAAAGATCATTCTGAGTGAAGTATCCCAGAAGGAGAAAGACAAACTTGGTATATACTCGCTTATATAGACCTACAAGATATGATAAACATAATGAAATCTACACACCTAAAGAAGATAATCAAGAAAGTGGACACAGGCGAAGGTGATTAATCCTCATTTAGAAAGACAAATGGGATGTGCATTGAACTTATGACAGGAGTCTACCACAAAAGGCATCTGAAAGACTCTACCTAGCAGTGTTTCAAAGCAGACACTAAGACTCATAACCAAACCCTCGGCAGAGTGCAGGGAATCATATGAAAGAAGGGAAGTTAGTATGATATCGAAAGGATAGGAGCTCTACAAGGACCAAACATATCTGGGCACAGGGTCTTTTCTGAGACTGACACTCGACCAAGGACCATCTATGGATATAATCTAGAACTTCTGCTCAGAAGTGGCCCGTGGTAGCTCAGTAACCATGTAGTTTTCCAAAGTAAGGGGAACATGGACTATTTCTAACAGGATCTCAAGGGCAGGCTGTTTGACCCCCCCCCCCAGGGGAGGAGCAGTCTGTTAGGCCACAGAGGAGGACTTTGCAGCCAGCCCTGAAGATACCTGATAAAACAGGGTCAAATTGAAGGGGAGGAGGTCCTCCCCTATCAGTGGACTTGGAAAGGGGCAGGGAGGAGACCAAGGAGGGAGTGTGGGGTTGGGGAGGGAATGAGGGAGTGGGATACAGCTGGGACACAGAGTTAACAAAATGTAACTAAAAAGAAAAATAAAATTAAAAAAAATAAAAAAAAGAAATGATAATAATTAAAATATATATATATAAAAAAATAAAATGACAGAAAGTGTTTATTTTCCCAAGCCTCTCATAAATACATATATCACAGTTATGATCAACAATTTCAAGCCTGTATAGCTACAAAATATGATTTGCATGGACAACAAAATCCGCCTTCAAATGTGTTCTGACAAGCTTCAATTAAAAATCACCCTAATTTAACACATGTTCAGAACACTGAGAGTTGCTTGCTAAAGCACTCAGATGGATAGACATTGCTCCAAAAGCACAATTTTTTTTTATTTAAAAATGTTTACTCATTTGTGCTGCATCTGATAAACGTGAACAGCAATGAAAGAAAGTTGTTTCCCAGCTCATGACTGACAGGAGTGCTTTTATGAGCAGAAACATTTAATCATCATCATCAGTCCTCCAGAAAGGATTTCATTTAAGCAAAAAGAGATATGTGCTGTTGTCAATTCTTCACAAGGCTGCCCAGCACAGCACTCACATACTGTGTGGGAAATAGAGTGCAATTTCGATTGAACTTGGAGTAGGGCACGTTATACTAATTGTTGAAAAGTTACTGCTGCTCTCGAGCGATCAAATAAACCATTTGGCAGAATGCAGAGCTTGTGGTGTTGACATAACTACGACATGACTGAGCCACTCATTTCCAAAATGAAACTGCTTGCATAAAAGTGCTCTTCTGGGCCCTGAAAGTTAGATGCTTTGTGTATATTTGAGATATTTAGAACTGTCTATCAATATTTCTTCCCCAAAGGAAACATGTAAAAACCCTCTAAAGAAGTGGCATCAAGTGTTTATTTTACTTCAGGGTAAACGCTTATGGATTTCCAGCCCTTTAATAGCCGTAGTTGATCAGGTCCGTGTGATTAGACCTGACTAATGCATTTAAGCAAGATGTATATGCCGCTTATAGACAAGGCTGTGGCAGACAGAGTGTGAGTCCGACCTTACTATGCTACAGTGGACTTGGGAGTCCCCCATGCCTCAAATCATCTTCCTTGATTCCTTCTGTATTCTTTGAATAAGACACATGAGCTCTAGTCCCTTAAAACCTTTGCAGGATGCTTGATGACGTTGCCAGCCAAAGGCATGATGTTGTACAGCAAATCTCTAGAGCCTATTCGCTCACCTTTCATAGATGAAACTTTATATATTGATCAAGGGGCAACAGCTTCCTTCCCTATGCCCCATATTTCTAGTTCACCGCTGCAGTCATCTTTGTGTCTGTACATTCAATTGTTTTAGATAATGCCTGTTAGAGGACTACTTCATTATTCCCATCTGTGGTTGGCTGGTTTTACTTAAAGGAAGTCCTCCAGGTTCACCCATGCAGTCAAATATGTAAGCATGCTATACATTGTGTTTCAAGGATGAATAATATCTAATTGCTTATGCACACCAGGTTTTGTTTTTTAATTCATCTATCCACAGACAATTAGATATTTTTCCTCACTTGGCACTTAAGAATAAAGCTGCTATGAAGAGGGAGCGCAGGTATCTCTTGAATACTAATTTCTTTTTATATTAGTGTAGAAGTGAGATTGCTGAATCATAGGAAAGTTCTATTTCTAAGTTTTCTTTAAGAGTGCATGAGCAGCTGTACCAAGTTCTTCCTGCGTTTTTACATTGCCACCAATAGTTTACAAGAGTTCTTGTTTATCTAGCTTCATGCATGGTGAATGCTTTTACGATCCTCTTATTTCCTTTCTTAGCTCTTTAGTTACAGTTCTCATCATGGTTTTTCAAGGTGGGACTTTAGAACTTCAGAATTTATAGCACATCTATAAACTACTGTAGTCTACCCTCAGAGGAGTTTATACTGTGGCACATGCAATCTAACCTTACACAAACTGCCAGTTTTGGCAGTCTTGGCCTTGTTATTCTGCTGGTCCTGCACTTTTCTTGTTATGAACCTTACTTCATGTTATCATTTTTTTATAAACAGCCAATTATCTTTGAAAATATCTATATAAGAAAAAACTCTTCAGTATTTGTCCATATAACTCCTATTCCTCAGTCCTGTTTATAATCCTGTATTTCCTTCAGTTGTCATTTTTTTTCTTCTGCTCAAAGACCTTCTGTTTCATCCTGCTGCTGTGATTAAAAACAACAACAACAACAACAACAACACTTTGATCAAAGCAACTTAGGAAGGAAAGAGTTTATTTTAGATTACACGTCCTGGTCACAGCCTGTCACTGAGGGAAGCTGGGCAGAAACTCAGACTGCAGCAGAAACAATAGAGGATTGTTGCTTCCTGGCTCTCTCATTGGCTCAGCTAACTTTATTATATATGCCAAGACCACTGTCCTGAGGATGGCTCCACCCACAGTGGGCTGAGCCTCCCCACATCAATTACCAATGAAGACAGTTTCCTACACAGCTGATCAGAGGTCAATTTGATCTGGGCAATTATTTAATTGAAGTTCCCACTTCCTGGGTTGCGTCAAGTTGACAATAAAAACTAACCAGCACACCTTCTGCTAGCATTTTCTGTGAATTTTTTACTTTTGCTTTTATTTCTCTTATTTCCTCCAGGTACAGAATTCTAGAATGGCGGATCTTCATCTTTTTTTTCTTTCGTTTTTTCCTTCAAGTGTTTCAACGATGTTTTTTCATTGTCTTCTCAAGTTTCCAATAAATTATTATCTGTCACTTTAAATTTTTTTTCTTGTGTATGAAATATACCCCCGTCTTTTTATAGCTTTTAAGATCTGCTTTGTTACTGGTTCTGACTACTTTTAACTACGTTTGTGTAGTTTTCTTCATGTTTCCTTTCTTTAAGTATGTTGGATCATGTGTTTCATAACATACTTTTCATCAAATTTTGGCCATTGTATCTTCAAATACTTCTTTGTTTTCCTATTCTGGGACTCTAGTAGCAGATCATTTTTAGCTGTCTTATTACTCACAGACAGTGACATACACATGATTATTAACTAATACAGGTGCCCACATCTACTTTTTTAACTATTTTTAATTTTGTTTGAGATGGTGTCTCCTTGTGTCGCCCAGTTTGGCCTTGAGTTCTTCCACCTTAGTCTCCTGAAAGTTTAGATTACAGGAATACACCATTGCTTTCAGCAGGATTTGGTTATCTTTGTCTTACTATAATTATTGTAAAGACTTATATGAGGACAACACTTACTTGCCAGAACTCTTTCATTCTTTTAATTCTGATTTAATATTGTTGGGTGAGATCGGACATGATGCCTGTGAGCTGCATGCACCCCAGGTTGACTGTGATCATAGCGCAACACATTTGCCACTAACATCAACTGTCAAAAATCTCAAAAGACAATACAGCCCTGCAGAGCTCACCATTTCCCTCTGTGACGCATGACCTTAATACCATGCCTCATGAACTAGAGTTTTTCAGAATGACCGGTGGGTAAAGGACACTATCCATGAGCCTGGTTGAACACAGGCTCAGTCTCCTCTGTTTCCTGCAATTGTCCCTCACCCCCAATTAAATGAGGCTTTCTTAGATATGTTCATTAATACTTTGTGGATTCTCAGAATTCATTCTGTACAGCTACTTATTCTCCAGTATTTTATTTTGCAAATGTGCACCGGCACGACATCCCCATACTCTAAGCAACCCCTCAACTCAAGGAGTACTCATGGTTCTGCCTGACGTCTTCCCCTCTGTATGATGGTGTGAGATGGCCCTCAGAGAGGTATGATGCAAATAACATGATTCACTCCATTTGCCCTCCATTTCTCAAGAACCATTGTCTTGCATTTTCTGATATCTAGACACTGAGAAACATTCTTCTGCACTTTTCTATTGTGGGAGTTGTTTCCTGGAGAAGTCTGTTTCGGGTGAAGAGAAAAAAAAATGGGAAATGTCGTCCTTGTTACTATGCCTTGGCCAAAAGTAGAAGTCCAATAACTGAAGTCTCTAGATTTATTTGTTACCATAGTGTAAGCCACTTCAGCCTGATTAATGCATACCTGGTATGCCTACCTATAGTAGAAATACCACAAGCAAAGTGTCTTAGGAAAAAAAAATTTATGGCCTATAATTTCTCAACTTGTTACACAAAGATAATAGGTTTTTATTAAAATATAGAAAAAATATCAGAAATATCAATAATTTCATGTGATGTGATTTTGAACATCACTGAGGACTTGGTTCTTTTCAGTCCACAATGGGCAGATCTGCTCAGAATTATTTACCTATACAGATCTACTCCTAAATCTAAATGGCAGAAATCTACTCATTCTTGAATGCAAGAAATTAGTAAAATTCAAGTTATCTTTTGACCAACTGTCATGCTTAAAGACCAAGTGTGAAAATTAAGTGAAGACATTCTCACTCACATCTTGGACAATTGTTGTTGAGACTATGGCCAAGGCAAGCAGCCAGAACACCTCCCCTTCCCATGGAGCATGGGCTTTTCACAGCATGACAGCTGGTCCAAATGTAACCCGTGAGAGAGAAAGCCAGATGGAATCTATATTACATTTTCTAATAATCTGGCAGAAGATATCGCACACTGTTGCTTCTCCTGTGTTTTTTGTTTGTTTGGTTTGATTTGGGTTTGGGGTTTTCAAGACAGAGTTTCTCTGTGTAGCCCTCTCTGGCCTGGAAATCACTCTATAGACGAGGGTAGCCTTAAACAAAGAGATCTGCCTACCCCTGCTTTCCGAGGGCTGAGATTAAAGGTGTGCACCAATACACTGAGCTGTACATTTTATATTTTTGAAGTAATCCCAACAGCCCATCCAAAGTCAAGAAGAACAGACACAGTCTACATGTTGTAGACAGGAATGGCAAAGTTCTGGAAGAAAGTGTGAGGATACCGCCACTGTCACAGTTTCTGGAAAGTGCCATCTACCACACCTATCATGCTAATACTGACAGTCGTAATGATACTATCAGGTACTTAGAAATACCATGTATTAAAGCTGAAGTACTACTATAAATGCTGCACTCCTCTGGGGATGTCTGCTTCTCTTTAATATTCTTCTTTGTATTCATTTCCACCTCTTTCAGTAGACACAGTTTCTCTGAATTTACACCTTAGTCATTCATTTGATTTCATAACCATAACAATAAGTTTGCACAGAACAGGCTAACACCTTCCTTACATGAATAAAAAGTTAGAATTATTCCAACTGAAAACAGATAAACAAAAAGCTCTACATAGTTTTCTCAAATACTTCCAATTCATACGCATACTTCCAAGTACTAAGTATTTTTTCATCATAAAATGAAATAGATTATGTCAAACTATAAAGTATTCATGGGTTAAACTCTAGCTTTTCTTCAATGTTGAATTTTTGCACACAGAATTTGGGGAAAATATACATTCAAAAGATGCTAGAATGTTGGGCTCACTCAGCTTCATGGATCTTCTGCTCTTGAATTTCATTTCATTGGGCAGCATTCAAAATTAAATGAAGGTTTCAGTTTGGAACAGATAACAGTTTATGTAACTGGTATGCTGAGCAGCCAGTGTTTTCCTGGGAAAGTATTTCAACCATAAGTCATATCAGGACATTACCCAATACTACTTCTTTCAATGGAATGCATGTGAGTCATTTTAGATAAGATAGTCATAGCCTGCCATACTTCCACATAGGTTCCTAGCATAACTGTCATCTGAGAGGCTTCACCCAGCAACTGATGAAAACAGATGCAGAGACCCACAGCCAAATATTAGGCAGAGCTCAGGGAATCTTGTAGAAGAGGGGAAGAGGGATTGGAAGAACAGAGAGACACTTAGTGCTATGTAATTTCCTCATAGTACTGCTTTCATTGTATCCCATAATGGGTTTGTTGTGCCTTCATTTTCATTGAATTTAGGAAGTCCTTAATTTCTTTCTTTCTTTTTTCTTTGACCCAGTGGTCATTGAATAGAGAGTTGCTCTGTTTTCATGTGTTTGTAGGCTTTCTGTTTTTTTCTGTTGTCATTGAAGTCCAGCTTTAATCCATGGTTATCTGATAAGACACAAGACATTATTTCAAGTTTCTTCTATCTGTTGAGATTTGCTCTATGTATATGGTCAATTTTGAAGAAAGTTCCATGAGGTGCTAAGAAGAAGGTATATTCTTTTGTGTTTGGGTGAATAGTTCTATAGATATCTGTCTACTTGATTTATGACAACTGTTGGTTTCATTATTTCTCCATATAGTTTCTGTCTTGATAGCTTATGCTTCGGTGAAAGTGGGGTGTTGAAGACTCCCAATATTAATATATGGGGACCAATGTGTTACTTCAGCTTTAGCAATGTTTCTTTTACAAATATGGGTGCCCTTGTGTAGTGACAGTTTTGGTTTCCTTTAAGCGTTTTTTGTTTTGGTCCCAAGTATCAGATGTGGAAATGTTTTTAGTTCATCATCAGTTGAATACAAACACATGAGAGGACACATGGTCTTGGTCAGCCAAAAACAGACATGTGAGAGAACATGTGACTTTTTGCTAAAAGCTGTATCATGCAAGGGATGTCGTTTTTAAAAAGCCTAGTGTAGACTGGGAGAAGGGATAAATAGAAGCCC
Source organism: Psammomys obesus (assembly GCF_907164565.1). Taxonomy (NCBI): domain Eukaryota; kingdom Metazoa; phylum Chordata; class Mammalia; order Rodentia; family Muridae; genus Psammomys; species Psammomys obesus. The sequence continues at coordinate 1,759,379 of NW_026585626.1, forward strand.
ATGGACAGGGACACATGGATGGCTATGTTTTGTCACAGTCCACGTTGCTTTGCTGGTCTTCATTTCTCAACAAAGAAATACGCTCCAGAGAACGTCTCATGACACTCTGGCTGAGTCTTGCTGCTTTTGCTGGTTAGTTCTGATTTAGCCTATTCTTGATGTTTCTGCTGAATCGTGCTGTTGTTTATTCATTTTGCTGTTTGGTGTTAGCTATTTGCCTGAACTGCTAGTATCTAGACAATGAAGAGTGGACTCGCCCCAAGTAGCTATGTCTAAAGAGATCCACAACCCCCTTTTCTTGAGTTATGTCTGTCTTTGTTGCTTAGGTGTGTTTCTTTTATGCAGCAAAATTATGTATCCTGTTTATATATCCATTCTGCTAGCCTGTTTCTTTTTATTGGGAAATTGAGCCCAGTTAGGTTGAGAGAAATCAGTGACCAATCATTAGCAATTCCTGTTATTTTGATGTTGGTGATGGTAGTGTGTGTGTGTGTGTGTGTGTGTGTGTGTGTGTGTGTGTACACTCACACATGTGTGCTTCTCCTCTTTTGTTTTGCTGCAGTGGAGTTATTCATTTTCTGTGTGTTTTTTTTTTTTTGATGGAGTTAACCTCCTTTTGTTGAAGTCTTCTTTCTAGTATCTTCTAGGGCTGGATTTGTGCACTGATATTGTTTAAATTTTGTTTGTCCTGGAATATCTTGTTTTCTCCATCAATGGTGATTGAAAGTTTTTCTGGGTATAGTTCTCTGAGCTGACATCTGTTGTCTCTTAAGGTCTGCAAGATATTGCCTAACCCCTTCTGGCTTTAAGAGTCTCGGTTATGAAGTCAGGTGTAATTCTGATAGATCTACCTTTATATGTTTCTTGGTCTTTTTCCCTTGCAGCTTTTAATATTCTTTGTTTTGTAAATTTAGTGGCTTGATTATTATGTTGCAGGATGATTTTCTTTTGTAGTCCAATCTATTGTGTGTTCTGTAAGCTTTTTGTATGTTTATAAGCACCTCTTTCTTTAGGTTGGAGACATTTTTTTCTATGATTTTATTGAAAGTATTTTCTGGTTCTTAGAGCAAGGAATCTTCTCTTTCTTCTATTCCTATTATTTTTAAGTTCCATCTTTTCATAGTGTTCCTGATTTCTTGGATGTTTGTGTCAGGAACTTTTTAGATTTAACTTTTTTTTTTTTGACAAATGTATCTTCTATGCCTGAGATAACCTCCTTCATTTTTTGTATTCTGTTGGTGATGCTTACTCTTGGTCCCTGTTCTCTTCCCTAAGTTTTCCATCTCCAGAATTTCCTCAGTTTGTGTTTTCTTTATTTTTTCTATTTCCATGTTCAGGTCTCGAACTGTTTTATTTATTTCCTTCACCTGGTTAATTGTATTTTCCTATATTTCTTTAAGAAATTTATTTGCTTTCTCTCTAAAGGCTTCTATCATCTTCATAGGAATAAATTTAAGGTCATTTTGTTACGTTTCAGCTGTGTGAGAATATGCAGGGCTTGTTGCAGTAGGATTGCTGGGTTCTGATGGTGTCATAGTGCCTGGCTTTTGTTGGTTGTGTTCTTATGCTGGTGGTTAGGCACCTAGTCATCCTTGGTGTTGTCTATGTGTTTCTGTTGCCTACAGGACTCCTCGGGAAGTCAGGTAGAGCCATGGGTCAGAGGCTGGATGATCCAGCGGCCCAAGAGCCCTCTTGAGGAAAGTAGGAAGGCCAGTGGGCTAGAGTCTGGAACCCTGGGCCCTCTGCAGGCTTTCTCAGGAAGGCGGGTAGAGCCATGAACTGGAGGTTGGAACTCAGGGAATAGAGCAAAGCTGGCTGTGTTCCAGTTGGACCCCCAGGCAGTAGAATGGAGTTGGGGGGGGGGGAGATCAAACCTGGATGATCTGGGTTTGGTCCAACAGGTCTCCTTGGGAAGACAGGTAGAGCCCTGGTGCCCCTGCAGGCTTCCTTGAGAAAGCAACTACCCAAATTTAAATCTAAATCAATAAAATACCATCTTTACATTAATGTTAGAATCTTTTCTTTAAAAATATCTTGAACATTAGGTGCAAAAAACCTCTCTGGGAAGCCTAATGAAGATGTCTAACAAGGATAAAAAGTGTAAACTCTCAAGTGTAAAAGAAAAAAAAAAGCTTCTTGGTTAAACGTTCATTTGAACTCAAAGTCAGATCCAGCACTTGCATGTAATTAGATCTTTCAATAACATTTTATCTGAAAAGTAGAACTGTTAGCTTTTGGCAAATACCCTGACATTTGTGAACTGCTGATTTAGAGAATAAGACCTTACCTGTAGATTAAAAACAAACACATGGACATAGTGACATAGTATCATGATTACACTTTTTTTGTTTGTCTTGCATGCAGTTATCATAGTCGCTACAAACTCTCAAAAGAACCATTTTCCATAAGTAGAAGTTGTTTATATACATATTTATTCTATAGTTACTTTTATTTTTAAAATTAAAATATAATTACATCATTTACCCTTTTTACCTTCCTCCCTCCAGTTCCTCCATGTAGGACCCCTTGCTGTCTTTCAAATTTATGATCTCTGTCCTCTTTCTTTAATTTTTATTACCCTAACATACATGCATGTGTGTGTATATATATATATATACATATATATATGTATATATATATGTATATATATATATATGGATATATTTATAGATATAATCTTTTTAGCCCATATAATACAACTTCAGTACATATGATTTCTAAGCATCTAGTTGTGCCAGGTATTTTTATAGACACTAAGAATAAAAAGAATGGACATCTTCAGGAGAAATACATCTTTAATATTGATGGAATCACAGCAAAAAATTACAGAGAGATTGGATACTTAGGCCAGGAGAGATCAATAAGACACTGTCGCCCAGTAGACAATTAATTGTCCCTTGTGGGAACTCCACTATAAAAGCTTACATTCAAACAGATGTAGAATATCAATGTTCTTATAAACATGGGTAGGGAGATGGTAGCTGGTTCACTAACGTGCTTGGATTCTAATTTCTATCTCCAGAACTTGTGTTAAATCCCAGGTGCAATGCTCATTGCTTGTACTCCCAGCACTAGGGAGAGGTGGATGGATCTCTGAAGATCACTTGCCAGCCACCTTAGCCTAGTTGTTGAGTTTCAGGCCACTAAGAGATATTTTCTCAAAAAATAAAAAAATTTATATATATATATATATATATATATATATATATATATATATATATATATATATATACATACATACATATACATACACACACACACACACACATATTTCATAGGCGGGCAGCTATTAAAGAACAATACCCTAGGTTAAACTCTGGCCTCCACAAACAGGAGAATATAAGTGCCACACCATTGTTTTGTCAAGAAAATAAATGCATATTACCTTACCACCACAACCATTCAATTTCATCACACCCTTCTCATAAGATTTTCTGTCCAGTTCATTCTAATCCTTTTTCAGCCCATGCTCAAGATTAGCCTCTTAGACCTCATCTTCATTAACGAGATTATGACATAATAGACATCTTACTTTGTCTCTAAATTTAAACATCTTTCTTTAACATTCAGTGCTATTTTCTAGTTCATAACTTTCTGATGACTTTACACGTTGGCATTTTTCACATGCTATGTAATGTTTCAAATCCATTTCCCCTTTTTGATCTTGAGCATCTTTTCCAAGATTATCATCCGTTGTCTGTAACAATCATCATCACAAGATTTCTATTCTTCAGTTTTCTGGCAGACTAATTCCTGACCAAATATTATACCAGGAAATAAATAAGCATCTTTAGAGAAATGAAGAAGATACAGATTAGAATCAAACAGGGGGAAAATTACCCTTTCTTGCTTGGGAAAGGGTTACTTTTAGTTACTCAATAAATAATTTCTGGGTGAAAAGTTTGTCAAAATTTATGTAAGTTAGCCCCAAATAAAAGTTAGTGGGTGGCTGGCAGCTCCTTGATCAAATACTGAAACTATTTTTATCAGAAATAAATGCAGGAACTCTTCTGATGAGGAAACCTGGGTAGCTCCATGTGGATATGGCTCTGGCTTTGCATATGTACTCTGCTAGTTAGTCATGAGTGAGTGTTGGAATCACAGAGCAAATTAGGAAAGACAGAAATGGGAAACAGAGAATTGCATTCATAATATTTAGAGCTATTGACCCTAGATTTCACAATTCCCAATCAGCAGAGTTTATTACTCTGCCACCTGAAAGGCAGGTTTAGGTGTAGAATGAAATGTTACCAAAGTGTCAAAGGATATTGGAAGGAAAAACACTAAAAATTTCGTTTTACTTCGAGTTTTGTATTCTAAATTGCCTGAGATCTCTGTCAGCCATCTACTTAATTGCTCATCTCCCCCAAATCTCAGGATACGAAATTCCCAGAATCCCTTCCACAACATTTCAAACCTTTTCTTTAATAACTCTTTTCTCTCTTCACTTTGTATTTTCCATACCTTTGGGATAGTTCCACCTGAAAAGATATTATTTCTTGGCCATTCTAATAAAAATCAATCGAGCTGGTTGTGGCTTTTCCAGAGAACTTTATCTCTCTGATCTAGGAAACTTATATTAAAAAAAAAGTGTCCAAGAAAAAAAAAGTGTTCAAGAGAAAAGCGACAACAACACAGAAAAAATATTAAGCGAGATGAAGAAGGGGAAGGCAAGACGGAAAGGGAAAAGCTCTGATACACACACCGGCTGCATCAACGTATTTACGTCCTCTGTAACTAACACTGACATGGACCCTAAGAACAGTGTCCAACACTGGTCATCCAGACTCAAACTCTTCAGCGTAGCTCTCTGAATGATGAGCACACAAGTTCTCCAAGATGTAAAACACCATCCACCATTCAGGACTTCCTCTTAGTAGCAGCCCTGTCAGACCAAGGACAAAGTGGATTCAAACTACGCTTTGGAGTGTTGTGCTTTGGTTCCCCTGTATTCCACCCACTTTTAGCACTTACTTGAAAAATTGAGCAAAGGATAATGTACCTGACCCATCCCTCTTCAGTGCCACATGATTTTATTTCACTCCATTTCTTTTTGATTATTACAATTTATTCACTCCCATTTTTTAATCAGAACTTCTTGGAGTTTTCGATTTCCAGCTTACTTCGATTGGGAAGTAATCCACCCAATCAAATTACTGAATTATTATAATCCACCAATTATTATTCCACCAACAATATGGACGAGGTCAACAACGAGCCCCAACCTTGCCAGATCCACTCCATTGGCATGTTGATCATTCCATTATTTATTTTCCTTTAAGACCCAGAGTCTCCTGAGGGTTTTTCCCCACTCCAACCCAGACTGCCACTTCTCATTCTCTTCTTACTGTTTTCTTTATTATTTTTCTTCATCTTCCCAACTTTCAAGAACCGGCCCTTTCTCTACCTGCTCAGTCCCTATGTGAAATCTGGTCCTTCATATTATTCCACTTGTATTGAGACATCTCTGACATTTGGCACTCTGTTTCTTACCTCCATTCCCAGAAATGTAAAGACTGTTCTATCAAAATATGTTTTAGCCATTTCTCATCTATACTGCTCCACACTAGTGCTACTTTTGTCATTATGCACTTGAGAGCCTAGATTCTATGCGACCCAAACTAATGTCCTAAATCTTGTTCCCACCTATTTTCTGTTTTCCTCGTGGGAGCCAGTGATCTCAAAGCTGTAATTCATTATGCATGCGTCGTCCTAACTTGAAAACTGTCAGAGGCTTGACAAAATCATTATCACCACTGTCAGTAATTCACTGCATTGGTTAGGGTCTCTCAGGAAAAGACTGTTTATAGTGGGATTAGACTTAGGTTTTGATGAAGGGGCTGTTGACGGATCATGAGCAGAATGTGTGGAATCACAACAGACTGACAACCAGGGTTAGTAGCTGGGATGATTGCAGCACTTCTGCTTCTGATGTGCCGGGAGTTGGGGAGTCAAAAGAGGAAGCTAAGAATCAATGGGGTTAAAAAAAAAAAAAAAAAAAAAAAAAAAGAACTGCAGGGAAATAACTGCCTGTCAGGAACTGTGACCTTGAGTAAAGGACACAGTCAGCCAAAATGACTCCTCAGATAGAGTCAGTGCAGTCATTTCTCAGACACCTTTTCCCTCCTGCAGACTTACTGCTTGTGGCTCCGTGTTTCCTGCCAGAGAACCTGTGGATGCAGTCACCACCAGTGAACCTTCCGGGGCAGAGAGCAGGTGGAGGCAGCTGGAGGGCACACAGAGAGTACAGAGTACACTGATGGAGGCTGGAGAGAAGCATCGCCCATATTTGCTTGTGTCTGATTCTACCCTCCCCTTACTGTGTCCCAGCCAGAGACTTGCTCCAAGGTCTTCACACTCTTCTTTCCTTTATTTTCAACCTGAATCTCCCTTCCCATCATTCAGATCTCCTCCTCACTAGGTCTTCTGTTTAGGCCAGCCTTATGCAGAAAGGACCAATCCATCCACAGACACTCTACCGTCCTCAACTTCTGACATTGCCATGCACTTTCATCATCTCAATAACAAAAAGTTACTGGTCTATTCAGTTGTGCCACTTGGCTCACAGGTTTATTTTCTGTTTTTCTTATATAAGAATGGAAACTTCAGGAATGCAGGGACATTGTTACCTCTCTGTAAAGCCATTGAGAAGGGGGGACAATCCCAGCCACTTCCCATGGGAACATACTGTGCTAGGACAGGGCTGGGGATGCAGCATCCAAGCACACATGAGAGGGACACTAAGTTACAGAGAAGAGACCAGTCAGGCAATTGCAGAACCTCAGGCAGAGACAACTGGTGAGAGAAGGAGTGGGTTCAAAAGCACTTGAGTGGTAGACCCAAAAAGACATCTATATCCCAACACTTATAAGCCCATTTGAAATTACAAAGCCCAGACGACACACACATTTTGAAATCAGATAGATTCAAAACAGACATAAAGTAGACCAAGATTTAAATTGATATTTGAACAACAGACAGTAGAGTAGAATGATCTTTAGGGCACTGAGACAAAAATTACTGACATGAAATTAAGTAGTCAACAGCAAGAAAGAAAAAAGGCTCTCACATATGGGGAAAATTAACGGCTAATACTAAAGCATAGCTGATGAAAGAAAATGATCACAAATGCATTATGTTAATATGGGTTTAAAAACTGTATGAACTTACTATAAGTAGTAAATATTGACTGAAACAATAACAAAATTTATTATTACAGATCGAAATATCAAGATTGAACTAAAGGTCTAGGCAGTTCTGGCATACAAATGGAATGTATCCTCAATATAAAATATTCTTTAATTGAGGGTCAAGTCAGTTATTGATAAATTTTAGTGACTTTTAAATTAAAACTGCTAATTAACATTTCTAGAATAGTCTTCAGTAGATGTATGCATATACTTTTTAAACTACTGGAAAATATTTGAAGAAAACAATAAAAATAAGGCCACACTGTAATTAAAAATTTGAAAGAGAAGTCAAATTATATGAAACAATACAAATATTTAAGTCATCTCAATGTAGATTATCTGAACCATCCATGTAAACCTGGCTGCATCATTCTAAAATATAGTTGTAGACGCTGGAGAGATGGCTCAGGGGTTAAGAGCTCTTGCCATTCTTGCTGAGGACCCAGGTTCAGTTCTTAGCACCCACAGGAAGGCTCACAACCATCTGTAACAGCAGTTTCTGAGGATCTGAACCTGAGGCCTTCTTGTGGGCACCTGCGGGCACCTGCTCACACATGGTACACATTTATATCCTCGGGCATACACACCTGTACGTTAAGCGAGTAGGAGAGAGAAGGGAGGGCGCGAGCATTATAAGACACACACTAAACACAATGATGGGGGAAATGAATGTAAGACGATAAAACTTGCACATCAGCAAATGACACACATACCAAAGTAGGTAATGCTATAGTGATATTGGAAGACATCCAATTAAAAAACTTTATTAATGAAGATAAGTGTTCTCACATCCTGACTAAAGGTCTCTGTCCATCAGAAAAAAAAAAAAAAGTGTTCTGGTGTGTGCTTTCTCAAAAAACCTGGAAATCCATTTTCTCAAGTTACATGACTTCCTTGCTGACTTTCTGGAATGCTTGCTAAATATCTTAGTCATCAGAGGCAGAAAAATAGGGGAAAGACTCTCTTCTTTCTCTTTCCCCTGAAAGGCATGCTTCATTAACAAAAGTGTGCCTTTTGTTTAATGCCTCCTTTTGTTTGAAAGACTGAGCAATGTCTGAGAGGAAAGATAGACAACATCAAACACTAGTTTGCTGGAGATTTAGGATCACTGTCTATTATCAACTTTTTGTAGACCTGACTTTTCAGATCTGAGGGTGTGCCTGACATTTGGGACATATTGGTTTCTTCTCAAGGAGCAATAGAAAGAGATGTTCAGCTGGGCTAGAAATAACAGTGTGGTATATGTGTGTGCGTGTGTGTATGTTTGTGTGTGTGTCTATGCGTGTGTGTATACTTGTATGTGTATGCATTTGTGTGGATATATGTGTGTGTGTGTGTGTGTACTTGTGAGTGTGCACACGTGTGTGTGTATACTTACTGTGTTATTCTAACTTGAAATCCATGAGAATATGAAAGACAACTCAACATACTTAAGGAATAATTTTGACATAGAAAAATATTTTCTGGGTAAGGGACCCAATAAGTCCCACCTCAGGATGATAATCAATGGGCAGTTGGTGGTTGCTAGGGGAGGCACGGTGAGTTCTCTTTAGAAGTGCAGTCTGTGTTCCAGTAGATATCCCCATGCACATACAGGCAGCGGTAAGTGGACTGAGTAAATTATTAAAACAGCACAGGCCGTGAGAGAGGAAGATGGTGGGAGGAGTGGAGACAAACTGAAGGGGAGAGAACGAGTGATTAGTTTAATTAAAACACATTGCTCACAGATATGAAAATCTCAAACGATATTATTTTTCTTTTGTGTGTGTGTGTGTGTTGACACATTGGCAAATTTTAGTCAAGCAAACAAACCAAAAGTGAATGTATTGATTTCTTATTATGAATTCAGAAGTGTTAAAAGTCCACATAAAGGGAGAGCTGTATATTTAGGGCTAATACTGACAATAGTAATATCTTTATTAATTATACGATTACACTATATTATAATAACACAACAGTGTGTGTTCTGGGGGTTAATAATCAGTGTCTTAGACGCCTGTCATGGCTGCATCCAAAGGAAGCCACAAGACTCAAGAGCATGTCTTTTGTCACATTCTACTTCAGTCTGGGGAGATCGGGTTAGGTTAGGGAAGCCTTTAAGGGACACGAGAAGATTTGGGGATCACTGAAGGAATGAGAACTAGCCAGGCCAGCATGAACTCCACTTATGTGCTCATTCTTTGTGTCAAACCTATGGCATTCATGCCTACAAAGTTTCGTTCAGAACTGACATCATGATGACGGAGATGACCTGATTTAAAAAAAAAAAAAAAAAAGAACAAAGTAAAAGAAAGAAAGGTTGGGTGTGTGGGAAGACAAGTATCTCTGTGTGTCTCTCTCTAACTGTCTCTATCTCTCTGTCTCTCTCTTTCTAGAAGCAATCATTGTGACTCTATTTTTCTTTTAAGTCAACCAACCAAACGGTCTTGTCCTTTTCAAGGTAGCTATTCTGAGGCAACCAGTATGTGCCCGGGATGGTGCCATTGTCTAGAATGTGCTGGCAGCTCCTCAGTTGGAATCCCTTTGCATTCTCAACTATGCTATTTTGAGCATCTTTGAGGGTAGAAATGCTCCATCCTTTGAGAGTGTGCCTGGTTTTATATGAGCAGCACTGAGTCATTCAGAGCCAAAGCCCATGGACTAGAAGCATGGACAAGTTATGTAACAGTGTGTCACTCTTCAGTTGAGGTGGGCTGTTAGACAGAAAACCTGGACTTGGGAGCTTCCTACCCTCTAAAAAAGAAGCTCAAGGCTGCAGCTGTTATTTTTCTGACTGGATTGGGAGATGGGGCATCGACAAAATTTTAAGCCTGTCTGCAATCCTGAAATGTGAAGTATTGCAATTAGTGTCGCGCATTTGTTGGACGCCATTTAATATTTTAATGCAGGAAATCACTGTCCAATACATACGTCAGAACCTGTAAATCCTTCTTCTCAAACATTTATCATACAAAGCATTCAAACACTTTTCTGGTTTTCTGAATATGCAATAAATTATCCTTTGTGGATACCCCATAATACTAGAAGTTATTATTTAAAACCAACCAAAACTTAATACAGTGACTCACCACCCCACTCACCTCTTTCTCCTCCTTCTCTTCCCAGTTCCCAGTAACAACCATTCACTTCACAATGTCTATGAAATTAGCTTTGCAGAGTTGACATATGAATGAAAACATGTAGTCTTTCATGGTTATTTCACTTAACATCATTATCTCCAATCTCATGTTATTGTGAGTGACAGGATTTCATTCTTTTGAAATGGCAGAATAATATTCTATTATGTTGGTGTGGCACATTTTCTAGTTAATGGACAACTATGGTGTTTCCATCTCTTGATGCCAACATATGAATATATGTACATATATATATATATATATATATATATATATATATATATGTTTAAATAGTTAACCAGCACTTAAAGAAAAATCACACAGTAGTACCCTACATCAGTACCTTTACTGTACACATTATAAATATTAATTGTTTACGTTACATACTATCACTATGACTTTGGTTCTGTTTCTAGTTTCTAACTTCACCTTACAGATGAGCAAAGTGAAGTCATCATATAACCTCTCCAGGGTCAAACAGTGTCCCAGGTTTAATATCCTACTTTAGTAGCCTAGCTTGACTTGCTTCCCATTCAGTTCAGACTTGCAAGTACTTAGTATCTTTTTGACATGTGTTTTTGCCACTTTACAGATTTGTCTATCACAAGATGGGTTCTGGTAGTGACATTGTGACTCCTAGGTCATTTCCTTTTAACCAATCTTGGTGTGTTCATAGTTTCCATCAGGTAGAATGCGTATGTTAAAACAAAATGAGTTTGACTTGGAGAACTCTAAGAAGAATGGTCTCCAATAGGGTTCAATAAGAAAGGAAGACATTCCAAATCTCTCTCCTCTAACTGTGAATTTGCAGACATCTCTTTCTGGAAAAGCACGGGTACTTTTCTGTCTTTCCCCTTCCTCCACAAATCTCAAAGGCATCTATCACTAGAGGACTGAATCATCAAACCTACTAGTAAGGACTCTGGGAAATGAGGTTCCTATATACAGCCATGGCCCAGCAAGAGGGAACACTTTAAGAGGGCAATGACCCTAAGTGGCTGATGGTGGTATACTCTAAGAGTCAGGTAAGGTCAGCTCCAAAACAGTCTTCTTTTGTGGCTGTATCAGCAGGCCAGATAACAGAAGACATGTATGTTAGACTCTGTGCCAGGGAATCAATATTTACTAGTGATCTGCTGTGGACCAACCCTGGAAAAGATGTTATGAGAGATTTAGCCTTCCAGCCTCTCCCATAGTGCAGTATTGATTTGCCTGTTGGTGTGGGGTGACCTATTCCTTCTCTCTTAGAATAGACGCGGGATCATGTGAGTCCTGAAACTAAGCTGGAATGAGTAAGAAGGAAAGAAATACAACACTGTGCACACAGTTTCCTCTTTGGCTTAGTCTCCTAGTGTCTCTGCTTCGAAGCCGTATTTTTCAAAGTCCCACTTTTCAAACAAATGAGCACAATAAAGTAGCCAAGGAAAATGTCGATTTCACTCACTTTTAAAGGCTTGTAGAAGTAAAGGTTTTAAGTATTTATGGTTTTAATTTTAGGTTGAGATGCACTACAGTGACCTAGAAAGGCTAATGCTTTGTGATATAAAGCCTGAAAAAAATATTCAGCTGAGCAATTCTGGGGAACTCCCTTTGGAAATTAAAGGAATATCATTTGTTAGATTGCTTCTCTCTTTCTTTATGATTTTTTTTTAGAAAGTCATCCAGCAGGAGAAAATACATGAGTAACATAGAGCTCGAGCCAGCTAAACCTAATGCTTCTTTGTAAATTATAGAACAGAATCCTGGGAACATACGGGTAATTTAAATTCAGTATTCAAGTCATTTACTATCTCTACATGGTCAGTGAAGCTACAGTGACATTCCAGATGCAGTAGAAATGTCCCTGTGTATTCCTCCTGTGATGTTGTTTAGTATGCTCTCCATGGTTCATGTATGGATTTAAGATTAAAGGATAACAGAAAAGATCTATGATCCTATCAGTTTCCACCATTTAATGAGTCCTTCACAGAAGGCATTTATAATGGCAGTTTCCAGCTCTAAGGCATAAATTGTACAGGCAGTTGTGAATCACCTGCTAGGGGTGCTAGGAACCAAACTTGGCAAGAGTTGTATGCATTCTTAACCACTGAGCCATCTGTCCAGCCCATGTGAGACTTTTTCATTTTTTTAACACATCAGTCTTAGAAGCTCTTACACTAACAATTTCCTCTGTTCTGTCCTGTTTGATTCCATCAGCTTCACAAACATACTTGGATCATCTCTATATTAAAACTGGAGGTTAACCTTACAGCCTTATTAGGCCACTGTTCTTAATTCCACTCTGCTTTCACTTTTTTTTTAAATTTCCATGTTAATACTATGTTGTTACATACTCTATATTACATGTATTGGTTGTTTATTATCTTTTTGTCTTCATTGTAATCTGCTAGGTAATCGGGATCTTTGTCTTTAATGTGTCTCAGACAGTTAACACAGTACATGGTACATAACACTAAATTTTTAATGAATGATGAGAGACTGGATGAAGTTACAAAATACTTATGTCTGCTTAGAAAGCTTGACTGGGTCTATGAAAAAGGATGTCAGATGAAAAGCCCAAAGCCTTGTTTGGAAATTCTGAGTTTGCCATTACTACCTACGACTTCAGACAGATCTCTGACGCTTTCTTTTTTTTTCTTTCTTTTTTTTTTTTTTTTGCTTCTTTATGTCTTCTCCTGTAATTGTTTTTTTTTTAATTTTTTTTTTTATTTTTCTTTTTAGTTACATTTTGTTAACTCTGTGTCCCAGCTGTATCCCGCTCCCTCATTCCCTCCCCAACCCCACACTCCCTCCCTGGTCTCCTCCCTGCCCCTTTCCAAGTCCCCTGATAGGGGAGGACCTCCTCCCCTTTCATCTGACCCTGTCTTTTGTCACATTCTCTATCTCTCAAGGAATGATCATGCTGCCTTTACAGGTATAATTTTAATCATGTTTGAGAAATCTTTGAAAGTTAAAAAATTTATAATCCTGGCACCACATAATTCATCATGGACAATACTTTGTTGGCTTTGGTGTTTGTATGGTTGGTTGGTTTTGGAGACATAGTCTCTGGCTGCCTTGAAACTCACTGTGTAGCCTAGAGTGGCCTCAAACTCACAGAGATCCACCCTCCTCTGCCTCTGAAGTGCTGATATCAAAGGTGTGTGTCACCATGCCCAGCTCCAACACTTTAATATCAAGCAAAGATGTTCTCAGCTAGGCATCGTAGACCATCTGCAATACCAGCTCCTAGGATATTGAGGTGGGGAGGATTACCATGAGTTCCAGGCTAGCCTAGCATGGTGAGATCTCGTTAGATAGATAGATAGATAGATAGATGATAGATAGATAGATAGATAGATAGATAGATAGATAGATAGATAGATAGTAAAAAACCAAGTGAACTCTCAAGCATTATGAAAACCAATAAAAGCCACGGCAAATAGTCTGTCTATATCTGCCAAGTACTATGAGATACACGTTCACAATGTACTTCAAAATCTTCTTGTTTTCTATTGTTCCCTACACACTGTTCTCTTCGTCTCACCTCTGGTGACCTTCTTAAGTATATCCAATCAGGTAATTTCCATGCTTCTAATTCCTGAGAGGCTCTTGTCTCACTCAAGACAAGACCTTATCTTCTTAGCATAGAAGATAGGGACTAGATCTACCTTCTCTCCTCTGACAACTCCATGCCTGCTGTACAAATATTTCTGGCTGTTTCTGTTGTTTTCCAAAACATGTTCTTAACTTGGGGACTTTTACTTACTTATTCTTCTATTGTGATTTGTTTCCTCTCATATTTGCATGTCTCAGGGTCCCTGGCCTCTCTGTCTAAATGTCACTTGTCATATTATGCAGTGGTAGCCATTTCTCCTTCCCCCACCACTGGGACACTCTACCATCTTCTTCCGCTTCATTGGTTTTCTTTATTTACATGCACTTCTCACCCCTAATGTTATACTCCTTGTCTATATTCATTAGTTACCTGTTTCACACCTTAGCAGTAAACAGTATCAATTAAAGCAAGAACACTTCCTTCCTTGATGCTGTGCCATCGCATCAAAAGTGATGCCTGGCACCTAATTATCAATTGAAATATCTGTTAAATATATGAATAAATAAAAAGAGCTGATGATCAGATACAAATACACTTATTTGAACCAGGAGCTACTGACTTAGGATTTGCAAGCACGTGGATTCTGATTAATTCCTTGCAATGCTGCCCCAGTGGTCGGGCTCTCCCATGATGCAGTTCATATATCCTGAAGAGAATGTATAAGTTAGCCATGGTTTGATCTAAAGCAGAGCTGACAGAAAGCACAATGTGAGTCAAGGGGTGATACTCTGGAGTCCATGCAGACATCTGAACAATTAAATGCCCCATGGCATATTCTCGTTTTCAAAGACTCCAACATATTAATTCCTTCTCTGCCTTATGCTCACCATGAACATTCTCCAAACAAAATGTAAAGTGACAGAGAAGCAGTACAGACACAAGATAGTTCCTGGCTGATTTGATAGTTTTATTTTTTTAACCTAAGAATGGAATTACCTATGTTTGGCATGTGGAACTATATAAAGGAATATTAGCTTATTTTTCTGATTAAATCTTTTAAAAACATCTGATTTCTTGATCTGTGACTAAACAACTTACTGGAAATAAGATACTCAATCAAAAATGCCAAATAAACAAATGACATATTTTCAATTGAATTTGCTTTGCTATTGTGAAGGTAACCTTATTTAATTTTATACATCAGTGGAATGAAACATTCAGAAATTTAATAATGTAATACATATCCAATAGTTGAAAGGACTTTATAAAATCCTATAAGTTTGAAATTTTATTTAAACTCTCTCTCTCCTCAAAATTGACATAGGTCTTACAGTCAAATATGAATAATATTCCTCACCAGGGGCTGAAGATAACAGAATCAGAGTGGGTTGAGGAAGTGAATGATTGTATAAATTTAGAATTCTGCAGGGAGCAGCTTTCTGAAGCTCTACCGTGGCACTTCAATTCAATCCCAAACACTTTATGATGGGGGTTTATGAAATATATTTAAGAAGAATTTTGAAAAGGGAACTAAAGAACATGCTAGTCGAGCTTAACTCCTTGTGTGTTAACTAAACCGTGTGTGTGTGTGTGTTTGTGTGTGTGTGTGTGTGTGTGTGTGTACACCAACAAATATAAAGACACTAGATTTAGATCTGTAGTGTATGTGCTGGAAATCAAATGTAATATTCTTGACTTACTATCCAGATAGTTTATCCAAATAGAATGCGGTGTCTTTAGGAGGAACTTGATAGCATGCGTATGTATGCAAATAATATATATTAATGTTTGATATATATATTAAATCTTAACAAAGAATTGTGAAGGTAACATCCTATATGTTTGCAGGCATCCATCAATCATCTAGCTAGTTGACACATTTTACAAATAATTCATTTGTTTTTTGCTGTCTGGTAGGCAAAATAAATGGCTAACAGTTTAGAAAGATGGAGTAAAAGTTTGTTTAAAGTTGAAAAGAAAGAAGGTATGTGTCATTTTAGATAAAATATTTTTGTGTCATCGTGATGATTTGCCTCAATGGGTTTTTCAAAGAGTAGACTTATGTCAACTACTGTAATGATAAACCGTGATTTCTCAGGACAGTGCTTGGTCAGCTTGTATATGTTGTGCCTATCTAGCAGGTCAAAACTCAACTACATAGAGGTTTAATCGTCTTAAGGCTCTAGCAGCCATTTACTGCGCTCCACATTTCTCTGGTTCCTTATTGAGATTCAGCTACACAGTACTTGCTTTGAAAACAATCCAGATTAAAATTGACTAAGCCATCCTCACTGTTACATAGAGTTCCAACCGCTAAAAATCTTAGTGAATCCCAAAAGTCTTTTGATATAATGTTTAATTACACACCTGGGGACTGTGAAAAGATCAGAGAATAAGTATAACTTGTCCCTATGCCTGCTCTTAAAAATACATCTGATGTTATTGACATGTCTGGAGCTCACGGCAAGGAAAGGCCTTTATTTTTTATTGTGTGTCTAGCTGGACTCCTGAACTATCACTGCAGATATCAACCTCACCTGGCTTATTATCACAACATATGGCTCCTCCTTTGCTCAGGCACAGATAGTCTCTGCAGGTGAGGCTCTTGTCAAGAAGGATAATCTCAGCATCTTGCTTCCTGGCCAAAATGAAGTAGTGAAGAACATAGTGAAGGGGCATTGTTTACTGCATGTGGCCTTGAATAAGCCTAGAGAGTGCATTATGGGGACTCAATGCTTTGATTACTCATGAAAAGTTAGTTCCACTATAATATTCTGTGGCTTCGTATACAGCAACTTAATGCCTTGCCATGGCACTAAGAGTAGTTAAGTGAGCTGACCACACAGACAAACCTAAAACATTGAGCCGATTGGCAGCTCAGTCTCTGTGTGGATCTCTGAGCAAGGGGATCAGGGGATGCCACTGTCATGAACTTCCTTGCCTGCTCTTTGATCTCTTGCCCCTGATGATGCAGCCTTGCCAGGCCACAGAGGAAGAGGATCCAGGCAGTCTTGATGAGACTTGACAAGCTATGGGCAGATGGCAAAAGAGAAGAATTACCCCTTTCAGTAGACCAGGGGAGGAGTATTGGGAGAAGAGTGAGGGAGGGTGGGACTGGGAGGAGTCGAGGGAGGGGGCCTCAATCAGGATATATAATGAATAAATTGTGAAAACAATAAAAATAAAAATAAATTTTAAAAAAATGTTAGCATTTCTGGTAACCTTACAAATGTTCCACATTGCACATCAGCTCTCTGTCCTGCTTAATCTACAAGAACTCTCCAGAGCAAACTCATCAGACACTTGGAACATTCTTGTTCACACTTGTTCTCCTCCCCAGCTCTTGTATCATTACCTTCATGCCTTACTGCTTAATATGAGCACGACTTATGCCTTCCTCAAACCTTCCCAGCATCCACATGGAGAAATCCAGTAACGATATTTTTACAGAGTGACCGAGTTAATTAAATTGTGACTAAAAACAATTCACAGTGAACAGTTCTCTTGGGTCAGTGCAAATCCTCTATCCTTAAATCCCTGTGATACGCACAAACACACACACTAAAGGTCTTCTTTCCCTACGTAAGAACAGAGAGTAAATGTCATTGATTTTAGAGAAGATCTTGAAATCAGAGAAGACAACTTGGAAGACCAAAAGAAACTTGCCTCAGCGGTTATCTGTGACACTAGTGGATAGCTCAGAAATGTACATCTATAATTTGCCTGTACTTAGGGAAGAATGTAATGTCTTCTTGGGAATTCAATCCACCATCCATAGAAGAGCTAGTTACATTCGTCATCCGTTCCTTTATAGACAATGCCTTACCCATGATTCTGTGCCAAGCCTCCTCCCAGTATCCCTTCTCCCTCACACCTAACCAAAAGCCCTTCTCTGGCTTCTGACACCCAACATTCGGTCTCATGCATATCACATTAAAGCATGTATATTTACCACATTTACTGATTACATATTTTAGAACCAAATCCCTTTCTCTGATAATAGGACATGATATTCATGGCACATATTTCCTGCATAACCACTGTAAGAAAGTTGAAGAGACTGTGCCTATAAAGAGCACTTTCTTACTCAGTAGAAACACTATTACAAAAACACCTTCTTTAATACATTTGTTGAGCATTTCTGTCTAGCCCTGTGGGGGACTCAACATGGGGAAACATTGAAGTTCCTTTCTGTAAAGAATTTATAGTTTTAGGACAGTTACAGAGCCCATGAGATGCTACTAATAAGTAGTATTGCTGCTTATCTCTGCTGATATGCTTCATTAAACAGAGAGGAGGAAATGGGTGGCATTATATTCAGGGGGAAAGTAAAATTGCATTTGCTTTTGCCTGAGTTCTGTAACTGGAGTTATCCAGCATAGAATATTCCTGGAGTTACTCAAGTAATTGCTGCTCTGTTTTTCAAATATTTACATATTTTTAAATATTGGAGCCAAAAAAGCCAGTACGGAAATTTGCAACCAAAATTCAGTGTAATTGTATCTTATGGCAACATTCCCTAACAAATAGCTGAAACATTTGAAAGTCTGATACATACTTTTTTTTAACTTTTATTAATTACACTTTATTCATTTTGTATCCCCCATAAGCCCCTCCCTCCTCCCCTCCCAGTCCCACCCTCCCCCCCCTTCTGCATGCATGCCCCTCCCCAAGTCCACTGATAGGGGAGATCCTCCTCTCCTTTCTGATACATACTTAATTGACTATGTTATCTCCTGTTTGGTGCTGATATTTAATGTATAAAAAAGAAACGTTTTCCCAGTCGTGGTGGCATGCACCTTTAATCCTAGCATTCGGAAGGCAGAGGCAGGCAGGTCTTTGAGTTTGAGGTCAGTCTGGTCTACAGAGTTCCAAGACAGCCAAGGCTACACAGAGGAAGCCTGTCTTGAACTCTACCCCCTCAAACCCGCTCCCCCCAAAAAAAATACTAAAAAGTAAAACATTTCTAGGACTTGCCCTAATAATGTGAACTTTTTTATGCTCAAACTTTAAGCTGGTGCCAAAGAAGTACTTGGAACACACATTTCAATGAGTGTGTATACTGTCAAAGCATACATACCTCTCTTGAGTGCTTCACTGATGTTCAACAAAATTAAAGTATTGGATTTAATGTATTAATTCATAGGGGTATGTGCCAAGGATGCCGAAAACTGTGACAGCCTCACACACACAATCATTAAGATTTATTATGAATTTCCATGATGCAGAGAGACACATTCTGATCATCTGCTCTCTTTCACCTTTTCCAAATCCTCTATGCTTATTCTAGTATGTTGCTTCTTCTCCCACTCATTTCTTCTCCCTCTTTTCTTTCTGAAAAACAAAACAAAACAAAAAAAAACCTTAGTATTTTCTGACAGCTGATCTGAGGCTATCAACCCAGTTTCAAACACAGGTCACAGAGATCAATATGGATTAGTGAAAGTAAGTTTAGCATGAAGACCTCGTCGCATGTTTCCTACTTCACAGTGAGTATGCTCTGCTTCACAAAACGTTTCACATGAGCGTTTCAGGAGAGGTGAGGAGCCAGCTGCAGGTTCACAGCTTTTGTCGACCATGGCTTGCTGGGCAGTGAGGAGAGTGTCCCATGGTGAAATGAAAGCAAACAGACACTGGGGCTGTATGACATGACCATAGCAAATCCCTGACTGAGAGCAGAACTCTCACAGTGGCTTACACTGACTTACATTTAGTGCATGCTGGGTGTCCACGGAGTATCCATACAATAGCATCAGGGCTTGGCAGATTCTATTTCCAGGGGACAATTCAAAGCCATCATGGCAGCCTGGAGTTCCTCTCTGGAAATCCACGATTTGTGGACCTGTATGACACCACAATGTTGTAAAATAAAACAAAAAGGGTGTTTTGTTTCGTTTTGTTTTGTTTTGTTTTGTTTTTACCTACCGCAGGATGAAAGGGCTGAATTATTTTCTCTTTAAAATAGGAAAAGGCTCAATGTGCTTGCAAGGGTCATGTGGAAGAATCATCATTTGCTACCACAGAAGCATCCTTTTGGGTCGATCTGACACCCTTCCCCCTTGTGATTTTATTACCTATGACTGCTAAAAATTAAAAATAATAACTTCTCACCAGGGTGTAGGAAGGATTTTGACATTCGGTAATCCATTTTAATTTTTATAAGTGGATCTTTTCTTTCCTGCTAAATTTCTTCCAGCGTTTAAATCCTACATTCAAAAGAACGTCTTCATTGTACAATATGAATTGTCTTTTCTGTGTTGATTACTTTCCTTACCAAATTTTTCATTTTATACCGTTTTTAAGAAAAAAATTTCCATAATTAGGTACTTACATAAAGCAATCTCGATTAAAATTATTTAGTTGTTAAAATTAAGTATTCGTTACCAATTCGTGACTTTAATAATAATACTTCGTTCTAAATGCAGGCTCATTTAGAACTCTGGTGTTTTAAAATGCTCTGCACACCGAAGCATAACTAGCTTTAGCTCAAACGGTGTTTTAACGTAGAAATTTCCACCATTATGAGACGAACCCATGGCACCTTACAATAGTCAACCTATCTAGCACTGCTCTTATAGTTTGCTCGTACCATTGCTCATCATTTCAATCATTTGGCATCAGCAACATATTTGTTGATTATCACCTGCAGTAAGTCCTCCATCAGTCACCCAATAGGACAAAAATGATTACTGAAACTTACAGCAAGTTTGGGTAGGAAGGAATAATTGGGCTACACGCAGTAATGTACTGTGCTATTATATTTAATTCAATAGCATGCAGCTTTGCACAGAGCTAAAACAAAGATAAAAAGATACATCATTAGAATAGAAGTATATGAGAAAGTGATGTTGTGGGAAGAATGTTTTCATTTTTCACAGGTTTTTTTTTTTTTATGTACCCGCAGGCTGTCCTTGAGCTCACTGCAAAGCTCTGGAGGGCCTAGAACTCATGGTCTTCACGGCTCAGTCTCCCAGGTTTAGAATAATAGGCGTGTGCTGCCATACTGAGCTCCCATTGGTCTGATTTAATATAAATAACAAAGACTAAAGAAAATACTAAAAGAATTCCAAACATTTTCTTTCTTTGGCAGTTTAGAGAGAACCTTAATTCTTCCTTTTTATTTCTCTCACCAGCACTCCTAGCTAGAGAAATAGTTGCCAATGCCAATTAAACAAACTATTTCTTCCTAATGTTGATGAAAATATTTTCATTCATCTCTGACAGAATACTCCATTCAAAGTTACTCAAATGGGCTTCCTTTACTGCTATGGGAGCCTTTTTTTAAGACTCAGCCACTGGAAATCTTTAAGGATGTTGATGCTTGGGAAATTCAATATTTAGAAAACCAGAGTCACGTGGCAGGGAATTCTTTCCTAACTTCACAAAAGCCAGATGTTCTTTGCATGCAGAATGGGAAATGAAACAACGGCTGTGTAAGTGCTTTGAGATTTTTGTTCATAATGCCAAGGTTTAAAAAAAAAAAAAACTACTATAACTTCAAACAAATCTTGAAGTCTGTCACTTCTGGAGAAGGAACATGGGAGGAGAAGACAGAGGGAGGGAGGGCGGGATTGGAAGGGGACATGGGTGGGGCTACAGCTGGGATACAAAGTGAATAAATTGTAATAAATAAAAAATTATATTATAAAAAATTTTAAACATTGACTTTCCATCTACTTCTCAATAATATTGTTGGGAAGGGGATCTGGACAACATGACAAATATCATTTGGGGCATGTTAGAACTTATGTTAACAGAGTCCACAATAAATATGTACTTTGTCATTTCAGCATCTTTCTCAAAGGTCAAAAGAACTACCCTATTTGACAACATATTGTCACTCACATTTGTCCTGTGTAAAGAGCTAGTAGAAAGGAAACAGCCACATAGATAGCTCCCGTAGCTCTCTTTTTGTAACAGGGCAAGTATGTGGCAGAAGAGAAAGGGCACAACCGCAGTAGGCTCAGAATGTGAGAAGCTGAAATTATGGAGAAGTCTCTAGAAATCAGTCTTTCAGCACCTGGAAACCTTGTGAGTCACTGGTCCCCAAAGAAGCTAAAGAAGGAGTAGCTCCTGCCCAAAGAGGTGACTCTAGTCCCAAAGGGCTCTCTGGTGGGCCATCAAGAGGAAACTCATTAGACAATGGTTGACAGGGCTCACAAAAATAAACTCTGCATGACAAAGGAGTGTTTCAAAAATTCTCTAACTAGATAGATACTAAATATAGGGTGATGATGTTGATAATTATCAAGCTTATGGTCAGACATTTTGTGAGTATATACGTTTATCTGTGAGCACATGTATATACGGTATAACACCCAATGGAAGATTCTTCACAGTCACATTTGCGATATTGAGGTCAGAATGTCTTCCAGATGCCCTTTGGAAACAAAGGTGAGTTCAGCTCCAGCACCTTTGAAGACAGTGGTATTTTGTGTTCATTAGGATTGACAGGATGAGGAAAATGGATGGGAGCTTCTAATGCGTGATTCCTGGCAACCTTTCCTGCCAGGCCCCAGGTAGCGCTGCTGTCTCTGCACAATACAGTGCTCATTAGAGTGGGAAGCTCCCACAATCAATCCCCAGAAGCTGTTCCTTGCTCAGCTGAAGAGTGATGAGATTAAAAAGGAGAAAAAAGTCATGTGTAACTGGGAGCAAGTGAGGAAACAAGCTCTAATGAATTGTCTGATTCAGAATGAGCAGCACATGCAAATGTACTGGAAGGGGGAGAATGGCTAAAAGCAAGTCAAGGCAGACAGCCACAGACTCTCTGAATCCCCACTTACTTACCACAGGCCGTGCATTCAGAGATGGGAGACAAATGAGCAATGAAGAAGCTGTGATATTTCTGGACTTTTATAGGATGCAACAAGAAATAAGTCTAAAGGGAACCTGCAAATCTATGAGAAGCAGACACTTCATTTTGGCAGCATGGGTGGTGACCACATATTATGGAACTCCCATGGCCAGAAAATCTAAGAATAACCAGGAAAATTCCCCTAACTACAAATGTGGCTACAGATACTCATCACAGCAAACAGTATTTCCATAAATGTGAAGTAGGAGTTAAGTGTCATCTCAATGAAAGTATTTGTGGATGCCCTCTTCTTTTTCCTGACTTTTTCTGAATACCAAAATATAGCACAGAACCATATAAAGTCTATTTTCACTCAGCTTTAACAGTGTGGAGAAGACATCCCACACTAGTGAGAAAGAGACAGAGACACACAGAGACAGACATGGAGAGAGAATGGAAGAGAAAGAGACAGAAAGGAGAAGGAAGAGAGAGACCCAGAGCATTTGGAAGGGTGGGTTGAACAATGAATGCATGAATGGATGGGTGGATGGATGGGTGGATGGATGGATAGATGGATGGATGAGATGGAGAGAAAAGTACTAGTTACAAACATGATTGCAAAAATATCAAGCTAAAACAAGAAGGACAAAACTGATTCTAACTGCTATTTCACATGAGGTTGTCTAGGAGACATTTGAACAGTCCCTAACCTCAAAGTGCTCTATTTGTGTTCTTTGCTTGAACACATACTGCCATTTGCCTTCAGGAATGGTTTGGGAAAACCCACAGGAAAATTCCTTAGACACCTAAAAATAGGTTCTCCCCAGCTGTCCATTATGGCATGCATATTATGGGCATGCACTATGTGGCATAAAACACCAGCCTTATTTCTTACAATCTGCACATATTTGTAAGTGAGACTTCATGGCCCCTATTCTACATACATGGTACACATACATACTCATTATATACATAATCTGAAAATATATATATTTTTTAAATATATATTATATATATTATATATATATATTTAAAATATATATATATTTATGTATATATTATATATATATATATATATATATATAAATGGGCATAATACTATACTCCTTAAATCACACAAGGAAGTCTTTCAAATATTTTCTCCTTTGAAATTTAAATGTGAAAGATTTTAAAAATTGTTTCTATAATGAACATATCTAACTAATGGCTATGAATTCGATTACTTTTTCCAAGTTATTATACCTGGCATCCATTCACCCCTTTGTCTCCGTCTAGCACCAGACTATAAAATTTGGGTCTTCAGAGAACACTATGAACTTCACAGTAAGCATCAAATATGTACAAGGGCTCCATAATGTAAAATGAATATCTAAATGGACAAGCACAGGTAATAGAAACTGTCAAAAGTTTGTCCGCAATGGTGGTATAGGCATCACCAAAGGGACCATGATGGGATTCCTAGATAAAACTGAGAAAGAGATAGACCAGGAGAGTCAATATTTAAACACGAAGCCCGCCAACAAGACTGACATTTGGCGTGAGTCCAAAGGTCTGTGCTCTGAGCAAGGGCACCTCATCTGCTTCCTTGCATCAGTCCTATTGTGGGTGAGCCAAGTCTGCAGGTAAAGGACTGAGCTGCTGAAAACATATGGATGGGGTTTATTGTACAGGGCATACCGCCAAGGGGATGAATGGGAATTGAAACTCAGCCCAGGTTCTGCCTGCCAAGCCATATGTTCTGTGAGAGGCTGGATCCTCCTGAAAAAGTGCACCTTTTACTGAGTCTATCAGCCATCTTGCCCAGGCTTGAACCAATGCAACCCAACCACCTTGAGGATTTTTTCATTCTAACTCCTCCAAAGGAGCGAGCGAAATGTGCTGACAGCAGTCTCTGGAAAAAAAAAAAAAAAGAAAAGCAAAGACTGGCATTTAGAATAGAAGGAAGGGAAGAGAGAAATGACGTGAGCTAGAGAAGAAATGGAGAGGAAGAGTCAGAGAATCAAGCTCAAGCAAGATGTTAAAGGATTGTTGTTGTTTTCAAATGAGTTTTCTGATTGCTTCCATTAAATCTCTTGAATTCAAGAAATAGTTCAAAACCAACAGTCATCTCAAAATAAAAATTTGAGTTCAGTAATGATTGTGTTAATTCAGCTTTCCTTCATAATAGGTATTCTGAAAGAAATAACATGATAGGAAAAAAAAGATTTGTGTTGACTACTGTTTTCCAAGATCTCAATACATAGTCTGCCTAACGACTCTTAGCTCTCTAAAGTAGAATGGTATGTCAATGAGAGCATGGGGGAAAGGAAGCTATTTATCTCATGGACTAAGGCAGCAGGAGGAGAGAGATACAGAGAAAGGGATAGAGACAGACAAAGAAACAGACAGATCATTGAGGGTCAAAACAGGCCTTTTAGAAAGGCATGTCTCTAATTGGTCCTCCCCAATAGTCCATTAAGTTAAGGACCCATAAATGGATTCATCTGAGCAGTTACAACCATTATGATCTACTCACCTCTAAAGATCCCACCTCTAAATGTTAGTCTCTGAGGGATCAAGCTTTTAAAACACATGAGCTTTTGGGGAACAATTGAAAATCAAACTGTAACATTTATGCTAAGATCGGGCTTATCTGTGCGTAACAGATTTCTGCAAATTAACAACTTCACTGAGATCAAGAGCTTTTCCTCTTTCATGTCACGTTTTAGGTCTGGAAATAAGGTGTCTTCTGAGTTCTGGAAGCCAGTGTGTATATAGACAGACAGCTACGAAGAATGCCCTTTTTTCTATGACTCAGATGAAGACCCAGCCATCTCATTCATGTTTTAAACAGAAAATTAGAAAGGCCCCATGTTTTCTGTTAATGTAGAAAGAAATAGTAGCAGAATCTCACTTTGTTATAAGGAAAAGTTGGAAATGTTGCCATAGCCCATGTGGCCTCAGTACAGGTAAAAATTAGAAGTCCTGGAAAAAAAAATGGGAAAATGGACTTGTGGATGAGAGAATAAATACAAGTTAAAGCAGATGGATTCAATTTTGTCTTACTTTATGAAACCCTCCCACAAAGAAAGATGCTAATTTGTGTAAGAATAGGATAATAAAAACAATTTTATCTTGGGGGCAGTGGCACTACACAAAGTAGCATGTTTTAAATATAGTGTATGCCTGTTATGAGGTAACAATGGCATTTTCTCTAAATGTTAGTGATATTTGGTTTGGCTGGTTCTTTTTTACCACTGTCTCCATTTAGCTTTTCTGGCAGACAGTTTTAGCCCTTGTCTCAGCAGCCAAAGCCAACATGGTAAATGGAATCAGCCTTCAGTGATCATCTAACCTCCCCTCCTCTTTCTGTAATCTCAAGAACAATCAGCTAAAGCTATTTAGCTGTACTTAGGAGGTCCCTGTCTTCATGTCTTTCCTTTCCTTTGACTCTTGGGTGGTAGCCATCATTCTGTAAGCAGTCCAGTTGTAACTAAAGGCCAGTGTCTCAATCTGTGGGCTAATTCTTCACACTGCTTAACTTGCTTGTCTAGGCTCAATAATTTCTAATATTTTTCTAATATGATTCTCTCTGGGGATCTTTCTAGGTATTATGTCCCAAGCTAAGGACTTCTAATGGTATGCACAGTCTACTCTGTGAACAAAGTTTTTCAAAATTTTTTGTTATTTATTTGTGCATTCATGATGCATACCTGTGTGTGAGTTGGGGAGGGGTCAAGTGTGCAGAAGGCATGAGAATATTGAGTATCACTATCATGTATCATTTATCACTCTTTATCTATTTCTCTGAGGTATCATCTTCCCATGTACGTGAGGCTCATGTCTTTTCACCTATCTTTAAAAAAAAAACCCTGATAATTGTCCCATCTCTGCCACAAACAGAGCTTGGATTACAAGTGTTTTCAGGGTATGGTGTTTGTTACATTAGAACATAGATCTGAACTCTGGTCCTAATAATTGTGTAACAAATGTTCTTAACCACTGAGCCATCTCTCCAGATGTACTGGCTAGCTCTATGTCAACTTGACACAAGATTTTCATCAGAGAGGAAGGAGCCTCAACTAAGAAGATGCTTCTACCAGGTCATGCTATGAGGCATTTTCTTAATTAGTGATCAAGGTTCCTTTCCACAGCTTCTGAATCAGCTCCTGCCTCCAGGTTCCTGCCATGCTTTGAGCTCCTGCTCTCACTGCTTTTAGTGATGAACTATTAGACGTAACTGTGAGAAAAATAAAACCTCCCCAGGTTGCTTTTGGTCATGGTGTTTCATCACAGCACTAGTAACTCTAACTAAGACAAGTAAGTAACAGGAGAAATGGTGTTGCTGTTACAGACCTGATCATATTGTTTTGGAGAAAATTTTGGAAGAACTTCGGAACTTTGGGCTAGAAAAGTCACTGAGTGTTGAGAGCTCAATGAGCTGCTTTGATGGCTTCGAAGACAAGAATGTTAAGAGCAGTGCAGGTGATGGAGGGTTGGCTTGGGTAGTTTCTTAGGGAAGCAAATACAGTACCAGGGGTTTTGTTTTGTTTTGTTTTGTTTTGTTTTGTTTTGTTTTGCAAAGTATCTGTGGATCTATCTATCTGAGGCTGAAGAATCAGCTGTGAATAATAAGATACCAGAACTACTAAAGTGAAACCTTAGCTTTGCTGTGATACTTGGCGCTGCTGAGCTAGAACTGAGAAATTAGTGATGATGCAAGGGCGGGACCAAGAGAAGAGAAAGGATAAATATATAAATTAAAAATAAATTTAAGGGGCGGAGCCAAGATGGCGACTAGCACACACAGTTTCCGAGCTGTGGAAGAGATAAAGTTCTGAGCGGATGTGTGGAAGAACTTCTGAAGCCAGGGAAACAACGGAGAGACTTTCTAAACAACAGGGAACATCGCAGGAGGTGAAAACCTTGGTCTCGGGTCACCCACGGACTTGATTGGGGAAGGTGAGAAACGATCCTTTGATCTCTCGGCACTCCCCTCCCCCAGACCTCCCTCCTCCTCGGCACAGGCACAGCCGACTCGCCTTTCTCAGCGCAGACCTAACTGCCTGGGGCCTGCAGCCACTGAGGCGGAGCCCCAAGCCCTTTATCTGCAAAGGCCAGCAGTACTGTGTCTCGGAGCCCCAGATTCACTCGCGGCAGCTGCACCATCCTCCCAGGGCCCGAGTCTGCTAGACGCCATACTAGCTCCGCAGGAGCGCCATCACTGACGGTACGGCCCGCCCAATCCCACAGTGACAGAGAATACGCTATATACTCACCAAAACCAGACAAAAACGCCATACAAGCTAGACACACCAGGCGCTGGGCCTCCGAAGCTTGGAGAGCACAGTAAAGAGACCCCAGGACTTCCCAGAAAGCATCTGGACTAGCAACCCAGTCTCCAGTTACAGCGGGACTTTCTAACCTGGCGGCGGAGCAGCACTGAGTTGGCGGGGCACATCAGCCCTCCAGTTTAAGACTAACCAGGGCCAAACCAGAGAACAGAAAGGCTGGTTACCCCGATTCCCACTGACGTGACCACCCTGAAATCTCCAGCTGCAGCAAGACCTCATAACCTGGCAGTGACAGCAGCACGGAACTGGCGGAGCACATCAAAGAAGCAGGGCCTAACCAGAGAACAGAGAGCCCAGATACGCCAATCTCTGCCAAGTGTCCTGCCTGTACAGCTTGTCCTCAGCATACGCTAAGGACACGGGACCTCTCTCAACTTCCTGAAGAATTCTCCAGACTCGAGAGAGAGACAGTACCAGTCTGATCGGCAGAATCCAAAAACAAACAGGGAAGGTCTCAGACAAGCCAATGGCCAGGGGTAGGCGAAAGAACACTTCCAACATAAATCAGGACATCATGACTTCACCAGCAAACCCCAAAATCGATGGATACTCCAATTCATCAGAAGCACAGGAAAATGACCTTAAAGCCATGCTTGCTCAATTATTTGAGGCTTATAAGGAGGAAATGAACAAATCTTTCAAAGAGTTGGCCAGTCAATTGGAGGTAAAGAAAGAAGAAATAGACAAAACCCTTAAAGAAACACAGGCAAACATAGCCAAACAAATAGAGGCACAAGTAGAGAAAAAATTAGTGGCATACAAATAGGAAATGAACAAAGAAATAGAGTCCATCGTAGAGAGACAGGAATCCAAATTCAAACACATGAAAGAAATGGTGCAAGGCATGAAAACAGAATTAGAATCAATAAAGAAAACACAAAATGAGAAAACTCTTGAGCTGGAGAACTTGGAGAAAAGATCAGGAACCACAAAAGTAAGCATCACCAACAGAATACAAGAGATGGAAGAGAGAATCTCTGGAGCTGAAGACACACTTGCAGAAATTGATACTTCTCTCAAAGAAAAAGTAAAATCAGAAAAATTCCAATCACAAAATATCCAAGAAATCAAGGATGCTATGAAAAGACAAAATCTAAGAATAATAGGAATTGATGAAAAAGAAGACTCCAGGCTCCAAGGTCCAGAAAATATTTTCAAAAAAATCATAGAAGAAAATTTTCCCAACTTAAAGAAAGAGATGTCCATAAATATACAAGAGGCCTACAGAACACCAAATAGACTAGACCAGAAAAGAAACACATCACGTCACATCATAGTCAAAACACTAAATCTACAGAACAAAGAAAAGATATTAAAAGCAGCAAGGGAAAAAGGCCAAGTAACATATGAAGGTAGACCTATCAGAATCACACCAGACTTCTCATCAGAAACTATGAAAGCCAGAAGGGCCTGGGCAAGCATCATGGAGACTCTAAGAGATCACAAATGTCAACCCAGACTACTATACCCTGCAAAGCTTTCAATCAACATAGATGGAGAAAACAAAATATTCCATGACAAAACTAAATTTACGCAATATCTATACAGCAAACCAACCCTACAGAAGATACTAGAAGGAAAACTCCAATCCAACAAAAACGAATTCACCCAAGAAAACAGGGCATACAGATAACATCCCAACAAAAATGAAAAGAAAACAAGCAATGAAACAAGGTAAGATCATCGACTCCATTACAAAAGGAACTAACATGCATTGGTCAATATTATCTATCAATATTAATGGACTCAACTCACCAATAAAAAGACACAGGCTAACAGAATGGTTACGGAAACAGGACCCAACATTCTGTTGCATCCAAGAAACACACCTATGCAACAAAGATAAACACTACCTCAGAGTAAAGGGCTGGAAAAATGTTTTTCAAGCAAATGGTTCCAGAAAACAAGCTGGAGTAGCCATCCTAATATCTAATAAAATAGACTTTCAACCCAAGTTAATAAAAAAAGATAAGGAGGGCCACTATATTCTCATCAAAGGAAAAATCCAACAAGAGGACATCACAATTTTGAATATCTATGCCCCAAATACAAGAGCACCTACATTCGTAAATGAAACAATATTAAAGCTTAAATCATACATTGATCCTAATACCTTAATAGTGGGAGACTTCAACACCCCACTCTCATCAAGGGACAGATCAACCAGACAGACACCAAATAGGGAAATAAAAGCACTCACAGAATCCCTAAATCAAATGGACCTAATAGATGTCTACAGATCTTTTCACCCAAACTCAAAAGAGTACACCTTCTTTTCAGCACCACATGGAACCTTCTCCAAAATAGACCATATAGTTGGTCACAAAGCAAGTCTCAACAGATACAAAAGGATTGAAATAATCCCTTGTATACTATCTGACCACCATGGACTAAAGCTGGACATCAACAACAACAGAAACAACAAAAAGCCGACACGCACATGGAAACTGAACAACTTACTACTCAATGACAGCTGGGTCAAGGAAGAAATAAAGAAAGAAATTAAAGACTTTCTAGAATTCAATGAAAATGAAGGCACAACATACCCAAATTTATGGGACACATTGAAAGCAGTGCTCAGAGGAAAATTTATAGCACTAAGTGCCTACAAGAAGAAATCCGTAACATCACATACAAACAACTTAATGGCCCAACTGAAAAACCTAGAAAAAAAAGAAGCAGATACACCCAAGAGGAGCAGACGGCTGGAAATAATCAAACTAAGGGCAGAAATCAATCAATTAGAAACAAATAAAATTATCCAAAGAATCAATGAAACAAAAAGCTGGTTCTTTGAGAAAATCAACAAGATAGACAAACCGTTAGCCAAACTAACTAAAAAGCAGAGAGAAACCATACAAATCAGCAAAATCAGAAAGGAAAATGGGGACATAACTACAGACACTGAGGAAATCCAAACGATTATTAGGTCATACTACAAAAGCCTATATGGCACAAAATTTGAAAATCTAAATGAAATGGATAATTTTCTTGACAGATTCCATCTACCAAAATTAAGTCAAGATCAGGTAGAAAGACTGAATAGCCCTATATCTCCCAAGGAAATTGAAGCAGTCATCAACAGTCTCCCCTCCAAAAAAAGCCCTGGACCAGATGGCTTCAGCGCAGAATTCTACAAGACCTTCAAAGAAGTACTAACACCAATTCTCCTCAAACTATTCCATAAAATAGAAACAGAAGGAACACTACCAAACTCATTCTATGAAGCCACAGTCACTTTGATACCTAAACCACACAAAGATCCAACAAAAAAAGAGAACTTCAGACCTATCTCTCTTATGAACATTGATGCAAAAATACTCAATAAAATACTTGCAAACCGAATCCAAGAACACATCAAAGATATCATCCACCATGACCAAGTAGGCTTCATCCCAGGAATGCAAGGGTGGTTCAACATACGGAAATCCATCAATGTAATCCACCACATAAACAAAATGAAGGAGAAAAACCACATGATCATCTCCTTAGATGCTGAAAAAGCATTTGACAAAGTCCAACACCCATTTATGTTTAAAGTCTTGGAGAGATCAGGGATACAAGGCACATACCTAAAGATAGTAAAGGCAATATACAGCAAGCCTATAGCCAACATCAAACTCAATGGAGAGAAACTTAAAGCAATCCCACTGAAATCAGGGACAAGACAAGGCTGCCCACTCTCTCCATATCTCTTTAACATTGTACTTGAAGTCCTAGCCAGAGCAATAAGACAACTAAAGGAGATCAAGGGGATACAAATCGGAAAGGAAGAGGTCAAAGTGTCACTATTTGCAGATGATATGATAGTATACATGAGCGAACCCAAAGATTCAACCAGAGAACTTCTTCAGCTGATAAACACCTTCAGCAAAGTGGCAGGATACAAAATCAACTCAAAAAAATCAGAAGCCCTCTTGTATACCAAAGACAAAAAGGCCGAGAAAGAAATTAGGGAAACAACACCCTTCACAATAGCCACTAATAACATAAAGTACCTTGGTGTGACTCTAACCAAGCAAGTGAAAGACCTGTTTGAGAAAAACTTCAAGTCTTTGAAGAAAGAAATTGAAGAAGATCTCAGAAGATGGAAAGATCTCCCGTGCTCATGGATTGGTAGGATTAACATTGTGAAAATGGCCATCCTGCCAAAAGCAATTTACAGATTCAATGCAATTCCCATCAAAATACCAACTCAATTCTTTACAGACCTTGAAAAAAAGATTCTCAGCTTCATATGGAGAAACAAAAAACCCAGAATCTCCAAAACGATCCTGTACAACAACAGATCATCTGGAGGTATCTCCATTCCCGATCTCAAGCTGTACTACAGGGCAACAGTAATAAAAACTGCATGGTATTGGCATAGAAACAGAAAGGAGGATCAATGGAATCGCATAGAAGACCCAGAAATAAACCCACACACCTATGAATTCTCAATATTTGACAAAGAAGCCAAATCCATTCAATGGAAAAAAGACAGCATCTTCAACAAATGGTGCTGGACCAACTGGATGTCTACATGCAGAAAAATGAAAATAGATCCATATCTATCACCCTGCACAAAACTAAAGTCCAAGTGGATCAAGGACCTCAACATAAAACCAGATACTCTAAATCAGCTGGAAAAAAAAGTGGGAAACAGCCTAGAATTCATTGGCACAGGAGACAACTTCCTGAACAGAACACCAACAGCACAG
>NW_026585626.1:1792152-1919629 GCF_907164565.1 Psammomys obesus
GGGAATTGCATAGAAGACCCAGAAATAAACCCACACACCTATGAATACTCAATATTTGACAAAGAAGCCAAATCCATTCAATGGAAAAAAGACAGCATCTTCAACAAATGGTGCTGGACCAACTGGATGTCTACATGCAGAAAAATGAAAATAGACCCATATTTATCACCCTGCACAAAACTAAAGTCCAAGTGGATCAAGGACCTCAACATAAAACCAGATACTCTAAATCAGCTGGAAAAAAAAGTGGGAAACAGCCTAGAACTCATTGGCACAGGAGACAACTTCCTGAACAGAACACCAACAGCACAGGCTCTAAGAGCAACAATCAATAAATGGGACCTCATGAAACTGAAAAGCTTCTGTAAAGCAAAAGACACTGTCATCAAAACAAATAGACAGCCTACAGATTGGGAAAGAATCTTCACCAACCCTTTATCTGACAGAGGGCTAATATCAAGTATATATAAAGAACTAAAGAAGCAGAAAAGCAACAAACCAAGTAATCCACTTAAAAAATGGGGAACAGAGCTAAACAGAGAATTCTCGAAAGAGGAACATCGAATGGCAGAGAAACACTTAAAGAAATGCTCAACCTCATTAGCCATTAGGGAAATGCAAATCAAAACGACCCTGAGATTTCACCTTACACCCATCAGAATGGCCAAGATGAAAAACTCAAGTGATAGCACATGCTGGAGAGGTTGTGGAGAAAAGGGAACCCTCCTCCATTGCTGGTGGGAATGTAAACTGGTTCAACCACTCTGGAAGTCAATCTGGCGCTTTCTCAGACAACTAGGAGTAGTGCTACCTCAAGACCCAGCTATACCACTCCTAGGTATATACCCAAAATTTGCTCAAGTACACAACAAGGACATTTGTTCAACCATGTTCGTAGCAGCTTTATTTGTAATAGCCAGAACTTGGAAACAACCCAGATGTCCATCAATGGAGGAATGGATACAGAAATTGTGGTATTTTTACACAATGGAATACTACTCAGCAATCAAAAAGGAGGAAATCATGAAATTTGCAGGCAAGTGGTGGGATCTAGAAAAGATCATTCTGAGTGAAGTATCCCAGAAGGAGAAAGACAAACTTGGTATATACTCGCTTATATAGACCTACAAGACATGATAAACATAATGAAATCTACACACCTAAAGAAGATAATCAAGAAAGTGGACACAGGCGAAGGTGATTAATCCTCATTTAGAAAGACAAATGGGATGTGCCTTGAACTTATGACAGGAGTCTACCACAAAAGACATCTGAAAGACTCTACCTAGCAGTGTTTCAAAGCAGACACTAAGACTCATAACCAAACCCTCGGCAGAGTGCAGGGAATCATATGAAAGAAGGGAAGTTAGTATGATATGGAAAGGATAGGAGCTCTACAAGGACCAAATATATCTGGGCACAGGGTCTTTTCTGAGACTGAAACTCAACCAAGGACCATCTATGGATATAACCTAGAACTTCTGCTCGGATGTGGCCTGTGGTAGCTCAGTAACCAAGTAGTTTTCCAAAGTAAGGGGGACACGGACTATTTCTAACAGGATCTCAAGGGCAGGCTGTTTGACACCTCCCCCCAGGGGAGGAGCAGTCTGTTAGGCCACAGAGGAGGACTTTGCAGCCAGCCCTGAAGATACCTGATAAAACAGGGACAGATGAAAGGGGAGGAGGTCCTCCCCTATCAGGGGACTTGGAAAGGGGCAGGGAGGAGACCAGGGAGGGAGTGTGGGGTTGGGGAGGGAATGAGGGAGCGGGATACAGCTGGGACACAGAGTTAACAAAATGTAACTAAAAAGAAAAAAAAAATAAAATAAAATAAAAAAAAATAAATAAATAAATTTAAAAAAATAAAAGAACTGCAGTGTTAAGGTGAGATCTTCTGGAAATGTCTCCTGAGAGTCAGCACACAGAGCTGTGTTCCAGACTTGGCCAAGGTTGTACCTTGTGCAGGCAGCCAGGCTTGGTAGTGTTGAGTCACCCAGATGGTTCTGGTTTGGAAGGTGTGAAGGGGTCATAGAGAGCAGCTAAGGCTTGGCACTATGTGGCAGGGGTGGAACCTCTGAAGAGAGCCCAGGAAAGACTGCTGGGGAAAGTAAAATCTAGTTGCAACAAGGTGCCTCTGCAGTTTTGGAGGTTCCAGTCCTATGGGGTGACCACCAAGAAAAGCAGCAGCAGCAGAGTGGCGCCAGCTAGGGTCTAGGAGACAAGATGTTTGTGCTGGGTAGGGCAGGGCTGCATAAGTGACCCAAGGCCTTTGGAAGAGCCCAGAAGACTGTGAGTGACTCTAAGGCATTGAACATTGAATTGCTTACACTTTTGGAGTTTTGGTATTGCTTTGTTCATATGACTTTGTTCATGTGGCTATGCCTTGATTCTTCCTTCTTGAAGAAAGTATTAACTTAATTTTGATTTTTATAGGAGTCCACATCTGAAAGACTTTGAACTTTTAGAAAAGATTTTGGATTTTTAAAGACACTGGATATTTCAAAGAGACTAAACTTTGAATGTGTTTAAATTAGAAAGACTGTGGGACTTTTTAAGTTATTTATGTATTAGGGTACTAACATGAATGTTCCATCTTGGGTGTAAATGAGAAAGTAAAGGTTCTAGTTGAAAATGTATGTGTTTGTGTGTCAAGTTGACAAGGGCTGGTTGTACTGGCTGGTTTTATGTCAACTTGACAAAAGCTGGAGTCATCAAAGAGCAGGGAGGCTCAGTTGAGAAAATGCCTCCATAAAATCTGGCTATAAAGCATTTTCTTAGTTAGCGATCAATGGGGACGGCCCAGTCCATTGTAGGTGGTGTCACCACTGATTAGGTGGTCCTGGGTTCTATAAGAAAGCAAGCTGAACAAGCCATGAGGAGCAAGTCAGTAATCTGTATCCTTTCACAGTCTCTGCATCAGCTCCGGCCTCCAGGTTTCTGCTTTGTCTGAGTGACTGCCTTCAGTGCTGTTAATGTTGGACTATTATATGGAACTGTGAATAAAATAAACCTTTCCCTTTTCCCAGGTTACTTTTGGTCATGGTGTTTCATCATAGCAATAGTAATCCTAACTAAGACACCAGGTATGGACAAAGCTTTTAAATGCAAACATTGATTGACTCTAGAACATCTGTTAAATAATGATGTCTAATTTGTAAATTCAGTCTATCCTCCTCCAAAG
The DNA here is from genome assembly GCF_907164565.1 of Psammomys obesus. Lineage (NCBI taxonomy): Eukaryota > Metazoa > Chordata > Mammalia > Rodentia > Muridae > Psammomys > Psammomys obesus. Next base: position 1,795,334 of record NW_026585626.1, read on the forward strand.
AACAGATTCATGCTTCCAGCCTTTCTGTTTGAATGACTAATTAAGAATCTCAGAATCTGCCTCTGAGAGAATTCAATGATTGATTCCTTTCACCCTGTATACTTGCCCTTTCCGCAACTTCAGGCCCAAGAGCATCCCTACAGTTAAAGAAATTGAAAACCACACAACAATTAGGGGAAAATCCCAGCGTTATTTTAGTTGACTCCCATTCCATCAGTGAGTCTGGTTGCTACACTGTCAAATCTTAACTCAGATCCATAACTTTATGGAACTTTCTGTGTTATCTTCTAAGCCACTATGATTTCTTGATCAGTAGTAGTATCCTTATAAACAGATAGGTTAGGAGATAGCTAAACAAACATTCAAATTTCTACATCTAGCCATGCGTCATAAAAAAAATCTCCATTGGCTAACGTGCTTAAGCACTTAGTCCCAAGAAAATAACACTATTTTGGCAGGTTTTAGATCTAGGTGAGAGTGAAATTTCTCAGTGGAAGTGAGTTAAAGCATATAGCCTATCCCTGCCCTCCCTCTCTTTCCTGCTTGCTTTCTATGTGAGCAAGCTAATACCACATCTTCCTGCTACTGTTGAACCACCAACCACCACAAAGCTGCCTAGATGGTGATTCCATTTGATGCATTATAACCCCTTCCATCATAAACCTAAACAAGCCACTCTGCCTTTGTTTCTTTCTAATCAGGTATTTGATCACAGTAATGAGAAAAGTAACTCATATAGACAATTGGTACCAAGAAGTAGTGATATCGCTGTGAAAAACTTGACTGGTATGTGTAGGCATCTGGAACTGGTTTGTGGGAGGAATGTGGAAGAACTTAGTACTGCATTACTAACTTAGTACTTAGTACTAAGTACTTAGAACTTAGTACTAACATGTCTAGACTCCTATAAGCAGAGTTCTGGTGGAGTTTGAATGACCAGAACGACAAGAGAAATATTTAGACAATGGCATCCCAGCTCATAATTAGCATTTAATCAGGAATTAAACTATGAGGTATTCATGCTACACTATCAGCAATGAACCTGTCAGCATTATACTTCTCCATTAATGAGATTGAGTTTTAAAAATAATTGATTAATTGGTTGGATGGAGGAAATTTCAAGGTAGAGTAGCATTCAGGCAATGGCAGAGTTATTGTTCCTTGAATTTACCAAATTTACAGTGAGAAAGAGCAAACAGACATTTTTAGTTTGTTTTGTTTTTAATTATTTTCTTTATTATTATTTATTACAATTTATTAACTTTGTATTCTGGCTGTAGTCCCCTCCCTCATCACCTCCTGGTCCTATCCTCCCTCCCTCTTTTTCTCCTATGTCCTCCCTTAGTCCAGTAATACAAGAGGTCCTCATCTCCTACTATCTGACCTTAGCCTATCAGTTCTCATCAGGATAGTTTCTATTCTCTTTCTCTGTGGCCTAGTAAGGCCTAATCCTCATTCAGAAGGGCAAACAGAATGAACATTAGAAATAGGAGAAAATGGGGAACAAGACAGAAACCTTCCACAAATGGGGAGGGGCCTCTGAAAGACTTTACCCAGCAGGGTATTAAAGTAGATGATGAGACTCATAGACAGACTTTGGGCAGAGTACAGGGAATCTTATGAAAGAAGGGGGAGATAGGAAGAGCTGGAGGAGACTGGAGCTCCACAAGGAGACCAGCAGAGCCAAAAAATCTGAGGGTCCTGCAGAGACTGATGAAGCAATGAAGGACCATACATGGAAAGGACCTAGACCGCCTGCTCAGATGTAGCCCATGGGCAGCTCAGTCTCCATAGGGGTTTCCTAGTAAGTGGAGCAGGGGCCGTCACTGGCATGAACTTGGTTGCCTACTCTTTGATCACCTTCCCCTGGAAAAAGACATTTTATAAAACTGCTGAGTTTAGTAAAAGAAGGAATGTGAACAGAGTGTAGTTGGTGAGGCAAGGAGTTTGAAAAACTGAAGAAAGGACAGATGTAGATAATGTGATAATTAAAGTGATTGGCATCGAGTGGCTACCTTTTTCTCTACAGTAGAACAATAGAACAGGTAACCTGAGAGCAGGATCTCACCCATCAGAGGTTCCAGTTTGTAAATATCCAAATTAACTTAAAAAGAGAGCTCCTGAACTCAGAATGCCACCATAAAGATTCCCCAAAACAGTCAACTAGGTGCAGCCAGGAGAGGAAACCATTACAATTATAGCAGAAGGTAGCCAGGTGACCCCTCAGATGTAACCAGGATGGCTACAGGACTTAGCAGCAGCATCCACATGGTACCAATTTGGCCGTCTTGCAGATGAAAGTATGCAGAGATCATGAGGCAGGCACCAACGTTCTAGAAAGAGACTGGCAATTTGTGGCATGTTCTAGAAACCTGGCAATTTGGGGCATGTTAGACTCCATGCAAGGAATTGCATGAAGGTATGCATGTGAAGCCCAATTTGTAGTAGAAATCCAAGAATACTGATGGTAGAAACATGGGTCAATCAAAGGGAGTCAGCTCAAGAAAGAATACCTGCATTCTGCATTACACAGAGATGGAAGAGTGCTCACACAGGCCATGGCAGCACAGATAATGTCATTAGAACCCTGGATACTAGCCATGAAGCTTTATGGTTTGGTGTTTGCTTTCTTGAATTTTTGTCTTGATTTAAGCCTATATTATCTTCCTAACTGATTGCCTTGAACCTCAGCAAACCCTTCGGGCTTCAGGCTTTACATTAAGTTAAGACTTAATGACTTACAGAGCCTTTGGAAGTTGCTTTGCATGCATTCTGCACTACAAGATGGTCATGACCTTGGTGGCAGGGTGAGACGGTACAGTCTGAATGGGAAAGGACTCTATAGTCTCTTGTGTTGCAATACTTAAACCCCAGCTGTCAGTGCTGTCGAGAAGTAGAACTCTTCGCAAGTAAACGCTCACTGGAGGAAGCAGGTTTCCAGGGAGAAGATCTTAACACTTACAGCCCTTTCTTACTACTTGTTCTTCACTCTACATCCCAATGGGCTGACGTGTAAGCAAGCAGCTGCTGCATATGTCCACGGCCGTAGAGCTATTCACAACCATGGAGCTACATACCACTATCATGATGGATTTTATCCCCTCAAACTGAGATCCGAAATAGACCCATTCTCCCTTAGGTTTTAAGTTTAAGTTTTGGTACATTTAACTTAGTTTGTATCTCTCTTTTATAAGTTTAAGGAAAGAGTTTAGACCTATCAGTGGACTAGAGGAGGGGCACAGGGTGAGAAGAGGGAGGGTGGGATTGAGAGGACGGGAGGGAGGGGTTCACAGCCAGGATACAAAGTGAATAAATTGTAGTAAATGATAAAAATTAAAAAAAGAAAAAGAAAAAGAAAAGAGTTTAGTTGCTAAGAGGTTTAGGGAGGGTAGTTCTCTCTTTTTATTATTTCAGGTCAGTTTCAGACATTATAACAGCCGTTTTCACTATAAATCTTCAATCTTCTATCCCATTAGCCACCATCAACTAGGCTGCAACGAGCAAGCAGTACACTACTATGCTCCTAACCTTCTGGACTGTGTGTGTGTGTGTGTGTGTGTGTGTGTGTGTGTGTGTGTGTGCGCGCGCGCGCGCGCGCGCGCGCGCGCGTGGTTTTTGTCAAGGGGTGCAGATTTCTTTTCCTCTATAAAAAGGAATGAAAAGAACAATTAAAAGAGACCGATTTCCTTAAATGCCACCCGTGGGTGGTGGAGAGGAAACCTTTTTCTTGATCTGACTCAAAATAGACCCACCTACAGATAGAGACATCCACCATGTCCACACAGAAGATGAGGGTGGTTTGTGAGGATTTCTACAAAGAGGGTCAACAGTCTGTCCCTCCAGCCTCACCAGCATATGGTGTTGTAGTCTGAATCTGAAATGCCCCTGACAGACTCATGTTTGGAGTGCTTGCTCCCCAGGTGGCAGGACTATTTTGAGAGACCTTGGAACCTGTAGGAGGTAAGGCCCAGCTGGCAAAAGTAGGTCACCTACAGATAAGGCCTAGGCCTAGTCTCAGCCTCAATCTCTGCTTCCTGTCTACCACCATGTGAGGAACCCCTGCCACATGCTTCCAAACCATGAGCTCTGTCATGCTGTCCCCCTCACACGGAACTAAAATCTTGGAAAACTTTAAACCAAAACACACCTTTCTTCCTAGGGCTGGAACGATGGCTCAGCAGTTAAGAGCACTTGGTGCTATTACAAAAGACTGGAGTTTAGTTCCCAGCACATGAAATACAAGTTACTTGTATGTATGCTTTTCTGAGTGGAATGTAACCATATCTGTTCTGCGTTTGCCTTGACAAATCTGGATTGCCTTCCCCCATTAACCTCCTTGTTTTTTTCAAGAGAACTGCACAACCTGCTACTTCCTCTTCTACTCCTCTACTCAGAGAGCCCAATGTCATAGTTAGGTTTCCATTGCTTTGATAAAATACCATCACCGAAACACACCTTAGGGGAAGAGGCTTTATATTATCTTATACTTCCACATCACAGTTCATCACCAGGGATGAGAAGGCAGGAATGCAAGGCAAGAACCTAGAGGTAAGACATGAGGTAAAGACCAAGAATAAGTTCTGCCTACTCACTAGCTCCTGAAGGCTTACCAAGCCTGTTTCCTTAAAACACCAAGAACCACCATCCCAGGGATGGTACCTCCCACGGTAAGCTGGGTCCTCTCACATTAATCACTGATCAAGAAAATGCCCCAGCGACTTGCCCACAGGCAAATCTAGTGGGGAGATTTTTGTTTTGTTTTGTTTTGTTTTGTTTTGTTTTGTTTTGTTGTTTTGTTTCAAGACAGGGTTCCTCTGTGTAGCCTTGGCTGTCCTGGACTCTCTTTGCAGACGAGGCTGGCCTTGAACTCATAGCAATCCACTTCCCCCGGTGCTGGGATGGCATGTACCACCACCCCTGGATGAGGAGATTTTCTTAATTGAGGTTTCCTCTTCCCAAAGGACTCTAGCTTGTGTCAACTTGACCTGAAAGAAGCCAGCACACACAGGAAACCAGAGGAGGGAACTTCCATATTTTCATTCCATTAACGCTATACTTAAGAAACCTATGGGAGTTTGCTCCTGCCGAGTACTCTAGAGCTTCAAGGCCTCAAGCTAGCAAAGGTCTCTACTCACACTCACACTATCATATGTTCTCATCATACTCTCTTACACTCACCAAGCACTGGAATAAACCTCAAGTTTCACAGCTCATGAACCTTGCAGGTTCATAGCAAAGGTTTTGAGACCATCACCAGGCACCTGACTCCCAGATTTCCCAGATTTCCTTTCCTGTGGTTGCACACTCAGTGTTCTCTTTCAGTCTGTTACTAATCTTTTGCCAGTCAGGTATTCATTCTCCTCCTACTTTTTGCTTCTTTGCCTGAATAAAGGACAAACCTCAGGCAACAGGAAAAGCTCAGTTGGTGTTTTAATCAACACAGTAACTTCAAATGCTAAGCCTGCAATTGACTACCAAATTACTTACAAATATCATTATAATTTGATCTTTATTTTTTGATGCATTTTTCTTATATGCAAGATAATCTCCTTTGTTTTGGATTCCAGGCTCTTCTACCAACTCAGACACGTTTTACTTTAGACCTGGTGAAGTGCCCCATCTCTATGAAAACTGCCTAGGACTTTCAAAGCCAGTGTGTATTGTTTCATAGTCAGACGACCTCCATAAAGAATTTTCCTTTACTTTGGCATATACTTAAATTCTGACTATACTTCAATAATGGAAGCTCTTACAGTATAGGCTTTTTCATAAATCAACATACCTATCTGTGTAAAAAATGCTGATAGGCTAAATATACCCAATGTATCATGTTCTTCAATAAGTACTTAAAGATTTAACATCAGCCTTTGAAATCCCTATTGACAAGCGATCTGGAGCCTGGGGCAAACTGTTTCTACCTTCACTTTTTAAGCAGAGAGATAGTAAATCATCCATGACATTTAATTATGTTTCTTTTGTTTAGGATTCCCATTGTAGAACTTTCCTGTGGCTATTCACCACCTGAGGCAAACTGGTTTTGTTTGTTTGTTTGTTTGTTTGTTTGTTTGGGTTTTGTCTCAAATTTGAACTGAAGTATAATAAGAACTCAGGCAGTACTTTTGGGAAATTTTAACACAGATGATGAATGTAAACAGAAACTCAAGATAAATAATGTATCACACCCATGCCCTCTGCAGACTGCTTTTAAGGAAGTGTGTCTTTCTTCTTTTTATTGTGTGTTGTGTGTGTGTGTTCATGTGATGTGTATCTATGGGTATGAGTACATGTGTGTGCACATGCATATGGAGACCAGAGATACTGCGTGTGTTAGTTCATCATTGTTCACCTTAGATTTTGAGACATAGTCTCTCCTTGAACCTAGATCTCACCAAGTTGGCTAGCCAGCAAGCTTTAGGAAGCCTTGTTTCTGCCTCCTCAACTTTGAAATTTTAGGTGTATGATCCATCTGGCTTTCATGCAGGTACTAGGGATCTAAAGTCAGGTCATCATGCTTACGTTGCCAGCATATTATATACTGACCTGTCTTCCTAGACCCCTTCTTTTTCTTTTTCTTTTTCTGTTTTGTTACACTCTGGGAATTCTTCAGAGAAACAGAACAAAAAGAATGTGGAAAAGGATACATGCATTCACTATATAAACATTAAACATATCTATTAGGATAACTATATAATAGATAAGTATTATATAAAATTCTTCTGGGTGATTGCCAAGCTAAGAAGTCCCTCACATGTCTTCTACAATCTGTAAATTCAGAAAAGCTTGTCTGAGTTTAGTCCTACCTTGACTTTTAGAAAAAGAGGAAATTCTTCCATATTTTAAGCTTTTCCTGTGTAGGCCTCAACTAAACTGAATGAGGCCCATATATGCTGAAGGCTACATACTCAGTCTGATGATTTAATCCCATTCTGAAACACTCAAATAAAAGTGTAGAAAATATCTGAGCACTTTTTGGCCCAGTTATGCTGACATACAAAATTATTCATCACATGATACTAAGAAAATATTTTACATGTCCACTGAAAGAAGCATAAAATACACTGTTGAGAATAAGAAAAATAAGTCTGTCATCCAAAAGATATTCTATGAATGTAGTATCCAGCATTGAAATATTTGAATGTATTTATTGTATTGACAAGTGACTCCACTGTTATTCATATTTTTGGTACGGCACGGACAGAACAGTAGACAGGAACAGATGCATCAGTGTGCTATGAGCACTAATACGGAATCAATGGCATGTGAACACTTGTAAATAAGGAATATTCAGAACCAGTGAAAGCAGCAATGTAGATAAAAGATGTTTCAATACGGAGTCAGGAAACAGCCGGCATCGGAACTCCCTGGGTACTGGATTTAAAAAAAGTCTAAGAGCTACAACTCAATCTACCAAAGACTTAGAATGCATACCTTTTGTAGTTCCAATCCTCCTCAACCATGCCATGGTTTAAAGAATATCTACTAATAATCTTTCTTCTGTAATAATTTTAAGAAACTATAGAGTTAAAATGAGCTATTGGCAGTTGGCTGCTGAGCTACTCTCCTTTGGGAACATGGCTGTGGATGACTTCACACTCAGGAGTAGCTGCACTCAGAGAGTTACTAATGGCAGTTTTTTTTAAAGGACATGAAGTTGAAAGCAAGAAGGCATGAGGAGAATAAAGGAGCTGGAGGGAGGAAGAAGTGGGTGGATATGATCAATGTTCATTGTATAAATGTAAAAACACATTCAAAGATTTAAAAAAAAAACTGTTATTAACTCTGGAGAAATTGTGAAAGAGGAAGCAAAAAGTTTATAAGAGCCAGAGGAACAGGACTTTCAAAAATATGGTTACCTGAACAAGACCAGCTTAATGATAAATACCAGTTGGCATGTCGAGGTGGTCACCTGAAAATGCATATTATCTAACCTCTAATCAATGGCTGCTGGGGATATGAGAATCAGTTTCCTCTAAGGACGAGCTCCTACATTGGTTGCCCAATTCCAAGGGCTCAGCCCTGGATACAGGCATTTAGGAATGATGCCAAATGAATTCAGTAGGCTGTATATAAATGCATGAGTGTGTGTGTGTGTGTGTGTGTGTGTGTGTGTGTGTGTGTGTGTGCAAAAATAATAATTAAAGAAGATTGTAAATTTGGGAAGAACATGGGAGAAGTTAGAGAGGAAGGGTGAAGAATATTTTCCACCTTAAAATAACTTAAGGGATTTTCTTCTTTAAAATAATTTAAGAAAGAATGGAAGTGGCTAGTGGGCTGAAGAAAGAGCCCAAAGGCCAAATTATATAAAATTTTAAATAGAAAAAAAAAAGGTTAGTGGTAAGGAAAGAACTTAGGTTCTCTGGCATCTTTCTGTTAGGCCCACTACTCACAGTAACATGCTTTTTCCAAGAAACTTCATTTTTATCTATACCAGTCTGGTCCAGATCTACACTTCTGTCCCCACAGAGTGTCAGTGACTTCATTTGATCAAGTACCAGTTCACCATGCAAGTGCAAAGCCTTCTCTCTCAGTTCACTGTGTGCCATTCTTTGATCTCTCAGTCGAGTGGGAAGCCATGTAACATAAAAGGACAGAGCATTGATTAGGTTTTAAGAAAGGAAAATGGGATGCTGGTCAGCCAGATAGGAATAAGCTGAGTTGTGTGAAGTACTTGCTTCTGTTAAAGGAATGAGTAAGCTGTTTCCTTGGTAGAGAAGAGACAAGAAGCAGTACCCCAGTAGGAAGTAGCATGAAAGAAATTCATGGAACATATGCCACCAGGGTCCCCATTAATGAAATATCTACTCAGCCTAAGTGGGAGGAAGGAAACCTACCAGTTCCAGAGAAGGGCTGAGTTAATTATTGCATATTGGTGATTTTTTTTTTCAAAATTGTGCTTGCTGAGTCTTGAAATTTAGCTCACTGTTGGACCAAAAACAAAACAAAAAAAGCTTTTTTTTTTAAATTTCACAGAACAGAGGTTTCCAAACTTATGCCAATAGATGATAAAATATGAGACTTTAAATACAGCCAAAGACTGTGCCCTAAAATTCTTGATATATCCTTTACCACAGAACTATAACTGTGTTTGGGACACTTCCCATACATATCATCTCTCAACGCAATCGATATAAATATCTCAATGTGGAATTTAGTGCAGGGAATTAAGTATAAAAATATGATAGGAGCTAAGAGATGAAGGGCAGAAGTTAAGTCCAAAGGAACTCAAAGTGGAAAGTTGGTACCCAGAGGTGAGACACTGTTGTCATGGCTAGCAGGAGGCACATTCTCATATGTGACTTTTGAAAAGCTGTCACAGCTGCTTTTGGATTTGCTACCATGGCTAGAGGTAATACTGTTACTAATGTTCATACAGGTACCAAGTCTATAGCCACAAGTGTTTTGCAATACTCCACCCAAGTTGTCAAGAAAGAAGGAAGTCACTTCTTCCCATTTTACAGCTCTCCGTCCTTGTATTGTTTCATGCCTTCTCCCATGGAACATAGCCTGGAGACCGCCACATGTGAGCATGGAATATATAGTTTCAAAGCTGTCAGCTTCTGACAATACACACCCAGGTACAAAAGAGTGGGGACTGAGAGAGAAGATAAATGACTACCATTCAATTTATTGATAGGATGTAGAAATCAGCCCTCTGGAGCTATGCAAACTAGGAGAAGACAAAGAAAGACAAGGTGAAACTTAACAAGATAGTCTTTATTCAGGCTGAATCTAATGGTAGCTAAAATGGCACTGATGGTAGAGCAATTTCACCTTGAGAATGATTAGTAAATTTGTAGCTTATGCCCTGTTTGAAAATGCTCTAAATTTTAACATTTCATTTTTGAGTTCGTGTTATGTTCTGGAAGCCAGCCCAGTTGGGGCAAGCACTTTCACTACGGCAAGTGTCATTCTTAGACAAAAGATGTAGTCCAAGTCCTAGATTCTGAACTGATTAAACATGGTGGATCTGCGGAAATCTGGTCAAACTTTGGATTTTCCTTAATGACTGTTCTGGTTTTTGTTGTTGCTGTTTTTTAAACCAAAGTAGGAGCTGTAGAGATGACTCAGGAGTAGGAACACTGGCTGCTCTTGTGGAAGACCCGGGTTAGATTCCGAGTACTTGTGTGGCAGACCATAATTGTCTGTAACTCCAGTTTCAGGGAGTCTGACACCTTCTTCTGGCCTCCATGGGAACCCACACACACATGGTGGCTCACAGACATACATGCAGGCAAAAAAAAAAAAAAAAAAAAGGCTAGCCACTAAAAAAAAAAAAAAAAAAAAAAAAAAAAAAAAAAAAGGCTATGCACTTAACATAAAAAAACACCAAAACACAAGAACAATGACATCAAATTATTATTATTATTATTATTATTATTATTATTATAGCTAACTTTATTGATAATTTACTAAAATCCAAGGACACTATCAGAGTCATTACTAGTAAAATCTTGTTTGATCTGCATGGAAACCCTATGAATTAAGTACGACTAATGAATATTCATTTACGGATGGGCAGGAAAAGTCTTAGACAAGGAGAGAGGACTAGGGAGATCTGGATCTAGGGGGCAGATGGTTCAATAGCAAGCTGAGCTTTCACCAAATATGAATTGTAGAACTAAAGGTCAGTGAGTCAAGCCTAATGTTGGTAATACAGACCACGAGTCAGTTGGTCTAAGATGACTTACACAGAGATTTTTTTTTCCAGTTTCCTCATGTTGTAGGTGTTTGCTACATATAACTAACATACCTCATCTGCAGCATACAAAGCATTGAAGTAAATGTCTGCCTCAGATTATACAGCATGCGTGGCTTTGTAGAACCCATTGTCTCTAAGGATCTTATGTGTTCGTTCTGGTCTTTAAACTGCCTCAAGTAACAGTGTTGCTTTCTGTGTCAGGATTACATTTCATTTCCAGAATTCCTTTGAGCATCGTTATTAAAGTACCATTAGGATTGTATACTACTGTGAACAAGTCATTTTAGACATAAACAGTGGTTTTAATTCTGGTAGCTACACATTCACACCCACTCTATACCAGGCACCCTGCTAGGCATTCCACATTTAATTTGTGTAGCGTTCTTGAAAGGGAGGCTTTGCATTGAAGAAACCACCGTGTCTCTCCTATGTACATTGCTATTATTATGCCATTATTCACATATTGTAATCTTCTCAAACAGAACATTAGCCACCTGCAGTTTCAGATTTTAGATTTACTCCTAAGGAAAAGAAGGTTATTAAAATGTATATTTGTTTTATTGTTGAAATCGGTAAGAAAGATGAGTCTGAAATGGTCGAATTTAGAGTCATGGCATAATTAGATCTGACCAAAAGCCTTGATGAGTTCAGTTTTCCCCTTTTGGCAAAAACTATGGCATTTCTTCAAGAGATTATTGGCAGAAGTCAGGGTGAGATCTCCATAGGATGGGTTCTATGAGATGTTGCATAATTTCACTTCTTTGGTTCAATTAAAAATGGTATACAGGGGAATGACCCAGTTCTGCCTTCATTGTGTACATATGATATTCAAAATACAGGTCCCCCAAATAGAGTGATGCGACATTAATGTTATCAAGCCCTGATAACAGTCACTGAATTACTAAGAACACAAGAGAAGAATCAGGTGAATCTCCTGGAAAACAAACAAACAAACAAACAAACAAGAACTAACCAGTCCCAAAAGCAGATTCTAAGAAGAAAAAGAAAATCTAAACTCCAAGCCATGACTCATACCAAATGGGCATCAGCTTGAGGGTGAGGATGAGAGTATGAAACTAGAATTAGTAAGGACTAGTTGAATGACCAATGCTTAATCCAATAACAGTAACTGGACCCTTAATGAGCTCCATAAAACTGGATTCCCAGTCTCCTGACTAGAAGAGTCCCTCTCAGGGCTCATCATGCTGCCCCTGGCCTACAATTTGGTTCCAATGTCAACTTGGTTGGTACATATTTTTCTTAACTATTATTGTTTACTTTGTAGGGTACCCTAAGGCTACAGCTCAAGCACTATTCTGCATTGTAGCTATTTTGCAGTGTAGACACCGATCAGTTTCATGCAAGAGTTATTAAATATCTGCTTATCTAAAAACCCCTCCATATCTCAGAGTGGGAAAGCAAAGAAATAGTTTCAGGTGAAGGTGAGGAGCTCCGGATCCTCTATAACTTACCACCACTTACTTTCCCACGCATATGCAATCTGAAAGCCAACTCCTGCCATTCCGTGCATTGTTTCCAATGGCCTTATTATCTCCTGGAACATTTCAGGCAGGTCCCTGTTTCATCACATTTACCCACTTCTTTGCTTATTGTGGGCCATCTTTCACTACAATCTTCATGGCAAGCTGTCTACTGACTATCCTATTTAAAATCCTCAGAGCTCAAATAGTGACACAAAATTCAAAACTCAGAAACTTGTGAGGCTGAGACATGATGATCATTTGAGCTCTAAAGATTAAAACCACATGAGAAAACACAGTTAGGCTCTGTCTCAAATATAAAGTGAGTAAAATAGAATACTCACCAATTACTACCCACAGACACTTTGAATTCTCCCTTTCTGCCTAAATTTTCTAATTCATCAACATGTAATACACTGAGCTTATTTCTTCTAGTGTTTTTCTGACTAGAATGTAACATCCAATGGCAAGGAGACCCTCTCTGCCTTGTTCCTGCTCTTTCTCCAGTATCCCATCAATAAACACACACTTTAAAAAAATTATTAATGAATTAAAGAGGTCTTCACTTACAAGTATTTTTACTGATATAAAACATTAATATAAGCACTTCATTTTCTGTTACTGTCTAAGGAAGTTCGTCCATATTTACTTACAATAATCTGTGCTCCTCTTTGTAGTTATGAAGAATGTTTAAGAGTTTGTAGGGTCTGTTAAGTCTAGCCCAGTGGCAGAACTCTCATCTAGTGTGTAGGAGAACCCTAGGCCCTATTCTCAGCACCGCAGAAACAAAATACATAGGAGTTGCATTTTGGAATGCATCTTTCCTCTTGATCCTTTCTGTACTGGCTGGATAGATCAAGAGGAAGGCAGAGCAAGTCATAGGACTGAAAAAAAAAGATGTGCTTTCTGCCCAAGTACATGCACAGAAATTGTGTATGGAGACATTTTGCTTAAATGTTAGGGGATTTGTGAATGTACTAACAAGACCTCTCACCCCGAGCTGCAAGGATGCCAGGAAAAATTCTTTTTAGTGAATCCCAAGGGCAACAGTTCATTTTGTAATGTTAATTGGAATGCAGGGGATGAATGTGTTTCTTCCTTGGCAATTTGGAACAAAGGAAAACAACTGTTTTTTTCGTATTCTCGAGTGTGCAGAGGTTATTTAATGAGCAAAGGAAATGGGCTCAAGACATATTTACAGTTCCCATCAGAAGGAAAAAAAAGGAATGAAAAGAAAGATTAGAATATGAATCTACTCCTGTGGAATCAAAGGAAAGAGAATAAGAAAAGTTAATTGGCAGTTTTTAGATTAGCTGCTTTGAAGGAGAAAGGAAAACCCTGGCCAATCAGTCTTTAGGTGGAACTCACCTCTAATATCTGCCACTGTTTGTTTTAAAGGATTTATTTATTTATGTGTATAGGTTGAGCGTGTGTGCAAGTGCACTTCATGGCCAAGTGCAGTTGGCCATGAAGTCAGGAGAAGGCATCAGCTCTCTTGGAGCTGAACCTAGAGGTGGTGTGAACCACCTGACCTGAGTGCTGGAAAGACCAAACTGTATTCCTCAGGGAAGGCAAAGAGCGCCCTGAACCACTGAGCCCTCTCTCCAGCCCTCGCCACCTGCAGCGTCATTCGAGAGGTTTAGCATCATTTCCTTCAGGCTGCCTTTCCCACATGAGCTCAGATGCTTTTACCTCACTTCTGTGTGATAAAATAAATGTGCCTTGTACATTACAGCAAAAGCCTGTGTCCCAGAACTGACATGCCTTTAAAATGTTTTAAATGTTTATTTCTTTCTTAAATAGATGTCTTCTCCTCACCAGACTGTAAACCTCTCAAAATAGAAATAACTGAACCCCGTTCTCTCTTAGCATTTGGTATTCAGAACATGAATCATGCTGAATAAATGCCTGTTCAACTTGATTTAAAAAAAAAAATGTGTTCATCAAACATGTAAATGAAAGGTTTGCATTTTCACGATGCTAAAAGGGAAAAATTCTGTGCATCCTACTTTGATGAGGATTGTGAGGAAAGTGATTCTGTGGCTGTTTGTGCTCTGAAGTCATTGAATCCCACATGATATCACTGCCCTAAGTTACAAATATTAGTCAGGTTAAAAAAAATAGCCCCTATTCTAACTTCAGTTGCTCCTGTTCAAACTGCCTTGTTGTTATTGTTGTTGTGGGCACAGTGGGCACATGTGCCTTCAGTAAAGGTATAGAGGTCAGAAAACAGCTTTCTGGAGTCAGCTCTGTCCTCCTTTTCATATGGACCCTCACTGTTGAGCTCACATCACCAGGCAGAGCAGACACCTTTATCCCCTAAGCCTTCTCACAGCCTTGCTCATTGATGTTAATACTTCAGCTAGTTTATTTCCATTCAGTTTTCAAAGGGCAGAGAAAGGTTTAAAATTATAGTGGAGAAAATGAGGAGTAAGAAAGGAGAGGGGACTGAGGGGGCAGGGTTATACCAGGGCCATGACAACCTTTGAAATGCCAAGATTCCATTATGCTGAGTGTCCTTCAGGGCTCTCTTCCTGCACTTACCTGCCACACATCTGCCATACAGCCTCACTCTTTTTATTCCACCTGACTCCTCTCGTGGGAAAGCTAAATTGGTTTAAATCGTGTGGGAGTATTATAAATACTGCTTAGTGATGAGAACAAATTGGTTCAAATCACATAGGTACTTCGCTAAATGCTGACTGATGAGGAAGTTTGGATGTGCTGTAATTTATAAACAACACGGAGGAGGTTATCTGGAACGTATGAGTTTCTGTTTCAGATATTAAGTAAAGGTGAAAACTGTTTAAGATTTTCATTGTTATTTCCTTTTATATGGATGGTGTGTTTGCCTGCATGTATGTCTGTCAGTATGTCTGGTGCCCACAGAGGCCAGAAGAGGGCAACAGAGCCGCTGGAATCAAAGTTATAAATGGTTTTTGAGGCACCATATGTGTTCTGGGAAGGAAACCCTGCTCTTCTGAAATAGCATCCATCACTCTTAACCAGCCAACCTCCTCTCCATCCTTAGAGAAGACTTTTAATTCATTCTCTGAGACCAATATTGGCATGATGCCAAAACCAGACAAAACACAGCAGGAAAGAACACTGGAGGCCAATATTATTTATGCAAATATTAGAAGCCCCACCAAAGTATTAACCAAGAAAAAACAGCAGCAAATAAAAGAATTATATACTATGACAAAGGTAATTATATACTATGACAAAGAATTATATACTATGACACATAAAAGTATCTGGTGTGGCTTATGTCAACGTCACGGGCGTGTGCCAACATGCCTGGCTCAGCTACCTTTCTTATACAGCCCAGGCACACCTGCCTACAGATGACATCACACATAGTGGGCTGGACCCAACTATATCAAAAAACAATCAAGAAAATAACTCAAAAATATCTCTGCCGACCAGTCTGATGGTAGCAATTCCTCAGTTGAGGAGCCCTCTTCCCAGGTGTGTCGAGTTAATAACCATGATTAGCCATAACATCCCTACACATGATTAAAAAACAAACTAGAGATTTTTTTTAAATGCTATAAATTAAAGTCATTGAGATATGATGCTATAGGCACAAGGACAGATATATAAGCCAATGGAATCAAATGGAGACTCTAGTCATAAGTCCTGACATAGTCAGTTGATTTCTGACAAAAACAGATAATCCAATTTGGGAAAGTAATCCTTTCAAGTAGTGTTGTTGAAAGAACTGGATATCCACATTAAAAAAAAAAAAAAAAAAACCTAAATTAGCTTTATAGCTCAAACTCTTAAAAACATTTAATAAAAAATAAATTATAGAACATGATATTGCACACTTGTAATCCCAACCAGTGGCAGATAAAGGCCAGAGGAGGGCCGACATGCCATCATTTATTAAAGGTAATGCTGGTTTTCTCTGTGAACTAAACAGTATCTCCAAGTCTGGAAAGCTCTCTTGCAGCTTGCCTCCTGCCACCAGAGGAGAACAGCTCTATGGGCTTATTCTGAATAGCAGCATCCATGGAAATGCCTCAGTTAATTGAATGCAGCCAACTAAGACAGATTGTTTATCATTATTTTCCACACAACTAACTTCTAAAGACAGAATGAATTCAAAACAGAGAAAACAATCTAAATCTACTTTAAGACCTGGTTCAAATTCACCCTTCAGCCTCTGGAAATTGGCACCCAGTGTCTTGTAACGTTTCTGTTCATAAACTGCCCTTGTAGTAAAGCATAAGCATTGAACTTATGGAAGAGGACAGACCTCAGGAAGCTGAAAGAATGAGAGCTTTCCCACTGAGAAGGAAGCCTGTACTTGGCTGGGAGGCGCCTAGAGACTCGGCTCAACACACTTATTAGCAACAGCTAACTTTCTGGTGAGCACTAGCTAGCTACCAGGCATTTGTAGCAACTGAGTGCTATGCTAGATTCCTCTGAACATGCCAACCTTTCTGAGGTTACTGCTCTTCTTTCTCTCTGCAGATTAGCAAAGAGAACCAGAAAATAGTCCATTTGCCCAAGGCCACACATCTGATCGATCACAGTGAGGGAACTTAAATGGACAAAGACCTGCAGTAAACTCCCAAATTGTATTACCTCCTGATTATTGATGCATGAAAAAAAAAAAAAAAAAGATGAGGCCTCTATGAACTACTCAATAAATAATGAGAGCTACCACTCCCGTGCTCCAGGAACTATTCTAGAGACATTGAAGCCATTCATTTCAACTTCATATCGACACATAAATTTTTCCAGAGTAGGAAACTGAGGCACTAAGAGGCTAAACTAATTCTCTCCAATAATATATAGTGATGAAGCCAGAATCATGGGGATGCATACAAAAAGAGGGGATATAGGTTTAGTGTACTTTAGAAAGACCTTGTTCCAATAAAGGAAAACTAAAAGAGAAGTCCTGGTTCATTAATTTAATGACTATTCAAATGACTGGAGCCATGTCAGGCATGAGCTTCCTGATTAAATGAATTTCCATGGACATCAGGCCATTCTCTTCAGGGTGATTGCAACCATACGCCCTTTCTTCACTGGGGACGAATGTTAAAAAACAACAACAACAACAACAACAACAACTTTGGAATGCACCCAACACACTTGTCCTCTGCAGCACCATGCTTTTACCGAGTGTCCATGTACAACTCTGAAATTTTTCTCTCTTGAATAATATATAATAGAAACTGAAATGGGTGCATGATTTAAATTTGCCAAGTAAGGTCCCTTTCATTTCAAATACATTTTCTAAAGATTAGATCAGACATTTTCTTAAGCACTCTGTAGCTCTTGGTGTTACAGGAATCCTAAGCCATCATCCATTTTACTCTTTATAGGATAAAAGATCCCCAAAGCCAGCAATTAACGAACTGTTAAATTCAGACATATGGATGTGATATGATTTTCAAATGGGACAAATAGCGGTTATTAAACTTCAAAGTGATGGCATTTTCCTGTGCCTTCTTAGTGGGAGGCACTCAGGAAATAACCTTCAAATGAATAACTTAGTTTTTTAATCAATTTCTGTACTTTAAATGTCATTAGCTCAATAAAAGCTAAGATGAATTTATCATTCCTCTAGGTTCTATGGAAAATTATCCTGTAGTCTGGGTCTTGTTTTTTTTTTTTTTTTTTTTTGGGGGGGGCGTTGTTTTGTTTTGTGTTTTGTTTTCTTGTTGTTTTGAAGTAAAAGAATTTAAATATTTATTAATTCTTTTATTAATTTTTAATTCACTTTATATCCTTGTTGTAGGCCCATCTCTCCTCCCCTTCCAGTCCCACACGCCGTCCCTCCCTCCTTCCACCTCTCCTTTTCCCCAGCTCATCAAGTTGCAACAGGACTGAACGTGTCCTCTTCCCCTGTGGCTGGGCAAGGCAGTCCCACCAAGGGGAAAGTGATCAAAACCTGGCAAGTGAGTCAGTGACCAGTTACTAGAGGACTCTTACTGGAGGACCCACATAAAGCCTAAGATGCCCATCTGCAAATATTTGTAGGGGCCTAAGTCCAGTTCTTGCATGGTCCTTGGTTGATGCTTCAGTCTCAGCAAGCCCCTCTGGGCCCCGGTTGGCTCTGTTGTTCTTGTGGAACTCCTGTCACCTCCATGTCCTTATCTCTTTCCTCCCACTTTTCCACAAGACTCCCTGCACACATTGCCCAGTGTTTGTCTGTGAGTCTTAGCATTGGTATTGAGGCACTGCTGGGTAGAGCCTCTCAGAGGACAACAAGTGAGGCTGCTTTCTCTCTGCGAGTTTAGCAGAGTGTCCTTCAGTATCAAGTGTTGGTGCGCTCTGATAGGTTGTCTTTGGTTGGGCCAGGCATTTGTTGGGGATTTGCTCAACCTCTGCTCTATCTGCTCTGTCTTTATCCCTGCACATCTTGTAAGCAGGGTAAATTTGGGGTCAAAGTCTTTGTGGGTGGGTTGGTATTCCCCTCCCTCTGCTAGGAGACTAGTCTGGTTAGTGGGAGTCTTCTTCAGTCTCTATGGCCTCTGCTACTAGGAGCCCCTGCTTGAGTACCCTTCATATCTTCCCAGAGGTCTATTCTGATATAGGTCTGCAGCTTGTCAGAGAGATGTCCCCACCCTCAGTTTCTCTTTTGTCGACAGGCCTTCTGTCCTGTCACTCTTGTTCTCCTCAGGTCTGATCTCCGCCCTCTTAATTTTCTACACTCCCTCACCTAACTTGTTCCCTCTCTTCAGCCAATACCTCTGTCTATTCTGTCTCTCCTCCTGGGTGAGATTTATGCATCCTCCCTTGGATCTTCTATGTTACTTATCTTCTTCGGATTTGTGCCTCGAGGTATGCTTATCCTGTACTATATTTCGAAAATCCACTTAGAAGTGAGTATACACCATTTGTGTCCTTCTGGGTCTGTGTTACCTCACTCAGGATGCCCTTTCTTAGTTTCATCCATTTGCCTTTAAATTTCATGACTTCTTCGTTTTTAGAAGCTGAATAGTATTCCATTGTGTAAATGTGTCACAGTGTCTTTATCCATTCTTTGGCTGAAGGGTATCTAGGTTGTTTCCAAATTCTGGCTACTGTGAATAAAACTACTATGAAAATAGTTGAGCAAGTATCTTTGTTGTATGGTGGAGCATCTTTTGGGTATATTCCCTTGAAGCAAAGCTATTCCCAATTTTCCGAGGAAATTGATTTCCAAAGTGGTTGTACAACTTTATACTCCCACCAGCAATGGAGGGGTGCTCCCCTTTCTCCACACCTTCGTCAGCATGTGCTGTTGCCTAAGATTTTCAGCCACTCCTGATGAGGCCTGATAGACTAGGATCAGAAGGAAGGAGAGGAGGACCTCCCCTATCAGTGGACTTGGGGAGAGGCATGCGTGGAGAAGGGGGAAGGAGGATTTGGGAGGGGAAGGGGGAAGGAACTGCAGGGGGGGATACAAAGTGAATAAAGTGTAATTAATAATTTTTTTAAAAAATTAAAAAGCCATAAAAAAAGATTTTGATCTTAGCCATTCTGACAGGTGTGAGGTAAAATCTGAGTTATTTTGATTTGCATTTTCCTAATGACTAAGGATGTTGAGCATTTCTTTAAGTGTTTCTCTGCAATTTGTTATTCCTCTGTTGAGGACTCTCTGTTTAGTTCTGTGCCCCATTTTTTAATTGGGTTATTTTGTTTATTGGTGTTTGGTTACTTGAATTCATTATGTATTTTGGCTATTAGCCCTACGACAGATATAGGATTGGTGAAAATCTTTTCCAATCTGTAGACTGTCATTTTGTTCTATTGACAATGTCCTTTGCTTTACAGAAGCTTTTCAGTTTCAAGAGGTTCCATTTATCAGTTGTTGATATTGGAGCCTGAGCTGTTGGTGTTCTGTTCAGGAAATTGTCTCCTGTGCCAATGAGTTTAATGGTCTTCCCCACTTTCTCTTCTTTTTTTTTGTTTTTGTTTTTGTTTTCCCCACTTTCTCTTCTAATGGGTTTAATGTATCTGGTATTATGATGATGTATGTGATCCACTTGGATTTCAATTTTGTGCAGGGAAATAAATATGTATCTATTTGCATCCAGTAACACCAGAACCATTTGTTGAACATGCTGTGTTTTTTCAATTGTATGGCTTGGCTCCTTTGTCAAAAATCAAGTGACCACAGGGTTTATTTCTGAGCCTTTGTTTTGATTTGATTCCATTAATCAACCAGTGTTTTTCTGTGCTAGTGACATTCAGTTTTATTATGATTGCTTTGAAGTATAGCTTGAACTCAGGGATGGAAAAGTCAAAGTATCACTACTTGCAGATGATATGAAGTATATGTAAGCGACCCTAAATATTCCACCAGTGAAAAAAAAGCTGATAAACAGCTTTAGCAATGTGGCTGGACAAAAGATTAATTCAAAATAATCAGTAGCCCTCCTATACACAAATGACAAATAAGCTGAGAAAGAAATTAGGAAAACTATATCCTTCACAATAGCCACAAATAATATAAAGTATCTTGGTATAACTCTAACCACGCAAGTGAAAGACCTATATGACAGGAACTTCAAGTCTCTGAAGAAAGAAATTGAAGAAGATGTCAGAAGATGGAAATGTCCCAGACTCATTGATCAGTAGGATTAACATAGTGAAAATGACATCTTAACAGAAGCTATCTATAGATTCAATGCAATCCCCATCAAAATGAGGACACAGTTCTTTACAGACCTTGAAAGTGCAATTCTAAACTCCATATGGGAAAACAAAAAAACAAAAATAACTAAAACAATCCCATACAATGAAAGAACTTGCCGGTCTTGGTCTGTAAAGTGCATGTTGGTGTTTAGTGTGCAAACTACCAATCTGTTCCTCTTATCCACTGTACAGTTTTGAGTTTTCTGGTCCACTTTCAATTGCTCAATCTGCTACCCCCTGTTTTTTCTTAAAGCATTCAGTCTTTGGTTCCAATTGACTCCCTTAACAATGTCTATGTGATGCTCCTCTCAGAAGATCTTCCCCCTTCTCATAGACTCTGTTTTTAATGAGAACAAAACTAAAATGTTATTTTCCTGGGCAAGCCCTGTCTCTTCTTTGTGGTATTGTTTGGATATGTCAATCCTCCTGGACTTGCTTTCACCTTATGTCCCTGGCTAAAACTCCTACACTCAAAGAAACCAGCTTATAAAACAAACAAGAGTAAATCTTTAATATATTTCATTTCCTCAAAATAAAATTCATCATAAAGCATCAGTCCCCTCAAGCCAAAGACCACCAAATATACCAGGATAATATTACCAATTTAGGTTCATCAGGAGATAGTAGTGAAGAAAATCTCATACCACTGGGACACAGGAGCATTTGAGAAAGGGGGCATTTTAATAGACCCACTTCCTTATTTTTGTAAGCATTATAGGATTTGAAAAAGTGCTGGAAAGAGTCTGTTACTATCGAGGAGGGGAGGAAGTCTCTACTCAGTTTTCTTGATAGTTCTTATACGGGGAGGTGGAGAATGGCAGAGCAGAGCTAAGCCTCAATTAGGAATGAATCATCTAACTCCACTTCCGGGGTATTTGGGCATCTTTATACTTTGGAAATACTGTCCTGTTTGTGTTTGTCTGTGATCATAGAGGGCATTTATGTCATCTCCATGTATGAAGTCACAGAGCTGCCCTGCCTGGTGCTGTTTTCTGAGATTATGGTAAAGAGGACAACACTAAGTCCAGCTATGAGCACCAGACCAGCTCATAGGAGGACTGAGGCCTGCTCATCAGCACCCAGTTACCAAGCCTTCTATTTTGCCCTCAAAGAAACAATCTGTATTTATTTTGTAGAACTTGGAAGGTATAGAGGTACAAAGAAGAAACAAACATTTCCACAACATGCTTCCTTAGCAAGGAGAATAGAGTCTTCATGGGTGCCGTTTCTTCAGTAACTCCAGACCGTCAAAGCATTGAGGCCCTAGGGGGAGAAATGCTGAAGAGTTTCAGGGATCTCAGCCAGCTGAGACGTGACAGCTACCCATAACCAAGACACATAAAGGAGCCAGCATGGCATTCCAGCTCCAAGGATTCGGAACATCTCTGATGGCAAGAATCAAGACCAGCATCAGGACCAACATCAGAACAACGTGAAGATTTTCCTTTAAGCACAGTGTTTAATACAATCCAGGAACATGTGCGCAAGGGTCCTCCAACGAGAGCTTCTATGCTATCTCATTTGACAGAATAAAGAACTAAAACAAAAAGACAAAAAAAAAAAAAAAAAAGAATAACAAAGTCATAAAGCCAGGAAGTGGAGGATCTGGGACAAATTCATTAGTCTGCTGTGAAGACTATGTAACAGTTACAGTGTCAAATCATGCTATTTACATAATTTTAACAGTTTAAGTATGAAAGTACTTTCAGCTATTAGTAATCAGTAGGCTTTAGAATGACTCTCTTTGCACACACACACAGACATATGCAATGTGATACGTGAAAAACATACATACTGGATTTAAACAATGTTTATACAAATAAAACTATAAGTAGTCCAAAATGATTAAATGTGAACTGTGAAACAAGACTCCTTTTCTCCTATACATGAAGATACATAGATATATGTAAGAAACACAACCGTTCTGAAAGTCACACAAGACTCTTCAGTTCCTTCTTTTATTATTAGAGAGCTAATAAAATCCATTAACTGCCTTTTACAGGAAGGAGAGTATTTTTCAAATTTATGCTGATTTCCTGTGCCCTTGGGACTACAATGCCAATCTCGCCATATCTTCTATATCATTCATGTTAGGACAATGGCATTTCAAGAGAAACCACATGCAACATCAAACTAGGCCTTCACTCAAAAGTCTTCAGGTAAAACCAGCATATGTTCCTGGCTACGGATTTCTACTCTATGTCTTCTGAGTTTATATAAGCACTAAAAGCTTAAAAGCCTTGTACATCTTTTGGACATGGGAGGCAGAGGCAGGGGGGATCTCTGTGAGTTAGACGTGAGCCAGGCCACACAGAGAGACCTGGTCTCTATAAAACAGAAATAAAATCAGCAACTAAAGAAAGAGCAAATGCTGTAACATGTAATACCTAGCAAGTGAAATAGTTATAAATTATAAGTATTTATAAAATATCTAAAATTCTCAGCTGATTTGCTGTTTTAATTGGAATTTTATTCTTTCGTTTATTATTCATTGATATATTTGACATTGAGGTGTCATAATTCTAACCTCAATGTAAAGTAAAACATTTTCTATGTATTTTTAGAGGTGATTTTTTTACAAGTCTGCTTATTAAAAGAGTATGTGGTCATAGTTAAGTTTTCTAATGGTGTGATAAAATACCATGACCGAAGCAACTTAGAAAAGGGATTATTTCATCTTACAACTTTTAGGTCCTAGTCTATCACTGAGGGAAGTAAGGTGGAATGCAAGGTAGGAACCCGGAAGCAAGAACTGAAGCCGAACCCATGAAAGAACCCACCTTCCTAGCTAGATCTCCATGACTTGCTGGTCTTGCTTTCTTTTATCATCCAGGACAATGGGCTCAAGAATGGCACCTCTCCTCTTTGAACTGGACCCACCCACAGCAATCATAATTAATCAAAATAGTACCTGATCACAGGCCAATCTATGGAAGAATTTTCTCAATTAAGATTCCTTTGTCCAGAATACTCTTCCATTGCTGGTGGGAGTGTAAACTTGTAAAACCACTTTGGGAATCAATCTGTTGCTTTCTCAGAAAACTGGAAATAGCCAAACCTCAAGACCCAGCTATACCACTCCTAGGCATACACCTGAAAGATGTTCAACCATACAACAAGGGCATTTGACCAACCATGTTTGTAGCTGCTTTATTCATAATAGCCAGAAGCTGGAAATAATCTAGATGTCCCTCAGCCAAAGAATGGATAAAGAAACTGGTACATTTACACAAATTACACTTCTAAGAAAACAAAATCATGAAATTTGCAGGCAAATGAATGGAACTAGAAAAGATCATCCTGAGTGAGGTTACACAGACCCAAAAGAAACAAATGGTGTATGCTCACTTATAACTAGATTTTAGTCATATAGTACAGGATAGACATATTACAATGCACAGACCCCAAGAAGATAAGTCCAGTGGACATCTTAGTCTTCATGTCAGCCCACTAGTTAGGGGAGTGGGGCATATCTTTGCCACAGCCTATGTTGCCTGCTTTTTTATCATTTCCCCCTGATGAGACTTCCCTATCAGGCCACAAGGGAGAAGAGAAACTCAGTCCTCCTGTGAATAGATGAGCTGGGGATTCTGGGTAGGGGCCTTCTCCTATTCTAAAGAATAGGAAAGAGGGGATGTGGGAGAGAGGGTGGGACTAGGAGGAGATGAGGATCTTATAGGCAGGGCACATTTTATTTATTTATTTATTTATTTATTTATTTATTTATTTATTTATTACAATTTATTCACTTTATATCCTGGCTTTAACCCCCTCCCTTGTCTCCTCTCAGTCCCACCCTCCCTCCTTCTTCTTCCCCTTTACCCCTCCCTTAGTCTACCAATAAGGGAGGTCCTCCTCCCCTTCCATCTGACCTAGCCTATCAGGTGTCATCAGGACTGGAAACAATCTAGATGTCCCTCAGTGGAGGAATGGATACAGAAATTGTGGTACATTTACACAATGGAATACTACTCAGCAATTTAAAACAATGAAATCATGAAATTTGCAGGCAAATGGTGGGAACTAGTAAAGACCCTCCTGAGTTGAGGTAAACCAGAAGCAGAAAAACACACATGGTATAGACTCACTTATAAGTAGATATTAGGCAATTTAAGTTTTGAGATGAAGATTTTGTGGGTGGGCTGGTGTTCCCTTCCCTCCACTAGGAGTCCTGTCTGATGGTCTCTTCAGTCTCCATAAGCCCTGCTACTAGGAGTCTCAGCTGGAGTCACCCCCTTATCCTCCCAGGACCCTATCCTGTAGTAGGTTCCCAGTTTGTCTCAGAGATGACCCCACTGGCAGTTTCTTTTCTCTCTGCTAGCCCTCTTTCTTCCACCTGAGCCTGCCACACTCTCCCAACATCTGATCTGCACCCTCATATCCCTCCACACTACCTCTCCAGGCCCAGAAAGACATGCGTGACATGTACTCACTTATAAGCGAATATTATCCATATGGTACACTACAGTATAGTACAGTACAATTCGCAGACCCAAAGAAGCAGAAGTTATTGATAATTGTATTTTTGACATTAGTTTGTTAATGATTTTCTCTGCAAACAAGCTGATATCTGAGGAGAAGAAAATAATCACAATTTCATGCACACACGCATGTTGCTGTGATAAACACCCTGACAAAAACAACGTTAAGAACAGGAAGGGTTATTAGTCTATAATTCCAAGTCACAGCCCACCCTTGTGGGGAAGTCAAGCAAAGAGCTTGAAGGTGTTAGTCACGTTGCATCCGAAGTCGAGAGTGGAGAGAGAATTAATGCATGCATGCTTTGCTCACCTCATTTTTTTCCACTTCAACAGTACAGGACCCCAAGCCCAGGGAATGTTGCCATCCATAGTGAACAAGTCCTTCTAACTCAGTTAACATAATTCGGCTAATCTCTCACAGGCCACACTGACCTAGAGATTTTCTTACCAGGTGAAGCTCATATACAGTTGACCTCTCTCTCTCTCTCTCTCTCTCTCTCTCTCTCTCTCTCTCACACACACACACACACACACATTGTAATATGGGTGTTTTCTAATTAGTCAGGACCTTCACTGAAGCTGTACCTAAAGTTAACTATGGCCTTAGGTAAGGATGATACTTCTACGGGGAAAGTAAATGAGGCTTACTTCTACTCAGGACTGAAGTAGCAAAAAGAAATATTCAAAATGCAGGCAATCATGTAATGAGGTAAGTCACACATTTAATGTATATATCTTCAGCTAAGATTATACTGCCTTGGTCTTTGGGGTGACACTTGAAATATGAGGACTTTCATGGTAAGGGTAAACATGATTACCTAAACAGAAGAGGAAGTTGGAACTTTATAGAGAAATGTTGTGGCACCAGAGTAGAGACTAATAGAGACCAAGAAACAAAGCACACCAGAATGCAAAACAACAACAACAAAAAAAGGGGGATGTCCATGGTTAACAGACCTGCTAGACAGGTATACTGTCATCAAGAATAAATAATCTCAAATCTTTATTTAATATTTGTAAGACCCCAGTTCTTTGTGAGTGAATTGACAGGTTACAGATACAACTATATAAAAAATAGATAAAATAAATAATTATAAGACTAAAATAAGTATTCTAGGTTGTTAATAGGTGTTTTCTGTGTTGTAGGATATAAAATACATTATGAACCATACTTGTGTCTTTAGTACTTTTCACTGAAAATGTAAAATCTGGAAAGGGTGATTAATTAACCAAGTACATGTGTAAATAATTTGATTTTCTTTCAATTAAACCATTGATTTTCAATTAAGGAAATTTTTGCTTTTAGAGAGTATTTATCCATATCTGGGGAAATATTTTATTACCATGAGTGTGAGTATATTGTGAGAATGAGTAAATAACAGGACAGAGGCTAGACTTCCTGCCGTGTATGTGACAGCCCCAAAAACAGACTTACAAAGACAAAAGGGCTACTAGTTTCAAGATTCATTAATCCTGACATTAAACATACAAAAGATTTACAAAGTGTTCCTTTCTCCATGTAATAAGTTCTACTTATATGATTTAATACCTCTTTGAATATTTAATACAATATGTTTTGATCATATTCAATCCCACTCCTCCACCTCTTTGTAGATTCACATCCCCTTTTCTTCCCACCAGACTTTATATTCTTAAGTTTCTGGTCTTCCTTTGGAGCAGAGTCAGCTCACCAAGGGCTCCCCTCTTAGGGAAACTGGCCTTTCCTCTCCTAGCAACCAACAATTGCCAATAGCTCCTCAGCTAGGGGCAGAAATGCATGCCCAGCTCCCGTCTCTATTCTGAAATTTGGTCTAGCTTGGGCTTGCACAGGTCTTGTGTATGTCACATACACTGTGAGTTCATACGTGCAGATGCCTGTTGACTTAAGCAACTCAATTTAAACATAAAAACTGAATGAGTTTTTGAAGTCATAAAGATAATACATACATGCAACCCCCAACACACACCTTTATGACAATGAAGTATACATATTTAAGAAACCTATCCAAGGGCCCAATATAAAAAGGAAAAGACATTTCCACATATTTTATTTTCTCAAGGATTTACACCGTGAGTAGTATCTACCCCAAATCACTTTGAGCTATTCTCTTCTTGAATATGTTTCTGCATCTTTATTTTTTATAGAAATATTAAAGGTTTCATCTTAATGACACTATTTCTTTGCATGTATAGTTTCATATGTATATTTGGCTTTTTTGTGACAGGGTTTCTCTATCCTAGGCTGTCCTGGAACTCACTCTGTAGACCAGTCTGTTATTGGTGGATCACAGAAATCCACCTGCCTCTGTCTCTTGAGTGCTGGGATTAAAGGAGTTCACCATCACCACTCGGCTTAGGTTATTACTTTTAAAATATCTATATTAGATGTTTCTCTCAGGATCATGAAAGTCAAAACATGTTTCTTGTTTGCCTTTACATTATATGTGTTGGCTTATTTAAAAGCCTTAGGTAGATGTACATTGGATTGTACATTATTAAACAGTATGTGGCCCTTCTGGATAAAATTTATACTGTTATAATGATAGACATTAATATTTAGAATTTATGATAAAAGTACAGTTTAGAGCTTATTCATAGTTAAGAATTCAGTTGATGCTGTTTGGAAAGAGGTTAATGGGCTGCAGATGTAACTCAGAGGATAGAATGTCTACCTGATATGCACAACACCTTGGGTTTAATTTTCAGCACTAAAGAGTGGCTCAGGTAGATAGTTACAATACTACAGAGGTGGAAATAGGAAGCTTAGGGTTCATGGTCATCCTTGGCTATATAGTTATGGCCAGCCTTTTCTACATGAGACCCTGTCTCAAAAATAACAGATAGTAATAGGTCTGTTCACGAAATCTTTAATGGTCTAATATATTCTGCATAAAAATAACATTTTTCAGAATCAAAGTAGCATACAATTCATTTCCTAACTTCGAAGAATACACAGCCTAACCAGAACAGAACTTATCCTTGGAAATTTTTTATTATTAGCAAATTGTCTTGTGGCTAAGGAGTTAAATAAGTGAATAATTAGATAAGATTTTTTTAGGAAACAGAAAAATGTCAGTATAACTGGGACCTTCAAATATAGCTTTGAGACAAAGAGGACAAAGCTGACCTTGAACAGACTAATGAACACAAGAAGCAATGAGAGACACAAAAATAGGATGAACAAAATTGAGAAGATGAGATTGACCATGGCCATATTCATAAAGCCATGAACTAGCAGCCATTGCTGGAGGAGCCAATGAATTTGAGCTGCTAAGAAGTGACCAAATTGTGTAAAAATCAGAAAAGCAAGTATTGTGGAAAAAACCCTATAAAATACATGCACTATGCCTATGAATAAGACAAAGCATACCATGTCAAGAGATCACATTTTCATTCTATAATACTTTTAAAAGGAATACATAAACCCAACAGACCCATCATCATTGAGACTTTTGTACTACATAGAGACTTTTGTACTATGTGAAGCAAAATCTTGTCCTACATAAGCTACCTAATGCTCCATTGAAATGACCATTAGCAAAGGCAAGCCAAATTTAGCCACAGCACCGTGTGGCTTTTCTCTCCCTAGTGACTACAAAGAAAACTAATGTCCTCATTTCCAAAGAGAGCTGCTCTAATTAAAGTCTTATTTCAATGACCCTAACCACTATCATCATAGATTATGTTGTCAAGAGAGTAATAGAGAATGACTTCCTCTTGGTCAATGAGTCTTACAGAAGATATGAATGAACCACTGTTGTTATTTATTTCACTGCATTTTTTTCCAATAACACCGGTGTTCAGCTTATAATTATATGTTGGAAGTAATATAATTGCCTGCAAAAACATTTTTAAGCCTGCCTTTTACCCATCTGCAGTTTTTATAACCCTTTTTATTTGCTAGGAAAATATCTTCCCTGACAGGACAAATTCAGAAAAGACAGCAAAAGCTTTATATTTGAGGTAAGAACTCTATTGCTTAACCAATAATTAATTAATAATGGCACCCCAGAGAGAGTCATTGCTCTTTGAAATATCAAAGATTAACATCAGATATAGTTAAATTTATACATGCTATCATAAAAGGAATTCATGAAACATGACTCAGCTATCCATTTAAAAGAACATTTAAATGCTCACTCTCCTACAAAGCACCACTGTTTGGGGAAGAAAGTTAACCACATTTAACAAACCCATGCGGGGCTTGGGAGCGTTACCTAAGACTCTTCCAGGTTATGAGGATGTTTAGGATAAAATTCCTTGTGGTTTTCCAACAGGCTTCTTGGGTGATTTCCAGTTACCACTGAATTGTGTGACACTGTCATACAAAAGACACTGGATGAAAAGCACTCCAGTAAAAAAGTCTCAAGTCAAAAGAAGGAAGGAAGGAAGGAAAGGAACGCTGGGGATCAAATGACAAAATCTGCCACCAGTAAAACCCAGTGCACTTATAAAAGACTGTAGCAATCCCAACTGTACTGAGAACCGAATCATGTATAGAGCTCTTAATTAACTCTAGTATCTAGATAACTTATAAGGTCCATTGTCCAGATTTCTGTGAACTAGGTCATTCTGTGTCCTTAAGTGTCGTTGTTAGCTAATACATTTCTTGGAGAACAATCCAAGCACAGCTCGTGGGAATGGTTCACGTTTGGGATTGCTGTGCTATAATGGGAAGAATAATCTATGAAGATTTCCACTCAATCAGAAAGTTACCAGTTCATATACTATAAGGGATGACTGATAGATCAGCTTCAAGGAAGTAGAGGAAAGGGGGGAAATTACAAATGTAGTCTATTATCTTTGTTTTCACAGCTGTTTTCTTCTTTTGCCAATGAGGAAGTGGGTCTTACTTAAAACCAGTCAGTTTCTTAAAAGTAACCAGACAGAGCTGAGAGAAGACAAGAGATTTTCAAGTATGACTAAACAAATATTACTGTTAACCCTTAAATAATATATATAAATACGTATATAGAGATATAAAAACAAAAGGTACACAGCAATTTTTTAGAAAAGAAATTCTTCATCCACATATGTGAAGCAAAGAATCCTCAGAACCTATACCAGATGGGCATAGCGGCCCACCTATGATCTAGCCTTGGAAGGTGGAGACCAGATCCCTAGGACAGGCTGGCTAGCGAGACATGCCCTACCTGTGTGTGAGCTCTGGGCTTGATTAAGAGAACCTGCCTCAAAAGAACAAGGTTGAAGGACTATCAGAGAGGATCCCTGACGTCACCCTAAAGCTTACTCATGCACATACATGAGTACATGCACCTGCGTCTGCCCATGCACCACAAGAAAGACTAAAACGGACCAAAAATGCGTATGGATTGGTGATGAGCATATTATCACAACTATTTAAAAAGTAAAGTCGCTTCACTATTTAATACCATCTTGTAATTCTCCAAATCAGCACACAAACCCATTTAAAAGGACTTGGAATGAGTTGGTCAAGAACATGCATTGATATTTAAGATAACAGGTGACAGCCTCCACTCTTGATAACACGTGGTTCATTTAGGAAGGCTGTGCACCCAGGGAGAAAATACCATGTGGAAACAGCACTGTGTCTACAAATTTTCAGGTAAATATAATAAACAACGATTATTTTTATTTCACCCAGAATATCAATAAAGCCAGTTTTTACCCAAACTTACACAGAGAACACATATTGCCTCTGAGTTGCTAACAAGAGAAACATGCTACTTTGAAGAATAGAGTATGTATGTTTAGTATCACTTATCTATATGAAACCATTTGAATCATAGGTGGAAATAAAAGCAACTTTTCTTTCTTTCTCTCTCTTACTATTAGGTCATGGAACTAAAGGAGTATTTGAGCTTCTATCCGGATGGCGGAGAACCAAAGAGAATTTGCCCTTCAAAGACAGGGTAGCTGATGCCTATTCTGATGTGATGGTAACCTACACCATGACCAGTTCCCTGTACTTCATCACATTTGGTATGGGTGCCAGCCCTTTCACGAATATAGAGGCAGTGAAGGTCTTCTGTCAGAATATGTGTGTCTCTATTCTACTGAACTACTTCTACATTTTCTCTTTCTTTGGCTCTTGCCTGGTCTTTGCTGGACAACTAGAGCAAAACCGGTACCACAGCATCTTTTGCTGTAAGATCCCTTCTGCGGAATACTTGGACCGCAAGCCTGTGTGGTTCCAGACAGTAATGAGCGATGGGCACCAACAGACCTCCCATCATGAGACAAACCCCTACCAGCACCATTTCATTCAGCACTTCCTCCGAGAACATTACAACGAATGGATTACCAATATCTATGTGAAGCCTTTTGTGGTGATCCTGTATCTCATTTATGCCTCCTTCTCCTTCATGGGGTGCTTGCAGATCAGTGATGGAGCCAGCATCATCAACCTCCTAGCCAGTGACTCCCCGAGTGTTTCCTATGCCATGGTTCAGCAAAAGTATTTCAGCAACTATAGCCCTGTGATAGGATTCTACATCTATGAACCCCTGGAGTACTGGAACAGCAGTGTTCAGGAGGACCTGCAGAGGCTCTGTAGTGGCTTTACAGCAGTGTCCTGGGTAGAACAGTATTATCAGTTTCTGAAAGTCAGCAACATCAGTTCCAATAACAAGACCGACTTCATCAGTGTCCTACAAAGCTCGTTTTTAAAAAAGCCAGAATTCCAACATTTCCGTAATGATATCATTTTCTCCAGGGCGGGGGATGAGAACAACATCATCGCTTCGCGCTTATATCTGGTGGCCAGGACTAGCAGGGACAAGCAGAAGGAAGTCATAGAAGTTCTGGACAAGTTGAGGCCCCTGTCCCTCTCCAAGAGTATCCGCTTCATCGTGTTTAACCCTTCCTTTGTTTTCACAGACCATTACAGTTTGTCAGTCATCGTACCTGTTCTGATCGCAGGTTTCGGGGTTCTCCTCGTGTTAGTCCTGACTTTCTTCCTGGTGATCCATCCTCTGGGAAACTTGTGGCTGATTCTCAGTGTCACCTCAATTGAGCTGGGCGTTCTGGGCTTAATGACACTGTGGAATGTCGACATGGATTGCATTTCTATCCTGTGCCTTATTTTCACTTTGAATTTTGCCATTGACCACTGTGCGCCACTACTCTACACGTTTGTACTAGCGACTGAGCACACCAGAACACAGTGTATAAAAAGCTCCCTGCAAGAGCATGGGACAGCCATTTTGCAAAACATGACTTCTTTTCTTATTGGGTTGCTCCCCCTCCTATTTGTGCCTTCAAACCTGACCTTCACACTGTTCAAATGCTTGCTGCTCACCGGGGGTTGCACGCTTCTGCACTGTTTTGTGATCTTGCCTGTGTTCCTAACCTTTTTTCCTCCTTCCAAAAAGCACCACAAGAAAAAGAAACGCGCCAAACGGAAGGAGAGAGAGGAAATTGAATGCATAGAAATTCAAGAGAACCCTGATCACGTCACCACAGTCTGAGAGTGGAGACTTTTTTTCTTTGCCAGAGTTGCACAACAATGCAGGGCGAGTAAAGCTCAGACCTCAGCTGCTTGGGCTGGCCAGGGGTAACAAGGCAAGTCAGATCAAGAGCGCATTATTCATGACGCATCCAAGGGTCTGCTTCTTTTGGGGGGAAGAGGTAATAAAAGGAGTGACAGTTCTTTACAATCTTGTTCTCCATGAGAGAGACTTCCAGACATTGATCTTAGAGTCTTTCTGAGGAATAGGTGGATTGAGGTGTTAAGACAGAAGGTGGAAAGATCTAGAGTCAAAAGAAATGCTTAAAAGAAATGGAGAAGAGAGAATAGGTGGTCTCCAGATAGGGGGAAAGACATAGGAAATGTCTAAGTTGCCATGTCACTTTTCATGATTGCTGTTTGAACAGGTCAATCAAAGGAAACCTATGCACATGGGAAGTACATATTTAATCCTGTCTAAACCAAAGGACTGGACCACCCAATCCATTTTGTGTGTACATATAAGTATACATATACATATACTTATATCTGTCTTAGTGTACATTGGTGTTTGGGTGAAAGAAGGTGTCCATTTGCAGATAGGCTGGCCTTTCTCTAGAAAGTCAAATCAGCTTTAGCCAAATATATAAGCTCATTAAGGGTAATACAAAATGTATAGATGGCCACTTAAAATCAACTCAACTGTCTAGACAGCAAGAGTGTTATTCAACTGTATGATAACAAAATAAACAGAAATTTGAATCCATTAAATTCTAAATGTCATGTTGTTGGTCATTGAGATCTAACTTTGGGATGACTTCACAAAAACTTCAAAAGGTATTTGAGTTAATTAGCATGTGAACAAATGTTTAAAACTCAAAATAGTTGAGATAGCCTATCATTTTAACATTCCTGTGTATTTGGAAGGCCAGCATGGTTGCTTTTGGATATCTCACCCACCTGCAAATGAGCACTTTAAGCATATTGTTCTTGCATATATATGTAAGGGTACACGGTGTATGTGTGAAAGAGAAAAAAAAAAAGAATGAGATAACGTTCCATAGTTAAGTGTTCTTATTTTAGATGGTGAAAATACACTGCTGTGGCATATAGCAATTCACACAGGAAAAGGGAAAAATCTGGGGAACTTGCAGAGTAAAATGGGCTATTGTCACTCACCATCCCAGCATTAAACAGTCCTTGCCAACTCTAACGTGTTCCTTGGAATAAGTTTGGAGCATTAAGCCAGGCCATGATCACTATATCACCATAGTGTTTACCATAGCCTCTATAGCATCATTTTGTAGCTTCTTGGAGTATCATTGTCTCATTAATTAGAAACTAAGCTCCTATGGCAAGCATCGCTCTCCACAGGGGCCATACTAACTGTGTGTAATTGCTCCCAGACTCTTTACATTAAAAATATAAAGTTGTTGAGGAAAATGTTTCCATTAAGTTAGTGTTTAAAACTTTGCCCCAGGCAGGTACTCAGTCTACTGGGTACTTCCATGGAGTAAGTCTGCTATTCATGTTGGAGAAAGTAACTAGAAAAATTCTTTTCCATACCAAGTAGGAACCTATATAACAATTTATTTCCAGGTAGAATCAAACAAATGCCCAACAATTACGCAATCAGCTAACAAGCTTTTTCCTGAAGAAAGTTGATATTTCGCACCATTTTGGCTTGCATAATTTAACTGTATTAATGATATTCATAGTTATAAAAGGCAAGATACAACTAGAACTCTTAAAAAGTCCCACTCGTGTTACTTTTTTTTTTTTTTTTTTTGGAAATGGCAGTGATAGATTAGTGAAGCAAGAGCTCTGCTCTTACAAATGAGGCAGATTTTAAAATAGACGTCGTTTGAATAAAATTTCAGTTTGTTGAGTGGTGTTTGTTCTATTCTACCTTACAGTCACTGTGTTTCAATGTCTCTCTCCCTGTGGGTACAGTAACTGTAGGCCTAAGTAGGGATGACGGCTCATAGCCACACTTACATTTTCAAACCATCTGTAAAGTCGTGTCACAGCAAATGCCAGCTCTTTATCTCATGAACTTCTGTGCTAGAGAAGAGAGGTTTTTGGACAGTTGACCTCTAGGCCCTGATCTTATGTTTAAAGTTGAATTTTCTGAGCAGTCTTTGGAGTTGGGGAAAAGAATTCTTCTTTCAAAGTTACTCCTTGTTTGTGAAGATTGCAATCATTCACACCTGTTTGTAAAGATGGCCACTAAGAAGTTGAGGAGACCATGTCCCTTTATTTTTGCCCACATTCAGCAATACTCCATTGTTTCAGCTACTTTTTGTTTAAAGTTAACTTATTTGACTTTTATAATTAACATAAATCATTTCAGATGCAAAAAAAAAAGATTGGCAAGCTAATTGGCAAGCTTGCCAATTGCAAAATGCATGGGAGTACAGCTGCATATTCCACCAAAGCTCCGATGGTTAATCTCTTCCAAAGCACTTGAATGGTGATAGAATTGTTTATGTATTAGGAAATTTCTCCATGGATCAAATATGTAGTGCAAATAGGAAATTCTCATTGTCCAACTGTCTAGAGAGGTGGCATTTTAGAAGCGATTTTAGCTTCTCAAGAACACATGATTCTGTCTGAAGAATTGTAGCAATAATTTACTGAAATAAAACTCCATGATCTGGAAGAGTTAATAGGACACCCAAAATGCCTTGAGTTGATCTTAGGAAGTAATGTAAGCCCAGAAGGATCTTGCCAAGCATCACCCAAACATTCGTACCTCACTGTGAAACAGATGTTTCCAAGAATTTCTTCACTGAATACCAAGATGCACCCTAAAATATGAGATCATGATGTGCAGGTAACCCCCCAACCCAAGCCTTTTCTGGTTGCTTGTATGCTCCCCTCTTTAGTTTGGTTCAAGTTTTTGCTTGTTTTTTTTCCATTTGTGAAGTATTGATGGCATTCAAGTTGGGAATTTAAGTACTATCAAACTGAGGACCATTCAAACCCTAGGAGATATCAGGGGGAAATCTTTTAGAATTGTGGAATGTTTTATTTACTATAATACATTTGCCCTTAAGATGGGAAATTTTAAAAACTTCTGAACCCTACCCCTTTTCTTATTTAAACTGGACCTTGTCCCCATCAGAATGTAAAACAGAAATTATGGTTCACGGTTCACTGTCCTCAAAGAGAACTCACCTTAATTACAGGACAAGATTTGTCTAAAAGTTCCTACATCCTGTGTAAGTCTGTTGAAAGAATGTGTACTTATGTTTTCCTGTGGGTTCTTGCAGTGAACATGGACCTCCTTGAAGGCTGTACATGAGTACCCTACAACAGAACAGTTCTCAACTAAGTTTGTCACACGAATATCTTTCTTCCAGTTGATTTCCAATTATTTCCACAAAAATAAATTTACATGTTTTATCTTGTGTTATGAAAGTAAGAAGTATGACACACAAAGCTCCTATGATGCTACAATAGCCATTCTTGTATGTCAAACTTGAGTGTCAGTGCTATGTCCAACCTGTAATTATTCATTGCACTTTACCATAACATGATAATCCTGCTAGAGCTGGAGATTAACTATTGCCATTCAGAATTGTGTATATTTTTATATGGTGACTGTAGTTATTGTCATTACAGTCAGATTTTTTATGACCAAATAGTTATAAATGCATGGCACAACGCATGCATGATTACTAATAGTATATAGATTATTCAAGACACTATTTTCAGGGTTATTGCACACTTTATTAAAATTTTCCTATCATAACTGCCTCCTGATATTTCAGTTGCAAAAACCTAAAGTCCACAGAAAACTTCATACTAAAGGAAGCCATCAGAAAATTGCCATCTCTATGATTGTCAACTTTATGATGACTACTGGGAAATCCCAGTGGCTTACTCTTGTTTCTGGACAAAGCACCAGGCAGAATCTGTACTAGCCAGTAACTCAATTTGCTGATGTTCCCTAGGTTTTCAAAGGCAAACCAGAAACTATGGTACCTTAAGAATGGAATTGCGATGCGGTCTTCTAAGACTGGAGAAATCCATGATTTACGTACACTTCCCAGAGACAAGTCTATGTTCAACTAGTTTTGTTGCTGTTTGCACGGTGTTCTGCTAATTCTTTCAAAAGTGACCCTGAAAGCCTTCATTTATATCAAAGGAATTTCAAGATCACTTTCATTCTAAGAATAGCAGAATTATTGCTCTCTCTCTCTCTCTGTTACAAAAAAAAAAAAGTAACAAACAGTTATGACAAAATTTTATGGCATCAAGTCATAACATCTACTGCTGAATTAGTATGTCCTTGAAATCTCCCCATCTCAAACCTATATACAAACCTCTGCATTGTCTTTGTGGCACAGGCCCTTAAGCCAACCCTTTTCAGCAATGATC
This sequence comes from Psammomys obesus, assembly GCF_907164565.1. Taxonomy (NCBI): domain Eukaryota; kingdom Metazoa; phylum Chordata; class Mammalia; order Rodentia; family Muridae; genus Psammomys; species Psammomys obesus. The sequence continues at coordinate 1,832,453 of NW_026585626.1, forward strand.
TGCAGATACGCTGCACAGAAAATAATTACATTTTCTTTTACAGATTTTCCTTTAATACGACTGCATTAATAGTGACCAAAACAAAAGGAGCGACGTCTCTGCAGGATGCTCAGGGCACAAGTGCTGCATATGGATGTAGTCCGACTTCCGTTTCTGTATCAGATGGCCAGTCTCCATCTATGTCGTGTTGTAGAGAAGGAGGGCAGGAGGCAGTGCTCTGTGTTCCAAATGTTTTCGAGTTTAGATGACATTTTGAATGAGATTGGAAAATACTTAAAGGCAGACGAGGCTATTTCTAAGAACTCAAGATGTCAGTGTGTGAATGCAGTGGGAAGAGTGACATCATTGAAGTCCTTTCAGACTAGTCTTTAAGGGTTTAGAAATTAGCACAGAGAATCAGGTGTTACCTCAAAACAAGAGTTTCTAACTTCTAGCAAACCTATCCATGTGTATACATATTCCACTTGGATATTGTGCTTTTGCTTGTAAGATTCAGATGCTGAGCCTGTCTCTGGATTTATGAGCATGAGCAGACCCGTTTTGTGAGTGAAAACAAGAAGCTCAAGGACTCTGGAAAAAAAGCTTCAAATAAACACCCAGGAAAGTATTCATTTTCAAGATGCTGTAACACACACAATAATTTTGAACATTTTATGTACTTAATGAGGAGCTCTCTCTGTCACTGATATAGAAGTCATTTGCTCTTCTTGTAAAATGAAAAACAATTCAAAGAGAAGAATATATGGAACCAGTATTTGCAGTGTACGTAGCTAATTTATGGACAAGATCTTTAGCTCTTAAACATCCTTAAAGCGGTTATTGAGATAAAATGAGCGTAGACTACACTGGAAACCTCTGTCAGAGAGGTGTGTTAGCACAATAAAATATTTATAAATAAGATCACTGATAACTTTGCACTTTTATAAACCATACTAAGAGAGTCTCTACTATTTCACCCAGTTGAATTTTCCCTAAGAAAGCTCTCCTAGGTCACACCAATTATGAAATACTAAAAATTCAAAAGGGAAGTTGAGAACATGGAAGGAGGAATAATTCGCAGGCTCTTGCTTATTCTTGCTCCGTTTCCTGGGCTCTGGTTCTGCAAGGTGGGGCTGGTTATTAGTCATTCATAATTGTGTTCCAGTTTGCTGTGTGGCTCACTTCATGCCTGATATGGTTTCCTTCTCCTTTGTTTTTGCAGTTACTAAAGCAACTCCATTATCTCCAGGGATCTTTCAAACCAGTGGAGAAATAAGAGTTTTAAATTTGGGGAGGATTTCATTGAAGAGTTTCCTGGAAAGTTATTAGCAGTGACCACCGTGGGTAAAAGATAAGTGGAGCTTATTACAGTTGTCCCGCTTTCCAGTCCCAAATAGATATTGCTTGGATTCTTGGCAGAGATTGTTCATGGCACACTATGAGAAGCATTACATTATCTAAATGTGAGAAAGGACTAGAATCTCCCACGGGAAATTGAAATCACTTCTACCACCAGAGTCAGTGGATTTCTGAGTATTTGCAGCCATAGTAAGAGATCTTGAAAAACAAAACAGGTTTCTGTGGTCTTGCAAATCTTACTACAATCTTCAGCATCTGTGTCTGTATGGAATCAGGATATCCAATGTATTCGCTTATACAGCAAGCTTATCTCACATGTTCCCATTAATCACATATATCCTTTCAGCAATAGACTTCCTTACTCTTCAGTAGAAAATCTGTCACTGTTTGAAAAGGACAGAGATCTCACTGAGCTACCTCACAGGGATATTTAAAGATAAAACGCCATACAACCTTTGACTAAATGGTAATATAATGCTATTTATTGCCCTTTTGCTTTGTAAATTTGTACCAAGCTAGTTGTAAAATGAACAGCCCTGTACTTTTATTCACCAATACGACATCACTCATAAAAGTTGTTTAGTTATCTTTTCTTAGACATCCCAGAGAATGGAAATTAGTTCAGAAAGAATATTGCCTGTAGTTAGCTTGAGACGGTGGCTGATTAGAGAGATGTGGCATTAAATAATCTGTGACTAACCAGTGAAAAGCCCAGGTGCCCATCTTTTCAGTGGATGGAAGAGCAGCAATTCATGTCTTTAATTATGTTAAGCAAATATGAAGCAATGAAGATACTAGAATTACAAAGTAAGTTTTCCCCTCCCTCCAATGGAAAATTACTATTTTTACCTCAGTTAGGATTTTGAAACACTGGCTGCTTGAAGCTAGGGAGGAAAAGAACTGCTAGAAAGGACCACTGCCCCCTCACCCATCAGCAAAACACCGGCGTGATAGTAGAAGCTAAGCATTTTATTTGCTTTCCTTTCCCAAAAGAAATACCTACCAGTTCTCAATCCTGACCCAGGAGATGCTAATCTCTACAAGAAAATGAAGAAGAATGACAAGGCATATGAAATGATATGGCCCCAGCCTCCTAACAATACAAATGCCATGGAAAAATAGCATTGCCAGTTGATTTTGCCATAAGAATGGCTCTTTAATCAATATTCTTTTCAGTATAGGTTCTTTGCATTCTTCTTTTGTGAAAATAGCCTCATTTTTCACTCCCAAGTTCCAATAAAGGATTAGAGACCTCTGTTCCAGAATTCTCCACATAGAGCTCTTCCCCTAAAGCAACCTTCTCCACAGAAGCATACAGAGAAAAAAAAATCTGATACCTGAAAGTATAACCTAAGTTGTATTTCAGTGTCAGAATGTCTTCTCCCAAATAACGGACTGCCCCAATACTCACCTTAGATCTTACTGAACTTCAAATATTCTAAACATATTCATCTTAGATATTACTAAGATGTCTTTTAAGCACCGTTTCCATGCTTTTGATTTTTCAGAATTTGGTGTATGGTCAAATTTGTATGCATTTCCATTCTCAGCAAAAAAAAAAAAAAAAAAAAAGTAAAATTTGAAAATGAGGTATTTGTAACTACCACAGGAATAAATAAATTTGATTCTCCTAATTGAATGGATCTCATACCTCAATGGATAGAAACTGTACTCTATTTTATTATTATCAAGTTTGGATGTACATCTATGTAATCATTTCAGTGAAATTTCTCAGGATCATATGACTTAAACCTATGTCTGAGGCCTAAAGATAAAAGTCCCAAAGAAAATAATGATGAAATCTTTACTATTTATGCAAAATTTTATGCTTACTTTAATTATAGGATGACTAAGCAAGGACTTATGGAGTTACTATTTTCATGTTTGACTTCAACAACAACAACAAAAACTATTTCCCTTGTATGAAGCAAGAGCAGTTGGCATATTTTAAAAGTCATAGATTATACAAGATGCTTTTACTATGAAATTCCTAGAATTAATTGCGCGCGACGAATTGTTTTGTGAGTTTTTTTTTTATCACACCAAATGCTATAAAAGTCAAGTCATTTCTAGACTGACTGCATTGTCCTTCAGTTCTTATTGCTAATATTAAGTGACATAATACCCAACTTCCTCATCTAACCTCAGAGAGTCTTTTCAACTTCCTGTGTTTTAGTGAAAGGTGTTAAATTTCCCAAACATAACTCCTCTTGACTTCACAGTATGGCACAACACACCATGTACTTGAAATGAACATATATGTATATGGAGAGATTATTATGTTGTTTTGGTTTTGGAGGCAGAGTTTCGTTGTGTAGCCCTGACTGGCCTTGAAGTCACAGATATCTCCCCGCCTCTGTTTCCAGGGTACTGGAATTACCATACCCAGCCAGGGTTTTATATCCTTTATCTTAGAGATTTGTTTTCTTTGCTATTTTTACTTGCTTGTTTATATAATTTGAGATGGGGTCCTTTTATTTGGCCCCACATGGCCTGGAGCTCAGTGTGAATCCAGGGCCCCACCTGGAATTCATAACTCCCCTGCCTCCACCCCTTGTCTCCTTCCCAAATTCTGAGATTAGAGGTGTGCAACACTAATCTTGTTTGTTTAAACTTTTAAAAATATTATTTATTAGAAAAATAATACTGTGTTACACATCAGCTAGCCCTACATAGTTAGATAATTCACTATCCAAAGCAAATTAACGTCTTGGCAGTCCTACAAGACATTTTTATGAAACCCTGAGTCCATAAATATCTCTACAACATGTAAATTGGGAATCTATTACCAAAATGGTCTCAATCATTGTACTAATTTCAAATATGAAGTAATGTGTAGTTGGCTCAAATAAATTCTACCCAAAATTTATTGCGTTATTTGGGCCAATTTGCTCTGAGGTGTATTGCATTATAATGAATCCCTGTGGCAACAGAAAGTCTAAAAATACTTGAATTCATCATTTTTCTCACCACCTGAGAACACTAACAACAAATAAGACAGTGGAGGTAGCATGCAGGCTTATAAAATGAGGCCCACTCTACCTCATAGGATTCAGCTCCACATCTGGGTGAAACTGTAGGTTGTCAGCAATCAGGTCTAAGTCATTGAAATCAAGACAATTTTGGGTTTTCAAGTCTGTTGGGTTTCCATGATTCACATGGCCTCAGCACTATGAGGAATCCATAGCTAGGCCACACTCACAAGATTAAAGTATACCAATCGTGAAGTTATACTGAAACGAATTAAGAGCACATAGTCCATATCAAAGGCTCTCATTGTTGAGCTTTTGTCTTCAATAGCAGCATTTTCTTAATTAGAGCCATGGGCCTTGGAATGTCTCACTTTGGACAATTTCTCACATTTTATAAAAACACAATGACACTCATGTTTCTTTGATGGAGATGTTTTAATTTATTCATTAGCTGTTTCCCCATCTGTATTTAATATTTTAATTGTTAACCTACTTTCTTTTTCTTTGGGGGTAAAATCACTCTTTCTTGTAACAACTAAACCATATTTCCTTTGGCTAAGAATAAGTATGTCTAACAAGAGGTGACGTCAGAATTTAGCCAAATATAATATGGATATGTAAGCATGTGTGAAAGGACACTATTTAGAGAAATTCTGCTTATTGCTACTTTTTGTGCATCAAGAAGAAATTTCCACATGTTTTAGTCTTAGAAGCTGTCACAACACAGGACATTCTTCTTAGAGAACGTTCAATAATTATATATTCAATGACAAAATTTTTAAAAGAAAAGGAATCCTGTAACTTCTCACTTCTGACCTAATGTGAAAAGTGATTTTTTAGCAAGATCAACCTATGGAGAACTATATTTAGAATATATTTTTATTTCTTGTTTTCTGGAATGTTCTATCTTATAGCGAATTATACAGAAATAAGGCTTCACATAAAAGAGCCAATTTTGATTGTTCAGATTGTCATTTCTGGTAAGTTGAAATGGTGCCTTCTAGAGCTTTACAGGGATAGTTAAATATAATTTTTAAAAGATCACATCACTGCAAAAATTTAAAGAAGCACAAAGGTTTTTTAATATCTGGAAAAATATTTGGATTGGTATCTGCTTGCTAGTGTACTTTGGCAGTTTTGGAAACAAAAAGATTGGAAGGTATCAGAAAGATCTTGACATATATAAATCTCTAAGAGATTTCAAGCTGCTATTTTCTCCTCCTGGCTTGGATCTTAATCATTTGCTTTCCTCATGACTTGAATCGTGTTCATTTACTCAACAAGTATTAGAGATACCTGCATTGGTATCTGAAAAAAAAAAAAAAAACTCAGAAAGATACCAAAATCATATCTCCTACTGGGAGGTTACAGGAAATTCCCTTCCGTAATATGTAAGGGCATGAGGAAGGGCTCAGGAAGCTCTACATTGAGTATGAGTCTGACATGTGGAGCCAGAAGGGGGAGAGCACAGAGTGCCCAGGCATGGGGAATGAAAACACATGGTCCTGGATGCAGCCCGACTTCATAGAGCAGGTACAGGTGCAGTGGAAAGCAGGAGTCTATTCTGAGGATGAGTGATTGCCGGGATTTAAGGAGACCATTTGGAATGAGAAGTGTGTTCATGAAGGAAATTTTTTTTTTATTTTAAATTTTTATTTTTTATTCTTTCATTGCTCCTATTTTGTTTTGCTTTTTCTCTTTTTTCATCAACATCATCATCATTATTTTATTATTATTATTTATTACAATGTATTCACTTTATATCCTGGCTGTAACCCCTCCCTCATCTCCTCTGGGTCCCACCCTCCCTCCTTCTTTCCCCCACCTCATATCCCTCCCCTAGTCCACTGGTAGGGGAGGTCTTCCTAACTCTTTCTGAGAGACATTTCTCAGCCTAAAGTTAGGTTCTTACATAATTTAAACACAGTCGTCTTCATTTCTATATTTCTGTATTTGGTGTGAAAGTCAGGAACTCCAAACCTCATTGACATCACATACTTTTACATTTCTGTCACCAAGTATTCGGTGGTGGTAAGTGCTGGTTTATGGCAGCTATCTGGTCATACCATATATATCAGGTCACCTTCAAAGTGCAGCCCAGAGAGAGAGACCTGGGTAAGCTGGGTCCCATATCCTCCGAGAAAAGCAAATCAAACATTACACACAAGTTAATAATCTAATAGAGTAGGGATGATAATCTTTAGACTACAGGCTGTTTCAGGAAATGGTACACTTTAGCCAGCACTGTGTTTCTATGGTACAATGATTCATTTTTGTTTTTCATCAGGAACCTGTACAAAGAAGTCCAAACGCAGACTACACGTCATGAGAAATCACTGCTCAATTTACCCCTTCACCTGCATGTCCTCCTTTTAAATGTGAAATTTAAGACGATGCATTGGTCTAAATGCTTCAAAACACATTCATAATCTTATTGCATGTATTTATTAACTTGGTACATAGGACCATACTCACGTCGTCACCCACATGTGGAGGTTAGGGGTTCTAGGAGTATGTTCTCTCCTGTCATCATGTGCATGCTGGGAACTGAGCTCAGGTCATCGAGCTAGGTTACAAACATTTATCTGCTCAACCATCTCACTAACCCTCAACCACTTTTTTTAAATAACTTGCATATGATTCACTTCTAATTCTTTTGAAAATCATGGTGAAATGTAATATATGTACATAATCTTTAAGTTTAGAAATGACCCATTTGAATATTGACAACCTCCTTTTTATAGCTGAGGAGTATTGGTCATAATAATTGTATCCCAAATAGAACAGCAACCCTAATTATTTTTTGTTACTATAATAAAGGAAGCTATGAGGAGGACTTTTAACCTTTATATCTGAAATAAGCGTTTGCCAATAATGTCAGTTAGAGTTATTGCTAAGGCTGCAGCTGGCATGGAGAGGCTATCTTTCAGAAAATTTTAAAAGGCCCTTAGTTCACAGAACTGGGATAGACACTTAAGCCACCGACCAAGTAGCCTGAGGAAATGGAAGTCAACAACTATACTCCAAGGGATAATTTGAATGATGTCTGAATTAACACAGCCAGTGATTTTCTGAGTCTGGTGGTAACCAGTATGACCTAGGGAAATTGTTCAAAGTCCTTAGTGCCCTGAACAAATACCAGATCAATGAAGTCAGCAGCCCCTGTAGAGATTCAGTCTTTTGGTAAGTGCCCTAGTGATTCCAATATGTAGCTGAATTCCAAAACTAGTGACTAAGACCACAGATCAAAGACATCAATGCAATGAACACTTACAAAGTGATTACACTAAGCAAAGAAATTAAGGTCACAAACCAAGTGTGATGGTATGTATCTATAAAATCCCAGCATTAAGATGCTGAGGCAGATTTCTCAAAGCCCTTCTTGGTGACATCACCAGACCCTGTTACAAAAAAAATTAACACAGGAAAAAAAATGAGTGGTATCCATTGTTATAATACAAGTCAAATATTTAAATCCCAAAGGTAAAGAGATGATTTCTTGTAGAGGCAAATCCAGTGAGAGTACATTGTTATTGTCATTACCATCCAGCCTGGGCATCCCGTGTGACAAGATGCCAACAAAGTCATGGGAGCGAAGGGCAGGCTGGATCTATGAATCCAGTTTAGCATTAGGGTTTGTTAGCAGCAGGATTGAAACATGGTGTGAGAACCTGTAAACATGAGGCCAAAGAATTACATTTTATTTTGTGGACTCTAGGATTCCTTATCAATATTATTATTATCAGAGTCAAGATGTAGCCTGAGTGAGTGATAAAAGACCTGGACCCAAGGGCATAATCTGGTAGAATATTGTGGTCATCAGTGGGAAAATGTAAGAATAATGATGATGATAATGATAATGATAGCTATAAATAATGATGTGGCACTGAGGAATGGAAGGAGAATAAAAAGGAAAACAAAAGTGAATGCAATATTGTGATGTAAAGAAAAGGCATCTAACAATAATATAACATAGACATCCAAGATTTGTTTTTTAGTGTTTAAGGCACCAAAATATGGTGTCACACAATTAAAGATTAGCCTATGTGCTAATTTAAATAAAAATAGCACCTTACCTTTTATCTTCAGATCTGTGCATTTGGCAATGTACTATAGGAGCCAATAATTCATACTTTGCATAATGTTCTCACTATAATATTCTAATTTTATTTTAATAATCGTATTTCTGTGGTTTTCGGTCTGCAAAGTACCCTGTTTTTTATTTATAGAACGACTAAAAGAAAATATTGGAAAATCATTTTATATTTACATAAAGATTGATTTGATCTTTTTACATATTTACCCCAAAGGAAAACTATTTAATTATCAATTTTTTAGCTAAAGTAAATACAAGATAAGTCAAAGAAGAAGGAAGAAAATATGAGAAAGATAAGTAGGTACATTCTTCTAGGCATGCCTTGCAGCTAAAAATCTTTTCACCATCCAGATTAATCTACTGTGTTTACAATTGTAATGTTTCTGTTAACTTAATAAGCAAATGGTACTTAAAACTTCTTTGTGTTTCAGGGAGTTTAACGTTGCAGGAGGTTTATGCTTAGAAATAACACCACCAGCCCTCTCATAACCAAGGATGTGGCCATTGATCACCTCCTCTGGAAGGTTTGTGGAATGCGTATGTCCTTATTACATCAAACATACATTGTCATTTGTAACCATCAGCGCTGGTTAATGCCGGATACGTGGACAAGAGGTTGTTTTCACAACATATCCCTACACAACGTGCTTACACACTTCAAAGGCTGCCTCTCTTTCCCTGCCGATGCTGGAAAGGTCAAACTTACAAGCACACACTTTTCAACATAGCACTTAAATATGTTTATGCACTCCGTGTGTTCTCAGAGAACAAGTGGAATAGGTGACGGTGTGTGCATCTGTGGCTTAAGAACATAAAAACTTTTTAGTTACATTTTGTTAACTCTGTGTCCCAGCTGTATCCCGCTCCCTCATTCCCTCCCCAACCCCACACTCCCTCCCTGGTCTCCTCCCTGCCCCTAAAATAAAATAAAAATAAAAAAATTAAAAAAAAAAAAAAGAAAAATATACGTATCAAGTTGTAGAGTTGCTACAAACTTCAAGTTTTTTTTTTCAGTGCAAAATCTGTAAAATGCAACAGAGCAAAGAATAGCTTAAAAATCTGTATATATTTCCAAATATTCTTGAATAAAAGTTTAAGGGGTAATGACTTCTAAAAAAAAAAAAAAAAAAAAAAAAAAAAAAAAAAAAAAAAAAAAAAAAGAACATAAAAACTAAGATTTGCTGGCATGGTGCCGCACAGTGGGGCGCACGTAATTGTCCGTCAACTCGATTGCTCTCCCAGCCTTTAATTTAATAAAAATTAATTAGTTAATTAAACACCATTCATGTGCCAGGCTCAGAGGAGGCATGAAGAGAGGAGATCAGTTAGATGCCCATCAAGGATTTTAGGGTAGTAAGCTAGTGACTACAGCTACGAGAAAGCAAGTGACTTTACCACTGTAACTCTCCAGCTTGAACACACACCAGAACTGCCTGGCCATCTACTTAGACCCAATTGCTGCCCCTCACCATCTGGCTTCAGAGTAGGTCTGGGAGAAAGCCAGAAATTTTCGTGTCTAACAGGCTCTAATGGATGCTGATGTGTCACAGATACAGAAGTTTGTAAAGAGCGATAGGTTAACCGCAAAAAAAAAAAAAAACAAAAAAAAACAAAACACCTTGTCGATAAAACTGAAAGACTACAGGGCCTAAGTGCTCAGTGGTCTAAGACATTCTAGGCTGCAGAAAAGGAGTCCATTCACTTGAGCTTGACACACCTCTGATGACGAGACTCGTCTGGGACTGAAAAATCTGCGTTTGTAACAAATCGGCCAAGAATGTCTTCTCTTACTATGAATAAAAAATACATTGCTTTGAACTAGGCCTAAAGTATGAAAGGTGATAATTTTTAGAAAGGCTTGTTATAAAGGGTTTAACTAGAATGTGTAAAGTGTCAGATAAAGTGCAGGCTTGATTTAAACCTGGCATTAGATAATAATGGATACTCTCGAGACGGTAGATCCCACACAAGGCTATTTGTTGCTTATATAAAATTCATATTTAGCAATGAGTCACATTTCAATTTGTTAACTCTAACAACTCTAACATGTTGGTTGTGTGTCAAATGAGCAATAGGACCAGAAAGAATGAAGAAGACAGAATATTATTAGGCTAAGTAAATAAAATGTTATTTTTTATGTGGGATGGAGGAAACTGAGCACACAGTAGCTTCAATGTGAAGGTCTTTTGTTTGCATAAACCTTTTCAAGGTGCCAAAGTGTCTGTGGCAGTGTTATATGAAGCTGGGAATGGTCAGACATTCTTGTGTTATTTTTCATACAAAGAAACCATCTCTCAATTCAGTAGAGCTGACAGCCAATTGCATACTCCAGACATATATGCTAGTCTTCAAAACAAAAGTTCAGTCTTTACCTGTGTATGGAACACTAAATATAAAAGAAAACATACAAAATATATTAATAAAACTAAGTGAGAATGCAAAGTACAGTAAACCCTAGAATGTTTAAAAATCTTTCTGCTCCTGCTTGATCATGAACCTACCAAAAGCTTAAATGGCCTCAGTGCTGGAAAAAGGTGTCTGTTTTGAAGTGTTGTAGCACCATGTCATAAACTATTCCATTTCTCCAATATATTTGACCACAGAGCATCTTAACAGGCTAGTGTTTGTGCATGTGGTAAACACTGAGTCCTGCCTTTTTTGGAAAAGCTTGGTTTTGTTGCTAGAGTATTGATAAGTATATGTTAGAAATCCAAAGGAGCAGGTGGTCTCAGGCCAGTGTGAAAGTCAATTGTTTCTTAAATAACATCACTGCTTTCTAGATCTCAACCTGCAGAAGAATAGACTGCTTAAGAGGAAATGACTCATAGGCTTGAGTAATCAGAATTAGAGTCCAGGCTTCAGCAAAGGCAACCCAGATCTGACTTGCCCTTTCTTCTACTACAAGTTCAATGACGAAGAAAGTAAATAAATAGCATCCAAGGTGGGCAAGACCAAAAAGGGTAAAGTGTGAACAAAGATTACCAAGTGGCCAAAGATAGGAATGAATATTTTCATATTTCCGAAAAGCATTACAACATGGTTGGGAAGGCTTTGTCTCATCACCCTTGAAGTCAGTTATCCCTTTCAGAACTTTAACAAAGAGAAAGAGAAAATTGCCCAAAAGAGAGACTTGAGTTTGTTGATGCTGGTTGTGACCAGTACATGGGCATTTTAAACTTTCTCACGAAAGCAGTGCTCGGAATTTTTAGTTCTTAGATCTCCAAAGGTCAATGTGGACATACCAAAAACAACAAGGAATGGTCACAGGGAATGTCAGAGATCCCCTGCAAGAGTTCTAGTAGTATTGTGTTCATTTGCTATTCATGCCTATAGCCCTTGATTGTTTTTAGCACCAGGAGGTCACAGCCAAAGTTTAAAAAACAGAAAAACTATTAATTGGAAAAAAATGTTCCATCAGTTGGAAATGTATGTGGGAAATCACCTAAGATAAATAAAAGGAAAATGCCACAGTGAGTTCCTGCATCATTATCTGAATCATGCATTCAAAAAAAAAAAAACCCACCTGTTAAGTATATGGAATGTGTAAAATTATCCCAGACTCTGTGTGGTAGACAAAACAATATTTCGATTGCTCAGAGGACTAAATTAATGTCTTAGAAGAAGGCACAATAGCAAACCATTTGCTTTAACTAAAATGAAACATTTCAAAGAGCAAGAGCCATCATATACCTTCTTTTAACTTAACTTAAAACTCACACAAAATTCCGAGTTAATATTTGTTTGCTACAATACATAAAAAGTATTTCTTTTTCTGTTTGTTAAAAGCAAGCGTGAATAAGGGCTGGGTGTATTCGAACAAGATGTTGAGGTTAAAAGCAGGGATACCCTACCAATCAATTGGTGTAAAAATGTTACCACTTCTGAGAAGCATGGCAGACTGAGGAAGGAAGGCTTAAAGAAAAAAAAAATATAACTATTTTAAGAAAGCAGAATTCATACAGGGATAGAACAGGTTATGCAAATGGTTTTTAACTTGGGGTTCGTCTAATCTGGAATTTGCCACTGGAGGCATTATGAGTTTTCACACTGTAGAAAGAGGCTGATGGGTATCCATAGAGGTGAGGAGAGACACCAAGTGGCTTGTTTTTTTCTCCATTCAGTTTCACCATGGAAAACAGAAACTCTGTATTTTGGTGGACTATGCTTTCCTAAAGAACTGATAAAGATGTACGTAAAACTAATTCAAGTCTAATAATCCTAAAATTTTTTCCCTGAAAAAAAAAAGCTAAATTTTGTGGACATATTTTTAATCACCACTGTTTATCTATCGTATAATTACCTACTTGGATACAACTCAAGTAAGTGGTATGGATTAACTAGTAGGTACCTAACCCTGTCATTTCTCTGTCTGGGTATATATATATAACTTGTGTTTCTCTAATAGCCCCTGACCTATGCAGTAACCAACAATATGCTGGGAAACTGAAAATATGAGTTTAGAAAAGAAAAGATCAGAAATTAAGGAAAATATTGAGAGACTGAGTAGAAATACTCATAAAAGAAGGAAATTGCAGAAACAATAACTCCATTTTCCTCATGGTTGGATGAAAATGTCTGCAAACACAGAGCCAAAAATCTCTAAATTAGGACAGGCAATGACATAAGTCATGAACAGTATCTGATGACAATGTATCTTGTTTATTGATTTCCAAGTTAGTGTATTTTTTCATGTCTAAAGTGCTCAAAAAAAATCCTCAATTATTTTAAACTGATTTTTTTATTTCTCTCAATAGATAAGCCTTTGCATGTGTATCATATAACTATGCTGAGCTTATAACGAGTCTTGGGCCGGGGGAGTATACTAGGATGTGGTCTCCACCACCAAGTTGTCTGTGAACTGTTGGAAGATGCTCACAGAGGTACTGGTCACTAGCAATAAAACACAAAAGGTGATTCATGGTAATTTGCGTACTCGAGTACTATAAGCTCTGACTAGATTATTATCTTGTAAAGGAAGTGCGTTTCGGGTGCCTTGAAGAAGGTTTTGATCCACCCCGCATGCTGCAGACAAACTCTGAGTGAAGACTTACACGAAAGAGGAGAGACACTACCCAATCTGCCTTCCACTTCCTGCCTTGCTTCTTTTCAGATTCTCTGGAGTATCAGCTAACTACCCCTTAGAGAGGCTCTGCTTCCAGAGTTCTGGAATGCAGGCGTGGTCACCCTAACAATGAATTTGAAAGTTTCCTTGCCTGTGAGTTCCTTCCTGGTAATATTAGCTTATAGCCAAGCATTCCTTAAATATTTATCAATAGCATAAATATTAACAAAAGCCATTGTCTCCTTTGGCAGCCAGTGATTCTGTTCACATCCTAGCTTGTCAATGGGAAGAAAAAGAAATACATTTGAAGCAGGGAAAAAAAAAATAGCTTGCATCCACAAGAGTAAAAATGTGGGTAATTGCTATCTTCATTCACAAGGAAGTAAAAGATTCCACTCTAAGCCATTTTCTTCTGGAATTTTTTGGAATATGCACACAAGAACACAGAGCTAACCTAGCATATGCCTGAGTAAAATGCATCCTCAGTGCTTGGGGCATTATCTTCTTCCCTCTAAATTAATAATTTATTGCTATTGTACCTGCTGTTTCAAAGTGCACAGTAATGATTTATTATTCTTTAAAACAGATGCTCATAACTAAAACACAGGTTCTATATGATCATTGACTAGTCTCTAATGGCTGGAAGAATTAAGGTGAAAATGGGTGGTTTAAATCCTCAGATGTAAGAATGAATAATGTTTTCTATACAAAATGTACTGATTTTTGGGTTTTTTTCCTCTCAGAGAGAAATTTCTCTTCTTGTAAGTTTACTCTCATGTGAAACCTGTTTCATTTCCCTTAACCTTAGTAAATTTATTGCTAAAGTCTACCCAGAGGAATTCTGTCTTAGTGAATAGGGTAGCCTTGTTCATTCAAGTTCTTAGAGCTTTCTTTGTTCTATGTCTTAGTTACTTGAGTCTCTCCAAATTAACAAGTGTGTATGTTGATGAAGCAGCACTGAATTATTGTTTTAAAACGAATTATTAATTATACACAGTTTTTAGCATGTGAGAAGACCTGTGAATCAATGATTATAGGTAACAGTGTCTTGCGATAAGTGATAACATTTATTTCCACTGTTTTTGTTTCTGCCTTGCTGTCTACTGAAATCGCTCTTTACCTTTTTACCTGCTTGAATTTTGAAGCCAAGATGATCTTAATTCATCTGATTTTTTTTCTTTCAAACACATTGTCTGTCCTACATAAGGGATTAGCTTGTGGAGAGAGGTGAATATAACAGTCTACAATCATTTTCTTCTTGCATCTGCCTCTGCGTCTGAAATTGGGGTGTCTGTCACCCAACCAAGTTTGTTTCTACCTGAGAGCCTTTCCTCTCCTGTGTCCACGGGGTTTTCATTCTGGGACCTCCTTTGCTGTATTCATTGCAGTCAACAGCTTCTAGGGAACGTACAGGAGGCTCGGTGGACAATGCTCGACTAAATATATCCAGAAATGAGCTAGCTCTGAAATCCTTCTGCTTACAAACCAAACCAACTGAGATGCTTTGACGAATGTTTTTGATGGATTTGGGTCTGAGACATGAGACTGTGGTCTCCTTAAATGCGTTTCCGTTGTTCTTCAAGGTACCAATACCAAGTATACATCATTACCGGTTGCTGAAAAACTATCATAAATGAAATAAACTTTAGTGGTTTGTAAAGAATGCTTAGTGGCATATATTACTGTGTTTAATATCTGTGTGTTCAGTGTAGAGCCATTGTCACTGTGTTATTTGCTTCACAGCTTTGTCATTGCTGCCTCCCAGATGAACGTAAGGAATTATTAACACGTTTAACACTAGGAAACACTATGGGTTCAGGTGGTGTGAAAGTAGGCCGGCCTTGCAAGGCAATATTGAAATACATTAGAATGCAATAAAGAAATGTAGATATTACAGGTGACTACTTCATCCTCATTTATTAATGGGATATACAAGCTATTCTTGCGTCTTGCCATGGTCAGACAGTATGATGCCAACTCCACCCAGGACAGAAGTTTTGAGAGGCAAGGTATTCTAAAATAATGCGGTGATCTGCTGGATGGCATTAAAACTCTATATAGTGAATGCCTATCTATTCTTACTAGCCTAGAGAGAAAAATAAAATACAATTTCCTTGTTTTTCTGCTGGCCCAAGATTATTTTCATAGGCAGTACAGCACACCAGCACACAGCACCCCCCGGCACAGAACTGTTGAGAGAAAAGAAAATGGGGTCCTTCTGAATCTTCAAAAGAAACAGTGACGATAAGTAAAATTTTTAAGGTGGAGCACACTGTGTGAGCTATATCTAGGTTGTCTCTAAAAGATAATTTTGGCTAAACCTAAAAGACTCCAGTTTCTCTACGCAGTCTCGATCATAACCTTTGCTTCAGCTATGGCAGCTTGGATTCATTACCACTTAGTGGTAGCACTATTTAAATGTGAATATTCCTGATATGAAAAGCTATTATAAGTACATACAGATTTATATAAAGGTTGATGACTATAATGCTTTTTTATACTAGAAAACCCACACGAAAAGGAAGTCAATCTGATGAATGCTGTTAATTATTTTAACTTTTTTATTAGGTATAAAATGTTCATACGAATATTCTCTCTATAACTTAACCAAGATTTATCAGCTTGTATAATTTTTATAATCAGAAGAGTCTGATTTTCTAATTAAAGTTTTGTCAAAGAAAATGAACCGTGTGGTCCTTTCTTTCTGAGGAAATGTGTTATCAAAGCGTCAAAAAATGACTTGTAGGTTTTCCCTCCTCCTGCATGCGGTTTGCGGGTGAGACTGCACGCAGCCAACACACCTGGACCTGAGGGATTGTTAAATCCCACGGCTATGAAAACACATCTCACTATTACTACAACACACTCAAACCAGAACCTCCATGTAGTTAAAAGCTGATTAGAATAAAGATATAAACATGTTTACTTAAAAGTTACTCTTCTTATCCACTCCCTAACAGGGCAAAATGCTAACACCATGTCCCAGACTTTTACCAGCTTTCCTCCAAACAACTGTTGGAAACTCCTGCATCTAGGGAACCTTTGTTATTCCAGTCCATATCCTAGAAGCGAAACTGTCCATACAGCACCCATGTGCCCAGGTATATTAGTTACTTGTCATCTTGCAGAGATGAAGTCTTTGATGACAGCAACCTAAGAAAGGAAAGGTTTGTTTCTGCTTGGAGTTGGAAGGCGCAGTAGGTCCCTCATGGCTGTGAAGCTGGTGGGAGGAGCTTGAGGCAGATGGCCACATTGTGTAGGCTTGTCAAGAGACAGAGAGAGGTGAATTCTGCTCAACTCCCTTTAGTCTTTTTCCTTTAGTCCAGGACCGCAAGAATGCTGACACATATAGAGACATCTTTCCACCTCCCTTAACCCAGTCCAGATATTGTATCCCAGATGTGTCCAGAGATGTGATTTTTTAAAGCCTATCAAATTGGTACCCAAGATCAAGCATCACACCTAGGAAATAAGATTAAGAACTGAATAATGTGCGTTAGCATGGTCACTGCTGAGTCCCTTATGAAATCATTAATTAATAAAGAAAATACGATCAGAGTTTTCTTCTCCAAAGAATCTGCCTTGCCAATATGCTAGGGACAAGTTTGAGAAAAATGGGGAGAATCATAAGCAAAACAAACAAACAAACAAAAAAATCCTCCAAAACATGAAGTTTAACCTCATGCATCATTGTAATTTCATTCCCTTGATCCTGAATGTTTACCTGTTTCCTACTAGGTTCCTACCCAAGTATTCAACTTAGGCCTTTGTTGATGTAAAAAAAAACAGCAGGACCAAAAGCAATGTGAGGAAGAAAGACAGGCTGACTTAAAGGTTATAGTCATTACCTAAGGAAATCAGGGCAGAAGTTCGAGGCAGAAACCTGGAGACTGGAACTAGAGCAGAAACCATAGAAGAATGCTGCTCATTGATTTGCTTGCCCCTGGCTTGCTCAGCCTGATTTCTTATGCAACCCATACTGTAGGTGTGTCATCACCTACACTGTGCTGGGCCCTCCCACATCAGCCATCAAACAAAAAAAAAAAAAAAAAAAAAAAAAAGCCCCGCAAACTTACTGCAGTACAACTTACTACAGTCAACTGAGGCTCCTTCCTCCCAGGTGACTCCAGTTTGCATCAAGTTGACAAACAACCAGCTCACCAGGCCTCTGGAAAACTTGATAAGCACTTTAAGTTGATAGTGAGGAGTGTCCGCTTACTCATTACCACCTTACTAGGACTTAACCGAAAAGTGGGGAGCAAGGGATTATTGCCCTAACGGGATAAAGTGTAAAGTAATGGTAAGTGTCTCCTCCTCCAGAATCTGCTAAAGTCCAGTAACCATTATTAAAGCCAAGCAGTCATAAGTATTTGCAAAAGAAAAACCACAGGTCCCAAAATATACAGAGCTGAAAGATTAGGTGTGATATCGGGCTGCAAAGAAGATTTTGTTACAGTGAACAGGAAGGCTGCTGGGTGGTTTGTAGGCGGTATTGCTGTGAAACCCAAAGTAACTCCAACTCAGCATCTTTCAGAGGGGATTACAGGTGTGCACAGCCATGTCCAGCTGGGTAGATATTTTACATTAAAAGAAAACTGAACAAGTTAACAGGTACTACTGCCCATGATAACAAAGAAGTAACCTGTCTGTCTCGACTTTTAATGTTGGCTTTATAACCTGTGGCTCTGTACAGAAGAATCCCTTGAAAGTCAAATAGTCCACACTTGACATCACCAGCAGTCTAGATGTGAATGCTTGCAGGCTTCATTGGGAATGTCATACTCTAGCATTTCAGCATGAATATGATGTTTTTCTTGGAAGTTAGCACAAGAAGCACCAGTGAGCACACTGATGTTGGGTAAAATGGGTTAGGATGGTGAAAGATTAATATATTCATAGAGAGGGATTGGAGAGATGAAATCGCCTGTAAAGTCCCTATTGTGAAAGCATGGGGACTTTAATTCAAATTCCCAGCCCCCACCAAACGCTGGACACAGTGCCTAACTTCTTCGGGTGGAGTGAGACAGGAAGGTTCTTGCATGCCATTGACCAACCAGCCTTGCTGAATAGATGATAAACCCTGTCTCAAAAAATAATGTTGAGCATAATTAAGGAGTGCATCTAATATTGAATTTTTGCTTACACACACACACACACACACACACACACACACACACCAAATAGTAAAGGGAAAAAATTGTGGCTATGTAATTCATCACAAAAGGAACTGTGAGGATCATACTTTAATAAAAAGAATGCAATGGGAAATAGGAAATGAATATATAAGGAATGTGTTCATACAGTCAGATTTCAAAAAGCATTTTAGAAAAGTTCCCGAAACTTTGCTTGCAAATTCCTTGGGTTCTGCATATTTCTGTGGTTGGAAAGCTGATAACATCAATAAATGAACAGAAATGAATCTTGCTACAGAGAGGCATCACCTGTACCCCCTGGAGTCAAATATTGCTTTACATCTTCATTGTCAATTCTGAATCACTGAAAAATGAAATCTACAACTTATGCTAAGACAGGCAGTGCTCCTAAACCTCAAAGAGATAAAAAAAAAAAAATTAAAGTACAGGTATACAGAGCCAAGTATGGAAGAATTCAAATAAATTGGGCTGAGAAATACACAGGAAATTTAACCAGAAACTTGGGTGTAGAGGGGCAGTTAGGAGAAACACTACAGAGATGAGAGAGCAAGCTAAGAGCGCATTTGTAATATTAATAAGCAATAAATAGGTCAGTGCTATTTGGGGAGACATGCAGCATCAGCCTGAGAGATGAAAATAGTTTTTATATACCACTGAAATGAAGGAGGTTGGCCACTTCCAATGCCAAAAAGCATTTGGGACAAATTGTAAGACTAAACAGTGAGAGAAAAGATTGGGACGTGGTTAGATGAATACACATACAGAAATAGACAAAAGGCTGGGGAAGCTGGACCAGAGACATGGTAGTAATGAGAGTTGTGAGGAACATAATGGATCCAAGCCAGTGAGCACAAAATAAGTGCCACTTGTTCATTCTCTGCTGGGTTCTCATGCAGATAGGTACTTGAAGAGGCAGCTGCTAGCATTTCTGCAGCCAGAGTCAGTGTCATTACACCACTAACACAAAGACTGCAGCTGACAGAGCGTGCTAAGCCAGGACTCTGAATTTGTCACTGTAGAACTTTTCTTAAAAGGCAAAGGAGAACCATACTTCTAAACACAGGAGCCTGGCAATCCTCTGGCTTTATTTCCAAGTCCTTGAGCTCTTTGGAACATCTGGAAAATCAGTGGTGAATGCAAGGGCAGAGAGGCTTCCCTAACTATGCCTCTGAAACTTAGAGGTTCTTAACCTTCCTAAAGCTGAGACCCATTAATACAGTTCCTTGTGTTGTGGTGAGCCCCAACCATGAAGTCATTTTCATTGCTACTTTATAACTGTAATTTTGCTACTGTTGTAAATCATAATGTAATGAATCTGATAGGCAGGATAGCTGCCCTGGTGAAAGGGTCATTCGACCCCCAAAGGAGTCATGATCCACAGGTTGAGAATTGCTTAGAGTTTATTTGTTTAAATGGCAGCAGTTATCCCTGTGTATAAAATGAATGAATACTGACAGCATCTAAACCCCTGACGTTTTCCCTCTGATCCTGGAAATTGGGCTAAGGAAACTGTCACACTCAAACTCTTACTGACTGAACTATAACAGAAATGAAGACCCCGTCACCTCGTTCTCCACATTGTGCAGTACTTATTTCTCCAACCCTCTAGCCTTTGCTGCAATCCTTTCCTCAAATATCTAGCTTTTTTTTTTTTTTTTGTATGTGTTCAGGCACAAATTTTTCACATGTACCCAACTGTGTCTGTGTGGAGGCCAGAAGTTGAACTGAGTTTCTTCCTCCATCATCTCCCACTTTATTTTTTGAGGCAAAGTCAATCCCTGAATGATAGACTTGAGAATTTGGGTTAATCTACCAAGGCGGTTTGCCCTCGAGACCCCTGTCTCTACCTCAAAGGTGCTGGAATTACAGGCAGCCGCCACACCTGTGCCATCTTTATGTGGTTTATAGGGATCCTCATGCCAAATGTCTAACCTTTGAATGTCTTTTATTTGAAGTATCACTTCCTCAAAAAGTAACATATTTCTCTTCAAATAAATGTTAGAAAGCCCACTTTATGTTGATCTAACTTTACACAGTTCAATTAGAATAAACCTACCTTATGGTTCACATAACAAATCCCCAAATATTTGAAGAGAATCTTCTTGTTCTTGCTTTAGGATTTCTCATGAGAAAATGGAGTAATCAGTCCTTCTGACCTATTGCTCAGATAATATGATCTGTGGATACCTCATTATGCAGGACACCCTATTTGAACATGCTCAGGCTCTTCAGCAGAGCTGTAGAAGCATCTTGCCCAGAACTGGACACAGAAGTTCTGCTGACATCTCAGTACTTTCTTATTCACAGGGAGCATTTGTCACCTCACTCAGGAAGCCTGTGGTCACGCTACCTGTCTCAACAGCCACATTCATACTGTTAGGACTGCCAGGTACTATAAGCTCACAAGTGAAGCATTTGTAATGTTCAATGCCTTTTTGAACATCATCTTCCTGGATTAGACATGGAGAACCCACTCCTCAGTGATTTACTGACAGGATTCCAGAAAGAAAAGGGGGTGAGTGTCCAGGCTACATCAGTTCCTGGCTTCTAGAGAAGGCACAGAGGTCCCTCCCCAACAGCATCCCTGACACAGGTCTTACGTAATGTCCTCCAAACATCTGAGCTACAAGTACTTTTCAGTTTCTACTGCTTGTGTCAGGACTAACTTGCTCATTTGTTGAGGCAGCCTATTCTTATTGTGTAGTCCTCTTGCATTCTTTCACATTTGGTGGGTCCATTCCTGATGCAAATACTTCATTTCTAGACTATCAAAGAAGATGACCATGAGGCTGATTTCAACTTTCAATATTTGCCGTGTGTTTATGAAGTCATAGCACATTCAACCAGTTCTCCTTAAGGCAGAAATCTATTCCTTCCTCTTCTCTGTAGGGCACAGTTAGATATCATACGCATCACATCTCCAACATGAAAATATATGTTCTAATGTGTTTGTTGCTTGACGCCAGGAATCATGTGCTATCACACATCTGGTTAAAACTCCTTAAAAGGTTTTGCCTCATATGACATTGGTTTTCTGACAGATAAGTAAGTCTTCTGAGAGGCTCAGACCTGTGTGCATATCCTGTGATGATTTGTAAGCCATGGATATTTGACACGTCGCCTAGTATCTCTATGTTTCTCATCCTTATGAGTAAGGGCATATTCAGTAATTACTATAAATTATGACACCAGAGCTCAAGGCCAATTTACTTATTCTTCCCCTGTTATATGAAATTTTATTCCTAAATGCCATTCAGCCAAACGGCATGTAGTCTCTACATTTCACATGGCCTCAGGGTCCTTCAACAACCCTGAAGCTCATTTAAGTCTCTTCTGGCCTCAGATGGTTATGGGACCTTGAGAAACACTGTGCTCATTTATAGGACCCTTGATTCTTTGCCAAGTCCATTCATGGTGCCACCACACTGAACTATTGTGCAGTCTTTCATTCAATTGTCCATGGTCAGCAATCTTTAGTTTAGAAATTAATCTATGGGAGGCTCTGAGATAAGCAGCAAGATATGAAGGTCCTGTGCAAAGTCCTATGTATTTTGATAAAGAAAGACCAGCAGAATTTTAAAGGTGATAAACAGAATAGTAGGTTATTTATTTGAAGTCTATACAAAGTAGAAAGAGCACAAAAAAGGGACATGCACATCCATGGGAGTGGAGAAAGGATGTAGTAATAAGAAAAAAAAATGTCATAAAAAAACATTTGGAGGCTTGTGAAGAGAAAGACCTATCTGCCCCGTTTGCTATTTTCCTTCATGGAGCCTGAAAGAGGGTCAGTCAAATGTTCAGTTTCTGGGAGAGACTGAGGCACTGTGGTTTTTTGCAGTTTCAGAGTTCAAAAGGAGAAATTCTCTTTACCCGGAGGCCAAAACCTATGACTCTTCCTGCAGGGAAGATCTGGAAAATACACTCCAGTCAAAGGTTGGTCAGGACAAACCTCTACTGTCCCTGACATTGATTCCAGCCTGACGATTGCACTCCATGGAAAACTACCTGCCTCCTTGACTCTGGCTAACTCGGAGCAAAATCTTTCATAGTAAGCACAGATTCAAATGTGACAAAATCGCATGTTCCTAAGGATAATTTCCTCTGGCTATGATAGACTCTGGAAGGCCATCATTGTCACTCTGTCACTGAAAAGACAGAAAATCGTTTCTGGATACTCATCTCCCTTATCTCAGCCATGCTAACTTTGAGGTAGAGATATGCATACCCTGACATCTTCAGAGAATTTCTTTAAAATATTTACACGTAAAAGAAAATGATTGAGACAATAGCCAGAATCTAGAAACAACCTAGATGTCCCTCAACCAAAGAATAGATAAAGGAACTGTGGCACATTTATACAACGGAATACTACTTAGCTATTAAAAACAAAGAAATCATGAAAGTTGCAGGCAAATGGATGGAACCAGAAAAGATCATCCTGAAAAAGACCCAGAAAGATACACATGGTATGTGCTCATTTATAAGTGGATTTTAGCCATATAGTACAGGATAAGCATACTATGAGGCATAGACCTGAAGAAGATAAGTAATAAAGAGGACCCAAGGAAGGATACATAAATCTCACTTGGAAGGAGAGATAGGATAGACAGAGGTAATAGCTGAAGAGGGGGAGAGGTAGGAGAGGGGGCACAGAGAGTCAAGAGGGTGGAGATCAGACCTGAGGAGAGCAAGACTGACAAGACAGAAGGCCTGTAGAGAAAAGAGAAAGTGAGGGTGGGGACATCTCTGTGGCAAGCTGCAGACCATCAGTGTAGGCCTCTGGGAGGATAGGAGGAGTACTCAGGCAAAAACTCTATGGCAGAGGCCATAGAGACTAAAGAGGATACCTACTAACCAGACTAGTCTCCTAACGGGGGGAGGGGAACACCAACCCATCCACAAAAACTTCAACCAAAACTTTACCCTGCCTACAAGATGTACAGGGATGAATATAGAACAGATAGATAAAAGATTGAGAAAATGCCCAACCAATGCCCAACCAAAGACTCACGACCTCTGACCCTGTGAAGGATACTCTGCTAATCTTCCAGACAGGATCCTGACAGAGTTGTCCTCTGAGAGGCTCTACCCAGCAGCACCTCAAAACAGATGCCAAGACTCACAGCCAAACATTGGGCAATGTGAGGGAGTCTTGTGGAAAAGTGGGAGGAAAGAGAAAAGGACATCTATGTGACAGGAGCTCCACAAGAACACCAACAGAGCCAAAAAGGGCCAGAGGGGCTTGCTGAGTCTGAAGCATCAACCAAGGACCATTCATGAACTGGACCTAGGCCCCCTACAAAGATTTAGCAGATGGGAAGCGTAGGCCTCATATGGGTCTTCTAGTTAGGGAAGTGGGATTGCATTGGACATGGATTCACTTGCCAGCTTTTTAATCTCTTTCCCCTGGCGGGATCGCCTTGCCAGGCCACAGGGGAAGAGGACATGCTCGGTTCTGTTGCAACTTGCCGAGCTAGGCTGACTGGGAAAGGGAGCTTCCCTTTTCGGAGGAAAAGGGGAGGGGACAAGTGTAGGGACAAGGGATGTAGGGAAGGATTGGGAGGGGAGAAAAGGTGGGGCTACAACAAGGATGTAAAGTGAAATTTTTTTAAAGGAGGAAAAAAAACAGAGCAAGACTGGGCTATATAAAGCAAGATGAAGATGTTTACGAGGCTAGTTCTGGGAGAAAATGAACTACAAATAGGACATAATAACAAGAAAGGCTGGTTGTCTCTCCAGCTAGGCCAACCAGCTCAGGGACCCTCATAGAGGACACAGAGGTAGCAGATGTTGTCATGTCCAGGTGAGTCAGATTACAGACCCAAAAGCAGGATGTAAAAGACAATAGGTGATGATGATCAACCCTAGCTAGACCAGATCAAACCAAGTAAAGGGACTTCCTCACCTAGGGAGCATTACAGAGAGCTTAAACCTCTGTACATAGTCTTACATCCAACACATCTCCTTATAGCAGTATGAATTCTGAGAAAACACAGGCAGAACAGGGTAGGGGTTAAAGGCTGAATGACAGGGAGAGAAGAATACGTGTTCCACATCTGATAGACCTGGGGCTGCTGCAACACTCTCTCTCTTGGCCTTTTCAATCCCCTCCCCCATGACTTGAGCTATGTAAACTAGTCCTGTCATTTCAACAAGCGCAAAGTCCTCCAAAACAGCCCCCACCCCCACCTTACTCACCACTGCCCAGATCTTCAGCATCCTGGAACCACCAGTGCAGAAACAGCTGATCAGATTCCAGAGATCCACACATTACAACCACAGCGACCCTCATGTCAAATTCTGGTCTCCTTCAGAGAGCTGCAATGAAACTTTGCGTTTAAAAAAAAAAAAACCTCCTCTCCTTCTTTCTGATCTTAGTCTATCAGTTCTCATCAAAAGTAGAAAGGGGAGGGAGGGTGGGATCGGCAGGGGAGGAGGGAGGGGCTCATGGGGGGATACAAAATGAATAAAGTGTAATTAATAAAAAAAATAAAAGATTTTAAAAAAAAGAAATATAACCCCCCCCAAAAAAAAACCTTTTTCTCATTTCTCATTACTATATTTCAAATTTATGCTTCCGTATTGCCACTCTGATAGCCTTGGAATTAAGCACATCGTGTTTGAGATTTGGAATATTTACATTCATTTGAAATCCTTGATCTGCCATTCACTTGAGTCTGAGTCTGAGGCTTCCTTGGCCCTTAAAAATGTGAAGACTTAGATTCAACAGATATGCATTGAGAGGTAATTATCTACTATTAGTTTCATGATTGATTCATTCATCAAATATGTATTCCATGT
Source organism: Psammomys obesus (assembly GCF_907164565.1). Lineage (NCBI taxonomy): Eukaryota > Metazoa > Chordata > Mammalia > Rodentia > Muridae > Psammomys > Psammomys obesus. The sequence continues at coordinate 1,857,875 of NW_026585626.1, forward strand.
TCTCATACTTGTGCTCAGATGTGCAAAATAATTAATGTGAAGTTCTTAGAGATTTGTCACACACATAATACTATTACTGCTATGATTTATTCCTTTCTTAAGAAAGGAAATTTTTATTACGAAAACTATATATTCTTTCTGATTTCTGCACTTAAATTAGCCCATTAACTTGCCTCCTGCTTTTCCCCCTTCTACACACCCCAGCCTCTTCCTGTGGAAATAAAAAATATTTTATACCCTAACTACTGAACCCTTTGCCTTATTTTATATTTCCAGAGTTAGGAGGTACTAACTTAAACTTAGTATCAACACTCCATTAAATACAAGGAACAACCTTTCTTCATTCATTGAAATTATAAACCAAGATTCCCTGAACTCTGCCAAAAGTTTGGCTATGAGTCTTAACATCTGCTTTGATACCCTGCTGTGTAGTCTTACAGAGGCCCTCTGTGGTAGGCTACTATCCTGTTCCCTGTTTTCTCCCTCTTCAGATGTCTGCCCCATTTGCCTTTCTGAATGAGGACTGATCATCTTACCAGGGTCCTCCTTCTTGCTTAGCTTCCTTAGGTGTACAGATTTTAGTATATTTATATTATATTATATGTCTAATATCCACTTATAAGTGGATATATACCATGTGTGTCTTTATGTTTCTGGGATACCTAACTCAGGATGATCTTTTCTAGTTCTCATCATTTGCCTGCAAATTTCATGATATCCTTGTTTTTAATTGTTGAGTAGTACTCCATTGTGTTAATGTACCACACTTTCTGTATTTATCCCTCCATTGAGGGACATCTAGGTTATGAAAGAAGGGGGAGATGAAAGACCTGGAGGGGATAGGAGCTCCACAAGGAGAGCAACAGAACCAAAAAACCTGGGAACAGGGGTCTTTTCTGAGACTGATACTCCAACCTAGGACCATGCATGGAGATAAGCTAGAACCCCTGCACAGATGTAGCCCATGGCAGCTCAGTGTCCAAGTGGTTACCCTAGAAAGGGGAACAGGGACTGTCTCTGATTTGTCCAACAGTGGCTGGCTCCTTGATCATCTCCCCCTGAGGGAAGAGCAGCATTACCAGGCCACAGAGGAACACAATGCAGATAGTTCTGATGAGACCTGATAGCCTAGGGTCAGATGGACCTCCCCTATCAGTGGACTTGGAATTTTTTTCTTTTTTTATTTATTCTTTATTAATTACACTTTATTCACTTTGTATCCCCCCCTGTGGTTTCCTTCCTCCTCCCATCCCAATCCCTCCCTTCTTCCACCCTCTGCATGCATGACCCTCCCCAAGTCCACTGATAGGGGAGGATTTCTTTTCCTTCCTTCTGATCCTAGTCAATTAGGCCTCATCAGGAGTGGCTGCATTGTCTTCTTCTGTGGCCTGGTAATGCTGCTTCCCCCTCAGGGAGAGGTAATTAAAGAGCAGGCCAATCAGTTCATGTCAGAGACAGTCCCTGTTCCTATTACAATGGAACCCACTTGGATACTGAACTGCCATGGGCTACATCTGTGCAGGGGTCTTAGGTTATCTCCATGCATAGTCCTTGGTTGGAGTATCAGTCTCAGGAAAGACCCCTGTGCTCAGATTTTTTTGGTTCTGTTGCTCTCCTTGTGGAGTTCCTGTCCTCTCCAAATCTTACTATTTCCCATTTCTTTCCTAAGATTCCCTGCACTCTGCCCAAAGGTTGCCCGTATGTCTCAGCATCTCCATTGATAGTCTGCAGGGCAGAGCCTTACAGAGATCCTCTGTGTCAGGCACCTGACTTGTTCCCTCTTTTCTCCTTGGACTTGGAGTTTAAATGTGATGTAAACTAATGTTTAAAAATATTTAAATATAGTCTTTCTAAAAAATAAATAAATAAAAATTTAAAAAATGTTTTTTCTAGAAAAAGAAAATAAACAGAAATCTAATAATTATCATGATGATGACAAAATAGTAACAATAATAAACAAGATAAAATAAAAAAAACAAGTAAACCAGAATAGAATAAAATAAAGAAACAAAAATAGACAAAAGAGCCAACACACAAGACACACATACCCATGCACAGGCACACACATTTGCACATGCAGAAAATCTGTGAAAACACCATCAGAAACTATAATACGTAAGCAAAAGACCTGTAAGGTTTTGAAAACAATGCTTAGACAAAGCAGTATGGACAAAAAGCCCTCAAAAATAACTCTGAGTTTGCTGTGTTGTTCATCTACTGCTGGCCCTGGGGCCAGCCCTTCAGTGTGGTTTGTATATCCAGTGAGACTCCAGTAGAGAGAACTAATTTTTTTCTTTGTAAGCAGTTATCAGTTGGACTAGATTTTGGGTGAGAGATGGGGGCTTGTGTCCACTTCCCCTTTTAGCTCTGGGACACCATCTGGCAGTGGTGGTGTAGGCTTTGTACCTGTGAGTTCATTGTCAGTCCTATTGTGTGTCAGTCCTATTGTGTCTGGAAATTCTTGTTTTTCTTGTTGTCCTCCATCCCCACTGGCTCTTACAATCTTTCTGTCTCCTGAGCTTGCTGAGCCCTGAGGGGAGGGATTTGATGGAGTCATCCTATCTTTTTTAGGGCTTCTGTTGCTGTGAAGAGATGTCATGATCACTGCTACTCTTATAGAGGAAAGCATTTAATTCATTATTAGCATGGTGGTGCACAGACAGACATGGTGCTAGAAAAGGAGCCAAGAGTTCAACATCTGGATTGGCAAGCAAAAGAGAGACACTGGGCCTGGCTTGAGCATTTTAAATCCACCCCACCCTCCAATGATACACTTTCCATACAAGACCAGCCTACCCAATAAAGGACACTCCTCCTAAATCTGCCACTCCCTAGTGACTAAGCATTCAGATATATGAACCTTTGGGGGGGGAGGTCATTCCTATTTCAAGCCACTGCACATCCCATTTCAACCAAGTATTTCAAGGGCTCTTCTTTTCCGTACATTGTTCAGTTGTAGGTATCTGTGTCTGTTTCCATCTCCAACAAGAGGAAGTTTATCTGATAATGGTGGATGAGGACCCAGATCTACAGGAGAATGTTGTTAGAAGTCATTTTGTTACTGTGTTCCTTTAACAGAGCAGTGGTAATTGTTTTTTCCCTAAGCACATGGTCTGTCTAGTACCAGGTTCTTGCCCACCCTAGCAGTGTCTGGCACAGATTTCATCTCATGGAGTTGGCCTTCATTCCAACCAGAGAATGGTTGGTTACTCCACAACTTTTGTGCTACTTTTGCACCAATATGTTTTGCAGGACTGTCCCAACTATAGATCACAGAGTTTGTAGCCAGGATGGTGTTTACCTTTGATCTCTGGTAGAGTATAGAGTACCTTCTAATACCATATACACTAGCCAGTGGGAGGGAAGGCTCTAGGTAGGCACCAGTTCGGCTTCTCCATGTTCAGTAAGTAATGCATGTGCTGACCTCAGCAATACATCCTTATCATCAGAGTGTGGAGAGCAACTGATAGCCTTCGCAATAAGCTGGTTTGTATAGGGGCTTTCATGAGGTCCCTTTGGCCAACAAGTTGAGTTGGCACAGAGGTTTCATTTGGTGGTGAGAGACAGCTAGTTGGGGCCTTCATATCTCCAGCTATTTGGTGATTCCATTTAAATTTCTTTCATATATGCGCATAATTTAAGAAACTTCAAGGACACTGTCCTCAGAACAAAACAACAGCCTACAGATTGGGAAAGGATCTTCACCAACCCTATATCTGACAGAGGACTAATATCCAGTATATATAAAGAACTAAAGAAGTTAAACAACAAAAAATCAAGTAATCCAATTAAAAAATGAGGTACAGAGATAAACAGAGAATTCTCTGCAGAGGAATATCGAATGGCAGAGAAACACTTAAAGAAATGCTCAATCTCATTAGCCATCAGGGAAATGCAAATCAAAACGACCCTAAGATTTCACCTTACACCCATCAGAATGGCTAAGATCAAAAACTCAAGAGACAACACATGCTGGAGAGGTTGTGGAGAAAGGAGAACCCTCCTCCACTGCTGGTGGGAATGTAAACTTGTACAACCACTCTGGAAATCAATCTGGCGCTTTCTCAGACAACTAGGAATAGCACTTCCTGAAGATCCAGCTAGACCACTCCTAGGCATATATCCAAAAGATTCTCAAGTACACAGTAAGGACATTTGCTCAACCATGTTTGTAGCAGCCTTATTTGTAATAGCCAGAAGCTAGAAACAGCCCAGATGCCCCTCAGTGGAGGAATGGATGCACAAATTGTGGTATATCTACACAATGGAATATTACTCAGCAATAAAAAACAAGGAAATCATGAAATTTGCAGGTAAATGGTGGGATCTGGAAAAGATCATCCTGAGTGAGCTATCCCAGAAGCAGAGGGATGCACACGGTATATACTCACTCATATAGACATATAATATAGGATAAACCTACTAAAATCTGTACACCTAAAGAAACTAATCAAAAGGGAGGACTCTTGCTAAAATTCTCAATTCCTATCCAGAAAGGCAAAGAGTCTGGACATCATAAGAAGGAGAAAAGAGGGAACAAGTCAGGAGCCTGACACAGAGGACCTCTGAAAAGCTCTGCCCTGCAGACTCTCAATACAGATGCTGAGACTTATGGGCAACCTTTGGGCAGAGTGCAGGGAATCATAGGAAAGAAGTGGGAAGCAGTAAGATCTGGAGAGGACAGGAACTCCACAAGGAGAGCAACAGAACCAAAACATCTGAGCACAGGGGTCTTTCCTGAGACTGATATTCCAACCAAGGATTATGCATGGAGATAACCTAACACCCCTGCACAGATGTAGCCTAAGGCAGTTCAGTATCCAAGTGGGTTCCATTGTGATAGGAACAGGGACTGTCTCTGACATGAACTGATTGGCCTGCTCTTTAATTACCTCTCCCTGAGGGAGAAGCAGCATTACCAGGCCACAGAAGAAGACAATGCAGCCACTCCTGATGAGACCTAATTGACTAGGATCAGAAAGAAGGAAAAGAAGTCCTCCCCTATCAGTGGACTTGGGGAGGGTCATGCATGCAGAGGGTGGAAGAAGGGAGGGATTGGGATGGGAGGAGGGAGGAAACCACAGGGGGGATACAAAGTGAATAAAGTGTAATTAATAAAGAAAAAAAGAAAAAAGAAAGAAACTTCATTGCAGCCAGTCCTGAAGATAACCTGATAAGCTAGGATCAGATGGAAGGGGAACACCTCCCTTATCAATGGACTTGGAAGGGGGCAGGAAGGAGATGAGGGAGGATGGGATTGGGAGGGAAAGGAGAGGACTATGGCTGGGATACAAGTGAATGACCTGTGATTAAAATAAAAAATAAACAAAAAAAAAAGAAATAAAATATTTAATTCAAAAAGCACAGACTAAAGAAAAAAAAAGAAACTTCTCCAGTATTAGGTTTCCATTCAGTCCCTCAAATGGCCCTTAGTTTTAGCTGTCCCTTCCCATATTCCCTCCTGTATCTCCCTCTTCCCTTCTCCTCCCCACTTGAACTTCCCACTGCCCCTGTCTGTTCATAACTGTTTATGCTATTTCTGAGGAAGATCCTTCCCTCCCCTTCAATATCTTCTTTATAACTAGCCTCTGCAGTTATATGGATTATATCCATCTTACTAGAAGAATTAACAGCTACTATCCACATATAAGCAAAAACATACCAAGTTTGTCTTTGGGGCTGTGAGTTACCTTACTCAGGAGAATTTTATTTCTAGTTCCATCCACTTACTTATGAATTTCATGGTACTGATTTTAACTACTGAGTGATATTCCATTGTATAAATGTAGTACATTTTCTTTATCCATTCATCCACATATGGATATGGACAGACAGATGGTTTCCTTTTTCAAGCAGCAATACAGAAGCAATAAATATGGCTGACCAAGTGTCTCTGTTGTAGGCTGTAGAGTCCTTTGGCTATATGTCCAAGAGTTGTACAGCTGAATCTTGAGGTAAACCTATTCCCAGCTTCCTGAGGAGTCACCACACTGAGTTCAGGGGTGGCTATAAAAGTTTATGCTCTTACGAGCAACGACTAGACTATAAACCAACTACTGTCGTAAATGCTTTCAATCTTCCTGAATACACAGTGAAGTTGATTTCCCCCACTTCTCTTTTTCTGGTTAGGAAACTGAGGCTTAGAGAGATTTTTAAACCTAGGACAGAGTAGAGCCTGGGCTTACACAGTACTTTTGAAGCAAGGTTTGTTCTGGCAGTGTGAGTCTTGCTATGCTACCTACCAGTTAAAGCGAATCTATCCTCATAGAGAGATTCTTGACTCAACTGACAACCAAGTTACTTTTTCACATTGCAGTTGTGACTACAATGATGGAAGTTTTAGTTGAAGTCACGTGGTCTTTTGAATACAGACTGCTAGACATCATCCCAACTGCTGGCACTGAGATGAAGAACACTGGCTTTTCTCATACATTTTCTAACCCACACTGAAGCCAGTTGGAAAGAAACACCTAAAATTACGAATAGAAGGGGAACTGTCTGTTCTGCTTATGAAAGCGAGCCTTCACTGCAACTGCTGTCCTAGCATTAGGCTTATTGTTGTATTCTAAAAGAAAAATCTGGTTATGATGGGCCATAAATCTTCTGGATCTCTTGTCTGGACAGAAATTTTCCTTTCTTAAACATTTTGATAAGTTGGCATTGCTGTTCTGTCAGAGGGCCTCTGCTGAAAACACCCACTCATTATTAGTAAAAATCAAAATAGCTATAGCTCTTTCTTATTTTCTTTTTTCTCTTTAATTTTATTTATATATTTATTTATTATAATTTATTAATTTTATATCACTGCTGCAGCACCCTCCCTTGTCTCCTCCTAAACCTACTCACCCTCCCTTTTCTCCCCTATGCCCTTTCCTTAGTCCCCTGATAGGGGAGGACCTCCTCCCCTTCTATCTCACCCTAGTTTATCAGGTCTCATCAAGGCTGGCTGCATCATCTTCCTCTGTGGCTTAGAAAGGCTGCACCCCTAGTGGGGGTTGATTATAGAGCCTGCCACTGAGTTCATATCAGAGACAGTCCCTTTACCCCTTAACTAGGGGACCCACTTGGAAACTGAGCAGCCAATGAGCTTCCTTCAAATAGAGGGTCTAGGTCCTCTCCATGCATGATCCTTATTTGGAGTACCAGTCTCTGCAGCCCCCCCCCGCCCAAGCCCAGGTATTATGACTCTGTTGATCTCCTTGTAGAGTTCCTGTGCCTTCCAGGTCTTTCTAGCTCCTTCTTCCATAAGGATTCCGGCACTCTGCCCAAAGTTTGGCTGTGAGTCTCAGTATCTCCTTCAATATCCTGGTGGGTAGAGTCTTTCAGATGTCCTATGTGGAAGGCTCCTGTCCTGTTCCTTGTCTTCTCCTACTTCTGATGTCTATCCTGTTTGCCCTTCTAAATGAGGATAAAAGATCTTCCCTAGGGTCCTCCCTGTTGTTCAGCTTCTTTAAGACTACAGATTTTAGTATGTTTATCCTATATTATGTGGCTAATATCCACTTATAAATGAGTACATATCATTTGTGTCATTCTGCTTCTGGGTTACCTCACTCAGGATGATCTTTTCTAATTCCCATTTGCCTGCAAATTTCATGATTTCCTGTTTAATTGCTGAGTAGTATTCCATTGTGTAAATGTGCCACAGTTTCTCTATCCATTCTTCTGTTGACGGACATCTGGGTTGTTTCCAGATTCTGGCTATTATGAATAGAGCTGCTACAAACATGATCGAGCAAATGTCCTTATTGAATGGTGGGGCATCTTTTAGTTATATGCAAGGACACTGTCATCAGAACAAAGCAACACCTTACAGACTGGGAAAAGATCTTCAACAACCTTACATTTGACAGAGGGCTAATATCCAGAATATATAAAGAACTTAAGAAGTTAAACACCAACAAACCAAGTAATCCATTTTAAAAAATGGGGTACAAAGCTAAACAGACAATTCTCAACAAAGGAATATCGAATGGCAGAGAAACACTATCCAGCTATACCACTCCTAGGCATAAATCCAAAAGATGTTCAAGTACACAACAAGCACATTTGTTCAACCATGTTTGCAGCAGCTTTATTCATAATAGCCAGAACCTGGAAACAACCCAGATGAACCCTCAATGGAGGAATGGATGCAGAAAGTGTGGTACATTTACACAAAGGAATACTACTCAGCAATTAAAAGCAAGGAAATCATGAAATTTGCAGACAAATGGTGGGATCTAGAAAAGATCATCCTGAGTGAGGTATCCCAGAAGTAGAAAGACACACATGGTATATACTCACTTTTAAGTGGATTCTAGACATATAATATAGTATAAACATACTAACATCTGTACACCTAAATAAGCTAAGCAAGAAGGAGGACCCTGGGTAAGATGATCAACCCTCACTCAGAAAGACAAACAGGATGGAAATTGGAAGAAGGAGAAAACAGGAAACAGAACAGGAGCCTACCACAAACGGCCTCTGAAAGACTCTACCCAGCAGGATATCAAAGCAGATCCTGAGACTCATAGTCAAACTTTGGGAAGAGTGCAGGGAATCTTATGAAAGAAGGGGGAGATAGTAAGACCTGGAGATGACAGGAGCTCCACAAGGAGAGCAACAGAACCAAAATATCTGGGCATAAAGGTCTTTTCTGAGATAGATAATCCAACCAACAACTATTCATGGATATAATCTAGAACCCCTGCTCAAATGTAGCCCATGGCAGCTCAGTATCCAAGTGGATACCTTAGTAAGGAGAACAGGGACTGTCTCTGACATGAACTCAGTGGCTGGCTCTTTGACCTTTGCCCCCCGCCCCCCGAGGAGGGAATAGGCTTGCCAGGCCACAGAGGAAAGCAATGCACCCAGTCCTGATGAGACCTGATAAGCTAGAGTTAGATGGAAGGGGATGAGGACCTACCCTATCAGTGGACTTGGAGAGGGGTATTGGAGGAGATGAGGGAGGGTGGGCAGGATTGGGGAGGAATGAAGGAGGGGGCTTCAGCTGGGATTCAAAGTGAATAAACTATAATTAATATAAAAAATAAAAATTTAATTAAAAAAAGAAAGAAATTATCAACGTCCTTAGTCATTCAAGAAATCAAAATCAAAATGACCCTGAGATTTCACCTCACACCCATCAAAATGGCTAAGATCAAAAACTCAAGGGGTGATGCAGGCTGGAGAGGATGTGGAGAAAGGGGAACCCTCTTCCATTGCTCATGGGAATGTAACCTTGCACAACCACTTCGGAAATCAAACTAGTGCTTCCTCAGAAAATCATGAATTGTGCTACCTCAGGTTCCAGCTATAGCACTCCTAGACATAAGCTCTGTCTTATTTTCAGTTGAACTTGACCTTAAAGAAATACTGAATGTGACTTGTTTAGAGGGGAGAAGGGAATTACTTCATATTCCTGCCGCTGTCAGCTCATCTTAATCAGGAGTTTTACGCCAGCAGGAACTCATGACATGATGAATTGCTAATGTGCAAAACCTCGGCGGAGGTGTGTTCCTGCTTCACAGTGATGGAAACACACTCCCGTGAATAGATTTTCATGAGGCAGCCCTGTCACTTTGTCTGCCGAGATGAAGTAATTTCCCTGTTACTGAATCTTTAGATCTTACCTGAGAGAAAAGTGAAAAAAAATGCTTGTATCGCTTTTTAAGGAAATCGTGAGCTTCTATTTTCCATTTGACTTCATCTTCAAATTACACTAAATCTAATTTTACTTTCACTTTACATTTATGCAAAAAAGACAGTAGCAATTTTTTCTTATTGTGGATAATTTTAAATTTTCAGTTTAGTAAATATTCTCATTTAGGATTCTTCAAAAGGCTGTCAAAAATATTCTGGTCATCTTTTCAGTTCCTCCACATTTTCAGTTTATCAGCCACTCTCAGAATCATGTCTTTGTGCTTTGCACCAAGGGCTCTGTCTCAGCATCACTGCCTCTACTTTCCATTCTCAGACATTACCAGATTGTTTTGTTTGTTTGTCTGCTTGCTCGCTTACTCACTTAATCTTGAGACAGGGTCTCATGTAGGCCAGACTGTCCTTGAGCTCCCTATGTAACCAAAACTTACATTGGACCTCTGACCCTCTTACCTCCATCTCACTTGTGCTAGAACACAGGCCTGCCCCATCATGCCTCCTTTATGTGCTGCTGGTGATCAAGCCTACGCTTCATGAGTCCTGAACAAGAACTCTACCAACTGAACTACATTCTCATCCATGGTTAGTTTATGGCAAGTGGGAACTGACTTTGTCATAGATCGGGAAGCTGAGAGTCCAGCAGATTCAGCTTCCTGGTAAGAGCTGCTCTTTCTGGGCAAAGTGGTGCCTTCATGCTATGTTCTCCAGAAGAGAAAAAGACTATGCCCTCACACAAAAGCAGACAGAAGGACAAGTCAACACTTGCCCAGATGCTGGGAGAAGCCTCTTCTACATAGCACATAATCCCTTTTATATGAAGGACCTCTCATGGCCTTATCATCTTTTAAAGTTCCCACCTGTTAATACCGTCACACTGACTAAACTTCCACTCGGCCTGACTTTTAGAAAGAGCATATTTGAACCTTGCCACACACTTGCCCTTTCTCCACCATTTCTGACACCACCGTACTCGTGGTGCTACTCCATCTGATGGCATTTCTAAGAGGGAAATCTGACTTCCCTGTGTACAGGGGCTTCCTATTGCCAAGAGGTTCATGTATAGTTGTGGACAGTACAGTGGCAAAGAGAACCCCCACAGGACAAAGCCAAAGGCCATGGAAACCAAATGATTAAAATTCTTTTTATCAGAAGACCCGTAACTATCAGAAGAAGCTCACCAACGAACTGAATCCACCATGGAAGCAGGGAAGCCTCAAAACCTCTTCAAAGTTGATGAGTGCTGTGACTCCGTGGTGTGCTGTTTCCATCTTGCACCTGTTTGTGAGTGAGGCTGTGGACCATAGTTACCTAGTTCCTCTCCCTAACATTGTCTCGTGTGTAACAGAAATGAATGGTGGTACTGGGCACAGGATGCCGTTCCCAAATCTGACAGAGGTAGTTATGTCATCCACATCTTCTGACGTACTAAGCTCTCCTAATGTATTAGCCAGTTGAGACCTTAAGCTACCCTTCCCTTGTGGAAGTGGAGGGGTAGCTGGTGGTGCGTCTATGGGTTGGTGAAGAGAAAGGTGTAAGCTTATTACTAGATGTCAGACAGATGTGACATAAACTGCTATTTGCCCCTCATTCTCTCCTCTTATTGATTTAACTCTGTATATTAGCAATAAAAAAAAAAAATGGTGCCCTCCAAAAAGAAAAAAACATTTTTCTCAGTCACCATTGTAGTTAGATGTGATCATGTGACTAAGTTCTGGTGAATGAGTAGGTTGGGGAGGGGGGCACATGCTACATGAGACTTTCAAGGAGTATCCTTAAAAAGAATGTACTTGATGTCCTACCCTTTCAACCGTCCAGCATCTGGAGATGTGACAGATGTTTGAAAGTGAAAGGAGTTGCTAGCCCAGCCATTTTGGACATTAAAGGTATTTTATTTTAATCATTAAAAATGACTGAACTACAGGTAAAGGATCCAGGGTCTCCACTGAGAGATAATACATTTTCCAGACAGCATTAGAGCACTTAGAATAAAAATTAACTTCTGGATTATTGGGGCTATTAATATTTTATTCCCCAGTTTACATGTTATGACACTAACATTGTAAAAATATTTGATGATTATATCCATAAACCTATGATGTTGGTTTATAATTCAAAACTAAAAAGAAGAGCATTAGCTTCAGAATGATTATGTGTTTAAAATATTATCTAAACTAGCTTCATAAAGTTTATTTGTATTTACAATTTCTTCTAACAATGTTGTAACGAATAGAAATATTCATTATATATGAATAGAAATATTTCAAGAAATATCATTATTTGGAGCTGTGGTATAAACACTGAGAGGAGTAATGGTAGGCCCTGTATCTAGATAAAAGAAGGCCTACTAGAAGACATTTTAAATTTTGTGTCATTGGCCACATTTTCAGTTTTTTAGTGGCAACTTTATTCTGACATGGCCAAGATGACGTTATCTATCTCTGTCCTCTGATCATATATTACCATAATATTCAAATTACAACTGACAATGAAACATCCAAGTCAGTAACTAAGGTATCAATTTAAATGTTGACTTTAAGGTACTATCAAGCTTCTGGAGAAGATGGGTCGTCCCAGCTGTGGACCATGTGGATCAGTGATAACAAGACAATGATAATATCATGTTATGAAATGTGTGGAGAGGGGTATAAATGATGGATTTTTCATTCCAGATTCTTTCCTCTTTTAAAAGCTAAACCCTGTGACTATACTACCTACCCTCCCCCCCCGGGGGGGGGGGATCATGCTTAAATGATAAGGATATTGTACCGGATTTAACAGAGCTGTTCGCACATTTCATTTGAAATGCCAAGAGAGTAGGAGGTAGGTATTTTACCATTCCCCATTCATCATGAGATCATGCCCAGATGGGCAGAGCACCTGCTCTGAGTCGAGACAATCAGCCCAAGCAGAAACAACATGGAGTGGTAAGCCCACAGGCCTCAGCAGCAGGTGACTGACACTTACCAAATAGTTCTTGACTGAACCTCACTTGTGTCTTCTCCGATTGAAGGATAATAAGAAAATTTATCTCATGCTGTAAGGCCATTAAGGAAAGGATTGGATGAGCATTAAAGATTCTGTAGTGCATGATAAGAATTTAGTGTAAGGCTGGCAAGATGGCTCAGCAGGTGGAGGCTCTTTGCATGGACTGACAACCTGAGCTGGTCCACACGGAGGCAGAGGAGAATCAACCCTGAGGCTTGCCCTGTGATCCACACATCTATGCTTTATACCTTTTTTTTTTTTTTTGCTTTCCTACATATAGATTTTTTTTTAATTTTATTTTTCTTATTAGTTACATTTTGTTAACTCTGTGTCCCAGCTGTATCCCGCTCCCTTATTCCCTCCCCAACCCCACATTCCCTCCCTGGTCTCCTCCCTGCCCCTTTCCAAGTCCACTGATAGGGGAGAACCTCCTCCCCTTTCATTTGACCCTGTTTTATCAGGTATCTTCAGGGCTGGCTGCAAAGTCCTCCTCTGTGGCCTAACAGGACTGCTCCTCCCCTGGGGGGTGGGGAGGTCAAAGAGCCTGCCCTTGAGATCCTGTTAGAAATAGTCTTTGTTCCCCTCACTTTGGGAAACTACTTGGTTACTGAGCTACCACGGGCCACATCCGAGCAGAAGTGCTAGATTATATCCATAGATGGTCCTTGGTTGAGTGTCAGTCTCAGAAAAGACCCTGTGCCCGGATATATTTGATCCTTGTAGAGCTCCTATCCTTTCCATATCATACTAACTCCCCTTCTTTCATATGATTCCCTGCACTCTGCCGAGGGTTTGGTTATGCTTTATACTTTTAAAACATAACCTAGTGTGGGCTGGAGAGATGGCTCACTGCTCTTGCAGAGAACATGGATTTGGCTCCCAGAACCCATATGTCTGCTCACAGCCCTCCTCTCCAGGTGATCCAACACCTTCCGTCCTATGTGGGCTCCTGTACTCAGGGAACACACATTCATAAAAATGAAAATAAATAACTCTTTAAAGAAAGAGGAGGAAGAGGAAGAAGAGCTACTACTAAAGCTTATTGGGAGCTGGAGAGATAGCTCGGCAGTTAAGAACATGCATTGCTCTTGCAGAGGACCAGAGTTCAGCTCCCAGCACCCACACTGGAGGCTCATAATGGCTGTCTCCAGCTCCAGATCTGATACCCTCTTCTGACCTCCTTGGCCACATGTTCTCATGCACAAATCCAAATGCATACATGTAATTTTAAAAAAATAATAAAGATGAATACAATTTTTATAAAGCAATTAATAAAAAAGAGGCCATGAATTCAAAAAATCAGTAAGGAGGGGTATAAAGGCAAACCTGAGAGAAAGAATACTTTGTTTCGGCATGGTTTTGCTTTTCCCGAGACAGGGTTTCTCGATGTAGCTTTGGCTGTCCTGGACAGGCTGGCCTTGAACTCACAGAGATAAGCCTGACTCTGCCTCCCCAAGTTCTAGGGTTACAAGCTTGCATCTCCACTGCACCCAGCTAATAATATTTTTGAAACCGAATAAACAATGAAGTGATTCATTCCCCTTTTACATTTTAATAAGGAATTTAAAACTAATCTTCAGAATTGGCATCCTCAATTTTATCAACAAATCAGAAAACCACAGTGTCCCAAATTCAGCAGATTTTTTGCATTTTTTCCCCTTAGGTTTTTTTAGTAAGACCCATTTTCTTTCCACTTTTCTGCAGCTTGTCTGAGCTAGACTGGGTCATAGGACTATGTGCTGTCCAAGGGACCACGTGGGACGGAAACATGAAGCGAGGCATGACAGAAAGTCACACCTTTTGAGCTTCCGCTCTCACTGCACTCTTTACAGTAGAGATGGTAGCCTGAACACAGACTTGAAAGGTGTCTGACCCTGGAAGATTGCATGGGGCACCATCCCTCCGGGGGACTCATGGGGTCGTGACATAATGGAGAAATAAGATTTATAGTACAAAACAGCAGAGGCTGGAGGGTGAAGGAAAAGCTTATTTGTTTCATGTGACTACCGAACAGCACAGCCATTAAGTAAAGAGTGTGACTTCTCAACAGTAATATTTTTTAATTATTACAATTTATTCACTTTGTATCCCCACTGTAGCCCTCTTCCTCATCTCCTCCCAGTCTCACCCACCCTCCCTCTTTTCCCTCTATGCCCTTTCCCTAGTCCCCTGATAGGGGAAGACCCCCTTCCCTTCTCTCTGACCCTAGCTTATCAGGTCTCATTAAGACTGGCTGCATCATCGTCCTCTGTGGCCTACCAAGGCTGCTCCCCACTCAGGGGGAAATGATCAAAGAGCCTGCCACTGAGTTTATGTCGGAGACAGCCTCTGTACCCCTTACTAGGAAACTCACTTGGAAACTGAGCAGCCAATGTGCTTCCTTTGAACAGGGGGTCTAGGTCCTCTCCATTCATGGTCCTTAGTTGAAGTATTGATCTCTTTAGGGCCCCTGGGCCCAGGTATTTTGGCTCTGTTGTTTTCCTTTTGGAGTTCCTGTCCCCTCCAGGTCTTTCTATCTTCCTCTTCTTCCATAAGGATTTTTTTCACAATTTATTCACTATATATCTCAATTGAAGCCCCCTACCCCAACTCCTCACAGTCCTATCCTCCCTCACTTTTCCACCTAGTCATTAGTAACATTTTAAAAGGTTTAAATTTTAGCTGTCACTTGATGCATCTAGACTTCCTTCTGTGTCTTTACTTATCTCTCATTTTCTCCTTATCTTGCTCTTCCCACTTTTTCACCCCACCCCAAGCACAAACACAAGCATGATATCTTCATAGCTGCCTTTTTGTTAATTCTCAAAATTGTTTTCCTTTTATTGAAAATACATTATTGTGCTACCTCAAGATCCAGCTATACCACTCATAGGCATATATCCAAAAGATGTTCAAGTACACAACAAAGACATTTGCTCAACCATGTTTGTAGCAGCTTTATTTGTAATAGCCAGAACCTGGAAACAACCCAGATGTCCATCAATGGAGGAATGGATACAGAAATTGTGGTACTTTTACACAATGGAATACTACTCCGCAATTAAAAACAAGGAAATCATGAATTTTGCAGGCAAATGGTGAAAAAAATCACCCTGAGTGAGGTATCCCAAAAGCAGAAAGACACACATGGTATATCCTCACTTATATAGACTTATAAGATAAGATAAACATACTAAAATATGTACACCTAAAGAAGATAAACAAGAAAGAGGTCCAGGGGTAAGATGATCAATCCTCATCTAGAAAGACAAAGGAGATGTACGTTGGAAATAGGAGAAAACAAGTAACATGACAGTAGCCTACCACAGAAGGCACCTGAAAGCCTCTACCTAGCAGTGTATCAAAGCAATGCTGAGACCCATAACCAAACCTTCGGTAGAGTGTAGGGAATCATATGAAGGAAGGAGTAATTAGTATATCCTAGAGGGGACAGGGAGCCCCACAAGGTCCAAATATATCTGAGCACAGGGGTCTTCTATGAGACTATTTATCCAACCAAGGACCATGCATGGATATAACATACAACCCCTGCTCAGACATAGCCCATGGTAGCTCAGTATCCAAGTGGGTTCCCTAGTAAGGGGGACAGGAATTGTTTCTGACATGAACTCATGAGCTTTCCCGCCCCCTTAAGGGAGAAGCAGCCTTGCTAGGCCACAGATAAGGACATTGCAACCATCCTGAAGATACCTGATAAACTAGGGCCAGACAGAAGGAAAGAAGGACACCCCTCTCAGTGGACTCAGAAGGGGGCAGGGAGGAGATGAGGGAGGGAGGGGAAGATTGGGAGGGAAAGAGAGA
The DNA here is from genome assembly GCF_907164565.1 of Psammomys obesus. Classification (NCBI taxonomy): domain Eukaryota; kingdom Metazoa; phylum Chordata; class Mammalia; order Rodentia; family Muridae; genus Psammomys; species Psammomys obesus. Next base: position 1,874,306 of record NW_026585626.1, read on the forward strand.
GAGGGCTACAGCTGGGATACAAGTGAATGTATAAAATTATTTAAAAATAAAAAAATATTAAAAGAATAAAAAAATAAAAAAGAAAAAGAAAATACATTCTTGCCTGGGCTGGAGAGATGGCTCAGAGGTTAAGAGCACTGTCTGCTCTTCCAGAGGTCATGATTTCAATTCCCAGTAATCACAGGGTGGCTCATAACCATCTATAAGGGGATCTCATGCCCTCTTCTGCCATGCAGGTGTACATGCAGATAGAACATTCAAATACATAAAATAAACAAATAAATAAAATCTTTAAAAAAAAAAAGAAAATACATTCTTTTCTCACATAATATATGCTGATATATCTCCCCATCCCCATACTTCCTCTACAATTCTCCCCCACTTCCTCTCCCATCTGAATCCACTCCTTTTCTGTCTCTCACTAGGAAAAAAAAAACAGACTGCTAAGGGATAATAATAAAATATAACAAAATAAACTAAAACATAAAACAAAAAAACTAACACATGAGTTTTGGACAAGACAAACAAACTTAAGGAAAAGGACCAAAGAGAAGGCACAGACACAGAGACCCACACACTTAGGAATCCCATAAAAACACCAAACTGGAAGCCATAATACATACACAGAGGACCTGGTGCAGGCCCACTCAGGTCCTGTGCATGTTGTCTCAGACTCACAGGTCTGAGTTCACTCACATATGGATCATGTTGGTTTAGATGACTTTGTTTCCTTAGTAACCTCCATACCCTCTGGCTCTTACACTCTTTCTGCCTCCTCTTCCCAGGATTCCCTGAGCCTGAGGGATGAATTTGATGGACACATCCTATTCAGGGCTGAGTGTTACAAGGTCTCTCACTCTCTGCATAACGTCTGCCTGTGGGACTCTGTATTTGCTCCCATCTGCTGCAGAAGGAAGCTTCTCTGGTGATGGCTGAAGAGTTGGAAAAGAGTGTAACAGCCAGAGAGGACAGAAGACACCAAGAAAACGAGGCTCCCTGGATCAATAGGATTGGTCCACAAAGACTGAGGCAGCATGAACAGGACCTGCATGGGTCTGCACCAGATGGGCTCCTAGAGCTGAAAGGAAAAGTGAACACGCACCTCCATCCCTAACCCAGAACTTTCTCCAGTTGATAACCACTTGCAAATGAAAAATTAGTGTTCTGCAAGAGTCTCATTAAAGAAGCAAACTACTCTTAAGTGTAGGCTGCATGTCCTTCACTAAATGGCCAATAGAAGATAAACTCATTGACATTTTTGGAGGTTCCTTGTCTCACAATGTCATATCAGGGTTTTGTTTCTCTTTTTTCTTTTTACTTTATCTTATTATTTTTATTCTTACTTTTTGTTTCACTTTTTTTAACCCTACAGGTCTTCTTTGCAGATGATATGGCTTCCAGTTTTATTGTTTTTATGGAATTCCAGAGTGTGTGAATGAGTGGATCTCTGATTCTTTTCTTTTTAATTAATTCAATTTACATCTCCATCATAGGACCCTTCCTCCTCTCCTCCAAGTCCCACCCCCTGTCCTGCATCCCCCTCCCCCTATTCCTCAGAATAAGGAAGCCCTCCTACCCAGACACCCAAGTTCATCTATTCACATGAAAACTGAGTTGGTCTTCCTCCCCTGTGGCCTGGTAGGGCAGTCCCATCAAGGGGGAGTGATCAAAAAGCAAGCAACATAGTCAGAGATATCTCCCTTTCCCCTAACTAGTTGCCCACATGAAGCTTAAGCTGCCCACCAGTTACTTATATGTAGAGGACCTAGGTCCAGACTATGCATTGTCCTTGGCTGGTGCTTCAGACTCCATAGGCCCTTCTGGGTCCTGGTTGATTGGCAATGATGGTTTTCTTGCAGAGCTTCTGTCACCTCTAGGTCCATTTATCCTTCCCCACTTTTTTCCAGGAGACCCCCCTACACTTTTCCCAATGTTTGGCTGTGAGTCTCAGTATATGCTTCAAACCATTGCTGGGTGGAGCCTCTGAGAGGACAACACTGGTAGGCTCCTGTTTGCAAGCACATCAGGGTATTGTTAACAGTGATTGGGGCTGGCTTTCTTCCATGAGTTGTCTTAGGGTTGGGCCTGTATTTGTTGGACATTCCCTCACTCTCTCCTTTGTCTGTTCTGTCTTTGTCCCTGAGGTCTTGTAGGTAGGGTAAGTTTTGTATTGAGATTTTTTGTACATGGGTTGATGATCTCCTCCATCCACTAGGAGTCTTGTCTAGATACAGGGTACCCTCTTCACTCTCCATAACTCCTGCTACTAGGAGTCCTAGTTAAAGTCCCCCTCATATCCTCTCAGAGGCCTATTCTGATTCAGGTTTGCAGCTTGCCGCAGAAATGCCCCCACCCACCATTTCTCTTTTCTCTGAAGGCCTTCTGCTTTCCTGCCCCTACTCTCCCCAGGTCTGATTTCCACCCTTATTTCTAAAATCTCCCATGATCATGGATCAGTAGGATTAACAAAATAAAAATGGCCATTTTACCAAAAGCAATCTACAGATTCACTGCAATCCCATCAAAATACCAACACAATTTTTCATAGACCTTAAAAGAACAATTCTAAACTTTGGCTGGGGAAAAAAAGATAGCTAAAACAATCTTATACAATAATAGAACTTCTGGGGGTATTTCAATACCTGAGCTCAAGCTAAACTACAGAGCAATAGTAATAAAAACTGCATGGTACTGGCATAGATATAGACTGGTTAATCAATGGAATCTAATCGAAGACCCAGAAATAAACCCACACACCTAGGCACACCTGATTTTTGGCAAAGGAGGCAAAACCATACAATGGAATAAAAACAGCTTCTTCAACAAATGGTGTTGGCCTAACTGGATGTCTACATGTAGAAAAAAATGTAAATAGATCCATATTAATCACCCTCAACTCCAAGTAGATCAAAGACCTCAGTGTAAAACCAGATCCACTAAATCTGCTAGAAGAGAAAGTGGGTAAGAGCCTTGAATTGATTAGAAAGGGGACAAATCAGCAACAGGAGACAGAACACCAACAGCTCAGGCCCTAAGTTCTACAATTAATAAATGGGGCCTCATGACATTGAAAAGCTTCTGTAGAGTAAAGGGTCTCTGCTTCTTATGCCTTCACTTTGTCTCTTCCTCCTGTTTCTTGGTCTTGTCCAATTCCACTGTGTTAGTTTTTGATTTATCTTATTTTTATTTTATTATTATCCCTTAGAAACCTGTTTGTCTTCTAGAGAGAGACAGAAAGGGAGTGAATCCAGGTGGAAGGGGAGGTGGGAAGGAACTGGGAGAAGTAAAAGGAGGGAAAATCAAGATCAGGGTGAATTGTGTAAAAAAAAAAATCTATTTTCAATAATAGGAAAAATAATACTTTATTATTTTGCAGTGCTGGCAATTGCACTGAGGACCTCTCTCTCATGTGCTCAGTAAATGTTCCATCACTGAGTTGTATTATCAGTCCCAGGACCCTTCTAAGTTTTAAAAACAGTTGAGATTTTTCTTATTTGCAGTAATGAATTTTATGCAATAGTCAATTTTGTGCAATTTCTTCTCTGTGCCCTTCTCTCTTTTACCTTATACTACACTTTGGATATGAAGTGTCCCTCACAAAGGTTCAAGTGTTGACAGTTCGGACCCCTGCTAGTGCCACTGTTCAGTGATTGGGTCACCAGGGTGCTCACTTCATCAATAGTTCACACAGGGATCAAAGCGGCTATTACGAGAGTGGCCTAAGCAGAGGAAGGAGGGCATTGTGCTGTGCCTTGAAGGGTCATCTAGATGACCGACAGAAACTAACTCAACAGCATCTTTAGAAGTTCCTTGTCTCACAATGCCATGAGGGAGGGTGTTTATTGTTTTGTTTTTCTTTTTTACATTTATCTTATTTTATTTTATTTATATATATTTTCTTCTTTGCGTATATATTATGGTTTTCAGTTTAGTGCTTTTATGGAATTGTGTAAGCAAATGCATCTCTGAATCTATATCTATTTTATGCACCTTTTCTTGGGCTCTTCTCCCTCTGTTTGTTTTGTCCTATTTTTGTAGATTAGGTTTTGCTTTATCTTTCTATGTGCTATATAAGAAAAATGCTATTTTTTATAAAAAGAGAAAAAAGAAACTGAAAAAGGAGAAGAAATATTTACAACCACTGAGCATTTTTTCCTAAGCTCTGTGCTTTAAAAAGAAGTCAACACAAATCACCATTATGGGCAAATGGAGAATTACCAAATTGTGCAATTTGGCTGATTCCTTTTATGCAAGGTACCTTTATTTTAGTCCTGTCAGAGTTGCACAGTGTTGCTGATTCTTTAGATGTAAAATAAACAATGCCAACAAAACAACGATTCAAAATGTTGGTGCAATATATTTTCTTTATTTAAAAAAATGTAGTTGAACAGCAGCTGTGGCTTCAAAAGAAAATTCTTTTCAGTGTGCAAAGAGAAACGGACAGAGGTGAAAAGTACTAATCCATCCTTTCTTAGTACAGTCAACAAACTGTTTCTCAGTTCGACAGACAACTGGGACAAAACTAATGAGTCAAACGCTAAAACATCTTCTGAATGTTCTCATAGAGAGTACTTACAAATGCTATGTACAGGCTGCCTTGACAGAGCACACTTTGAAAAGTTTCCCAGGTAAATGTTCAAAATTCTAACCATCTGTGAGAAATGGTTGATGATTTCAAGGGCATGTTCACGGTAATCAATGCATCGATAAGCTCTGTTGCTATCACAATGAATAGAAAGCTTAAGGTGTAATGCACCTTCCAATGGCTTAGGATGTGCGATTCATCTTTAACCACGTTAGTCATCCATAAAGCCTAAAGAGTGGACACTTCACATGCTATGTGCTCGTTATTAAACTTCATTATCAATACTGCAGTCAACACTGACCATATATTTTCTCAAACTTAAAAACAAATGCAAAGAATACACTACAGCTTTTTTTTTTTTTTCAGCATTTCAAAGAGTGTATTGAAGCTGGCCACTTATTTCTGAAGCCCTGATGGACAGGTGCGGGGTTTCTCGGCCTCAGAACACAGATGCTTATTTCTTGCCACAGTCACCATCATTACTGTGACTCTCTCCATCCATAACATGGGCACTAGTAAATCTGGAACTGCTCTGTTTGAGAGAACAACAACATTTTTGAGGTGCACGTCTGCTGATGTCAGACCGTCTTCAACACCTTCCCAGTACTATTCACAGACTCAGCATGGTGCAGACCGTCTACAACCCCTCACCCATACTCTCCAAAGACAGACTTGGATTTATATGGATTTACCCGCATTTCAACAGGGATCGCTGGAGCAGAAATATTTAATGCTTACCTTTGGACACTCCAGGAAGATGCTAAAGATGAAGCCCAATGGAAAAGGATGAGCTTCAAGGTTAAAGTCTGAACTCAGCTGAACTTAAAACCAGAATGAACTATGGTGTAGTGCCTCTCTAGAAAATGAGTACAGACATTCTGCTGCTTTTTTAAGTAAAAGCCAAGCGCCACGTGAGTACAGCCAATGCTCAGAAAACCCCAAATGTAATACAGTTATGACCATATATCCCTACAAAGTACTTTAGATGGGAAATGGATAATTTGTGCCCAGGAAAACATTGCCTACACAATGTGTACGCAGGAATACATATATACATGCATGGATTTAAATAGAAGAATGAATGATAGGTAGATGGATGGATACAGATGATAAAGAAATAGATTTTCCTTCAATTCTCCCATGAGGTAGTAACCTACATTGTACCTCTGTGACAGCATGTTTTTAAAATAATTTCACAATTTAGACTTAGACTTCATGTCAAGGGAGTACCACCCCTAAAAATATTGAAAACAAATGACTTTGGGGTAGTAGAATTCCTCCTCCAGTGGATTTAAAGTTGGAGATTTTGCCCAGCCCTTCTCTGTGCTACACTCCTCAGGCAGAAGCAGAAGCATATCTGAACAAGATAACCTCTTCAGACCAGCTTTTTTGAATGTGCATCTGCTCCAGACACCCCTTCCCTATCCTTACAGGGAGAGAAAACCATACACAGCAAGAATACAGTGTTCTCAATTCACTCCACTCCTTGTCTTGCTGCTTATCTAACCCCATGTCTTTGGCTTTCTTTCTATGCTCTGATAGTACGACCATGTTTCTTTCTCTTGATTTTGTTACTCTCCCCACAAAGATACTTATTAAATACACTCTGCTGACAAGAGCTTATGTTATGTGATAATCAACAATTGACATGCCATCTCTGTCAAGCTTGATTAGGGAAATGGGGGTTGACAAGAAGAGAAATCTTATTACCTAGCCTCTAGGATCCTGCAAATGTGATTGTTCTAGAAATACCTTGCAAATATGTTTTTCTCAATGCCTTCTGGTAAACTCCCCTAAACTCTACCCCTAAGCCTACAATATGGATTTCGTCTATTCTAATTCAACCCATTTTCTGTTGTCTCAAATAATGAAAGTCTGAAACATTTTTGGAATTCCCTGGTTTTGTCTGATATTATGTCTCTTTAAAGTGTTTGCTTATATATAAGATATTATATAGAAGAATAAACAACATCTTATTCATACCAAGGTAATGAGGGAGAGTGACAGATTCTTTTTACTTTTCAACATTTGTAGTATTGTTCTACCTGTGCCAATAAAGTTTTATTACTAACAAAATGTTTTAAAGTTCTCCCTGATATTTTGAAGTATCTTTAGACTGAACTAGCACAAATGTCTGTATTTGTTCTCCTTTTGACATTACAGAAAACTTAACTATAGATGAGATAGTTTTCCAGCAAGTATTCAGTTTGACACTCAAAATATTGGTAATCTTCATAAAGCTTACTCTGAAGTAAATGAGTGGTAGTGCTGCATTTGAACATTTAGCAATTCCCAAATCACGTGTTTATCCAGAATACTATGATGATAAGACATGAAAATTATGAGACAGAGAACTGCAGAGCTCATCTTCAAGTCAGGGAGAACTCCCACCTGTCCCATTCCACCTCACAGTGCCAAATCTTCACCGTTTACTCATTTATTCTTTCCATCTCTCCAACAAAGGTGGACACTTACACTTCCTGTTCTCACGTGTCCCCAGACCTCCCTTCATCCATTCCCCATTGGTTTGGAAAAAGGTTCCCTTTTCCTCTTTTGAAAATGTATTTGTGACTGAGGCAGAGTCATATTTGAGTGTGGTGTGTGTGTGTTAGTGTAGTGTTTGTGTGAATGGTGTATTGGGGGTGGGGAGGAACACCTCTGCATTTGTTCATAGAAGCCAGAAAAAGGATCAGAGGTCCTGCTCTATCAGTCTTTGTCTTTTGTGAAACTCTTACTGAACTTAGAGCCAGCGATCTCCGGCAATCCTCCTATCTCCTACCCCGTGCTACCACCACACTCAGGACTAGAGTTATAGGCAGGCAGATACACCTGGCTTTTTGTGAGTGCCAGGGATTCTGATGCAAGTCCTCAAACTTGTGCAGCAAATGTCTTGTTCACCAAGCTATCCCTTCAGCCCCTTGGCTTCTTTTTTATTCAGTTGTTCTTGACAACTTCCTATCTCTTTAACAAATCCATCTGAATTAACCCTCTGCATATTACCCAATCAAGCTATATGGCTCTAAGGTACCCTTCTCCCTCGATAATATTATTGTGGAATGATAGCCATTTCTGGGATAGTTTACAAAAGACCCAATTAATGTCCAAGAGTTCTGGCAGAGAGAAAACCTGGACTCTTGGTGTCTTCTCCACTTCTATTGCTGTCTTGCTGTGCTATTTGTCATCTTAAGAGAAGGTACTTATGGCTATTTCTCTCCTCTGGCTTTATCGTTCTCAGTTATAAATTACATGTAGGACTTGGCAGGTCCATGTGTTACACCATTTGATCACCAAAAAGTAATTTAATGGTTACATCCCAATTTTCAGATAAATACACCAGCACTCAAAGTGATTGAGTTATTCTCCCAAGGACTCACTGTGAAAGCATGAGAAGCAAGTCCTCAGCCCTCAGGAACTTACAGCTGTGTCGGTGCTATCTGCTGGGTTTCAGTGGCACCATCTTTTAAAAAGCAAGCTCTAAGTTCACACCTCTTATAATTATAAGAGTGGATGTAATAGGTAATGGGATCAAGATGCTTCACTCTGTACCTTTCCTCTTTTAATCTACCTAGAGACATTCCCTTTTAATCACCTGCAATGAATGACTGCTTATTACATAATTTTATGGCCCAGATAAATGCAACACTAAAGCTGATTGAATTACCCTTGGTAATTATAGCACTCGGGGAAAAAAAATAATCACACTTGCTTACCTTGACCTACTTGAATGAACTGATAAGGTTCATTCTTAGCAGCCATCCCGCCAAATGTTCCCTATCTCCATGCAACCGTGGTGCAGCCAGGAATAAAAGCCCAGTGAATCAGAGAGTTTTAGGATGGGTTTTTGCAGAAAGCTCTGCTAATGCTGTTCCTGAGCTCTCTGTAGGGATTATACAACTGTCCTGCTTCCCATGATGCACTGAACAGAACTGTATGCTTCTAAGTTTTTGCATAGGTTTGTATTCATTGGATAATATAACTAACCTGCTATCTAGGAGGCAACACATTGACCTGAAAAGGGGAATAATATGGGTGACTGCATCTTTGGAATAATCAATCCTATTCTGCCCTTTCCAAATTACCTCATGGATAAGTCCACTAATCAGCCACTGATGAATTCTGCAGACTATGCCACTCACATGAGACAAGGACTAGAGCCTGCAAAGCCAAGCAGGGGTGATGGAATCACAAAAAGCATCAGTAGCTCTCCATGGTCTGAATGAGTAATGGGATATGATGGCCATTTATAGGTCATCTGCAGATTTCCTTAAGTGCCAATGAAAGTGTGAGCCCCGGCTTCTGAGAGATTCTGAAGAAAGCATTCACAGTACAGCATTTACCTCTGTTGAGTGGGTTCAAACAAAGGTATCACCTCTACATTTTAGTCCTCAGCCTTTGCAGTCATATCAGCTAGAATAGAGGTTTGGGGGTCCATTCAATGCAATATTCACTATGTGGCCAAAAGAGACTTGCCCCAGACATAAAAGGTTCTAGTTCCAGTCCCATGATGTCCTTGTGACCTTGGGAGAGGAGTGCACATTCTGTACCTTAGCCGATGATCAGGAAAAGTCTGTCCTTCCTTTTTCACAAGGCATTGGAAAGTTAATTTAAGACAAAGGAGCTTTCACAAGAACAGACAGTTTGAAAGAAATGGAAAACATCACTGTTAAACAAAATCCTAGCGGATCTAGCCTAACATTTTTTGTTTACCTTGTCACTATAAGAAACCTGAAGTATATCAGAACCTCTAGAGGTGCCTCGGGTCACCACCCACTGTTAGCTCCCTGTCACATGCAGTGTGGCAGTTGAGAACTCAGGTTCAGCGAGTGTTGCACAGGCCCCAGAAAACCTTGCAAAAGTTCACATGCTATGGAAGCCTTTTCTGAGTTTCCATTTCCTTCTCTGAAATGGGGTGATACATTCGTGAGAAAATCCCAATGAATTTGACTATCATAAGTAAGGATTAAATGAAGGAACTAACCCATGTAAGAGGATTTAACATCAAATCCAGCACACAGTGAGTGCCTGATCAGTGTTATAAATATTATCTCTTCAAATGTCTTCCATATGACAAGAATAGAACCTCCAAGCAGTAAGGATTTCTAGAATCAATTAAGTTTAGAAACAGATAAATTCTAATGTAGAGACCAAGAAGGTGCTTAGAACTATTAGTGAACTGGCCAGCCCTTCAAAATGGAGGCATGTCATCAGTTCTTTACAAGATGTGTCTGAAGGTTAAAATGTTTTTTTTCTACAAAAACTTTGCAGATGTGGGCTTGAAGGGGTCACGCTTTGAGATATATTGCTCTCACAGATCATATATTCATTACACTATGATATTAAAGCTCCTCAAAATATAAGAAAGAGAGCCAGCAAAGGGATTCAGCATGTGAAGGAACTGGCCACCAAGCCTGAAACCTGGGTTCAATCCCAGAGACCTGCAGGAGGGAAGGAGGGAGCCAACTCCTGCTAGTTGTCCTTGACCTCTAACATATATGCCGTGGATGTGCTCCCTACCTTGAAACACACAAATAAATGAATTTAATTTGGAAACATTTTTAAATTTTGAGGAGATGAGAGAGGGAAGAAATGGATGGGTGCATCTAGTTCATTGTTAATTCACTAAATTTCAAGGCACTTTGAATTATCTCCTTCCTATGAAATTCCTGTTTCTGTTTGCCCTCCAGCCAGGCTCATGAAAGAGAAAAGCTTGTGTGCAGTTGGCTGCTGCCCAAGCTGAGTAATGAATATAAAATACCTCATTACAATATTTATTTACACCGTGCATCCTCCTTTATGTATGCTTTAAAAATTCCATGGAAGTCTTAGAAAACACATTAAATGAACCAGAAAAAAAAATGAATGTGTACATTTAGACAGGCTGTCATGTATTTCTTTCATGTATTACATTTTATTTATTTCATTTGCGTGTTTTGGGCTGACATGTACACATGTCCCATGACATGCAAGTGGACAGCAGAGGAAAATTTTCCTGAGTCAGTTCTCTCTTTCCACCAGTGTCTGGTCCAACATGAGACACACATCAAGGGAGAGAGCCAGCCCCTGAACTATTAATGATACTCTGCAATGCTTGCAGATGGGAACCTAGCATAGCTGTTCTCTGAAAGGCTCCACCCACCAATGGATAGGAACAGATGCTGAGACTCAGAGCCAAACATTGGGTGGAGTGCGGTGAGCCTTGTGGAAGAGTGGGAGGAAGGATAGAAGGACCTAGAGGGAACAGGAACTCCATAAGTCCAACAAAACCAACTAACTAGAGCCCAGAAGTGGGAGGAGGTCTTATGGAAACACCAACCAAAGACCATGCGTGGACTGGACCTAAGCCCCCTACACATATGAACCCATGGGCAGCTTGGTCTTCATGTGGGGTCCCTAGTAAGGTGATCGGAGGCTCTCTCTGACGTGGACTTTGTTGCCTGCTTTTCACTTTTCAACCATTTATCCGTGACGGAGCTGCCTTACCAGCCTTATCACAGAGGAAAAGGATGAGCTAAGTCCTGATGTCGTTTTATGTGCTGGGCCGGGGGAAGAGGGAGCTCACCTTTTATGAGGGGTTAGGGGACAAGAGCAGGGGGAAGAGGGAGGGTGGAGCCAGGAGGAGAGAAGAGAGAGGGCTTGCTATTGTGATGTAGAGTGAATAAATTCATTTAAAAAAAAAACTTCACTTTGATGAATTCGCTAACCTGCCTATCATCAAGGTTTGTGTCCATGTATATGTCATTTCCCAGATGGCCAGTTTCACAGTCTCCTGAAGGGCCATTCTCTGTCATTGAGCTTGTGTTTATAGTCCACTCAAAATTTGCATGGCACTTGGATTTGTTTCCTACGTCTAAAGTTCCTGTTTCCTCTCATCCCCAGCCAAGCACAATGACTTTCTTCTTCACTTAAGAATAACCTGTAAATTTAAGGTATCCACTTTTTTTTCTAATTTACAGGTTTAGGGGGAAAAATGCTGCTGTATTGAATCATGGAGATAATGGCTTTTCAATCACACAATACATGGATGCAGATGCAGGTTGACCTGCTTTGACTGCACATTCTCCAAAGACTTTAAGTGCGGTCACTCTCAGGGTTCTTAAAAGGCAATAATTCAACTTCCAGAATTCAACTACCTCCATGAAAAGTGCACTTCCCGTCATAAAAACACATTTTCACCAATTCACATCCACGTCTACATAATAAAAACAAGGCATAGTCCAGATATGGCCTGAAGCCTCCCCAGATGGACACACAGCCTGACACCCTTAGTCAAGCTTTTCAAACAAGCTTTCACAAGATTGGTATGGCAAAAACAGGGCTCCTTATTTACTAGGCAGGGGTGGTACGCATGCCTGGCCATACGGGGGTGGGTTTCTAGCACTAAGTAACAATGTCACTGTTTAAAATAATAATAATAATGGACTTGATGCTCCTAGGCCATGCCATTATTTTATATTGTTTATTAATTTCTTTCTCCTAACAGGATAAATAGGACAGAGGTGAGAAATCAGAAAACCAGCATTTCGAAGCAACCTTCTCTGCATATACTAGCCACAGTATAAGCATTCTGATTGTGCCCTTTTCAATGGGCAAGTTGATCATCCTGTTTGTAGAAGCAAAGATTATGCTTCAGGAAAAAAAAAAAAAGCACAAAATTAAATGCAACCCTAAACGTCTCATATATATGGCAAAAGGATGAGGACAGTGTGGGGTCCCCTTCTCGAGGACAGCTTCTCTCAAAAACCCCTTTTGCCCACAGGTAGTTGTCTTGCAGACTCTGCTCCCCACGGCTTTTCACCCAGCTCCCTTCCAAGCCTTCAAATGGCCACAGTTGTGCTTCAGACTTTCCTATCAAAGAGGAATGAAATTCGTTGTTCTTAAAGTAGACTATACATTTGCCCAAAACCTCCTCTGCTGTCACCCGAACCATCCAGTGTTCTACGTGTCCATGAATCCATTAGGCACAACGAGTTCTCCAGCTTCTGGTCAGGCCTCTCTGGGGCCAATTTTTGCCCTTCTGTCTGTGCTCAGAAGCTGAATGTACTAAGATTCTGAAGGAGGCACACCTCTACCTCGAAGGCCTACTCCCTCCATTCACTAACTCGCCCTTTCTTGCTAGAGAATAAGGACTTTGAGAAGTAGACTCGTGCCTTGCTCAATATTACAAGCCAGTTGCCAAAGGAGCCCAGGTGGTGGAATGCACCAGCCATGAAACCTACATCTGATGAAGGCTTTAGCAGTGTTCTTTCCAATCTGCCCGTTGCTTAAGACTGGCCTGGAATTTGGACAAGCTCCGTGTTGTTGTTTTGTGAGTTCAGAACAGTCAAAGAAATCTATGTCCTTGTGCTTGTCCTTTAAACACATCTGAGAGACCTTTGGCCCCACTTTCAATGACAGGGAGGTTATGGCACCTTGGAGTCTAAGGATTTCATTTCTTCAACAAATGTGTGGAATGATTTTTTTTTTTGAGAAAAAAAGTCAAATAACACACTCCCGTGGGGGGTGGGGATCTTTATGATAGTGGCTTCTGAACAGGTCTTCCTGGTACATCTCAAGTGGACAATCTGCCCACAGAACAGATTTCTTAATTAAACTGAAGTGTCCTGTGCCAGACTCCATGTCACAGTTGCTCAATCAGTTTCAAGAACAGGCCAGCTTGTGTATCAGACTCTTGACTGCAAATACATATAAATACACATTGCAGCCTATTGTTCTGGGCATGGCTCTGAATTGTGGGGAAATAAACTGGGCATTTGTTTCCAAGCTGACTGGCTTGTTTCATTTGAGGGTGAACAGAAGGGATGCTCCATGAATTTAAATAGGCAAGGTTCTGATTAGGAGGGAAAGAAATTTTACTTCGTGTCAATAACTAAACCTAGAGGTTTCAAATAACAAATGGTATTTATTCTGATACCCAGACTTCAACTCAGCTAAGTATAAACACTTGCTCATTTTTATTTCCAAAATAGTTCTAATTTTCAATGATTCTTCCTCTTTGGGCTTTCCTCTGCCCTCACCTAATCTCGATATTTTTAAACCATAGACTGTATGAGAAGTAGCTGGGACATTCACTTGAATATAGACACAGAGATACCAGTCCACATAGTGTGGAACGAGGCCAGGTAATTCACATGTTAAGTAAGTTTTGTGGGCAATTCTGATAAGAGGCTTTACTTAGTACAGAACAAGGACTGATATGTCATCTAAAATGGAAATCTGAAAATAACTTATACACACTAAAAACTCATGCTTTCCCACACTACCTAGAAACAATGGAAGCTGTTGACCTCAGTGGCAAATTTTTCAAAGACCTTTATGACCCCTCTTCTTGGATGTTATCTAACTTGGCAGTACCACCAGAGGCACTGTTCTACACAAAGTGATGTGCCCATCCTCATAAAACCCTTTCAAGACTATTTCCGAACAACTCTTACCTGAGACTTTCTCTTTCAAGGTCCCCAGGTCCCATCTCTGCCCACACCATGTAGTTCAGAACAATGAATCCCTTTATCTTCTTAAAGTCCCTAGGTAATATCAATCATAGCATCTCCCAAGCTGTGAACCTCAGCCATCTGCTTACTCATGTGTGTTCTTTTTGTACAAGAGGAACATTTTGTTTTATGCCTACCTCCTCCACAGAAAGAACTCAACAAATGCTGTCTACTTGAATTCATTCTCAGGTGTGATTGCAGCCCCACGCAACTGAGTTCTTATCCCAAGAGGTTAGAGCTTGGTGTACAACGTTTTAAAGGGAATGGCAGTCAGCTCTTAGTTCTCCATTGCATTTGTAACTACAGCACAGAGAACTGCACCTGTAACTACAGCACAGAGAGGAAAGTATTTTTCAGGGCTACTGATGAAGATTTTAAAGCAAGCAAGAAGAAAGAAGAAAATCTAGGTGCAGAGTAAATCTCTATCAACCACAGAGCAAAAAGTATAGATGTCACAGGTCAACTGAGAGAAGGGAAGCCCAGCTCTTCCATGAACAGACTATGTCAATTCTCTATGTCTTTGTTTTTTGGATAGAGAGCAAAGAATATCCCCTGAAGTTTTTAAGACAATGAAGATGATTTGGGCAAAGATTTTCTATGAATTACAAAAGTATTTATTTTATAAAACCTAAGAGTGGGGAGTTAAAAACTTTTTGCACCATAGAGTCTCTGAACTATTAAAAAAAAATGAATGGATTGTGCCAATACGGTTTTATTTCTTAAAGTAGGCAGTGCGTTAGGTCTGACTCAAGAGCTGTGGTTTTCACTCCTACAACACATGGAAACATGTGTTCAGCATGGAGCTGAACCTTAGATGTTATTATTTTCCTTGGAGAAATTTTCTAATTGATGAGCACCCTGAACTTCAAACTTTTATACAACCTTTATTGTGTTCCCACAGTGACCATTCATACCCACTGGAATCAGTAAAACATATGCTGTCACCTGGGGCTCACTACCTCATATTTCCCATAAATCTAATCTACATTTATCCTCGGAAGTGAAAGCAGTGGAATGGATCTGGGAGAACATCACTTCTATAATTTTAACCATTTTTGCTGTACAGAAGCTCATCGGAAATTCTCTGTAAGACACTGTAAGACCATGGCCAGCAGCAGTCTGGCTGATAGGAATAATTTTCTTCTACTTGAAAATTACTTGTATTGATTGACAAACTGTTAGCTAAGAGCTTTGTTAAATGAAATCCCGACAATGCTGAATAAAACTAAGGCACTGAACTGCTGGATGTGGACTCCATTGTTCTCCTCTTTCCCTCTCCTATTACCTGACTGTGACAGCAAAGAAGAAAATTCCTAACCTTCAGAATTATTTAGGTGTTTATGACCCGCAGGATACAATATCAAAGCAACTTCTCCGGAAACTTATCATCCCCTAGCATGAGACACCAGACAGATACTATAACTATGGTTCATGTTGTTGCTAAATCGTGGGTTTGGTAACCACTTCTAGAGTTTTCTCTAGAGGGTTAGGTAAAAGGTATTTTAAATATAAATGTAAAGAATCCATACCTGCCACCTCTATGTATCAGCATTTATAATGTTTTTCCCCAGTTAGTCTGGAACAAGTCATTGCTCTCCACTGCCCACACAGTCACCAACTCTAGGTCCTCCTTGCCTGTCTTCACTGGCAAGGCCTTGGACCAGCTGCTGCCACACAACAGGACAGGAAGTACTCCTACACGCTGGCTCTCAAATTCCGACACACACCTCCATTCTCCTCCAATCCCTACTATATTTAAACAGTTCACATATACTTCAGATGCTTTGTTTGAGGCCAGCCTGATCTCCAGAGCTAGGTTTACACAGAGAGACCCTCAAAAAAAAAAAAAAAAATGAACCAGCTGTTTTTCTTACAGGTGTCTATCTGGTCTAGTTCCCAGGCTAACCAAACTGCTGATTTCTAGACCTGTTCATAGTCTCCATCCACCACTAACAGAAATAGCTTAAAAGGTGGGGCTAGGGTATTCTCTCATCTTGGAATAAAATCTTCCCTAATTTAGAGAGGTATCTTCTATGTGAGCGTGAATGACCCCGACCCGACCCCCACCCCACCCCCATCCAAAGAGAAAAGATTCACACGTACTTCGTACTCAGGGTCAACTACAGGATAAGATTGTCTTTTGGCTGGCTACCTCCTCAATCCCCCACTGGCAACAAGTGCCTACAACACAACACTGCTTTGACAGTGTTTTTACAAGTGTCAGTCCTGCGCATATTTTTCGAGAAAGGTGCCAACTACTCCAATCTGGAAACATGGACAGTAACCCGCTGCCTTAATGACATGATTCTCCACTCTCAACCCTTTAAAATAGTTCATCAACCTGTGCTCTCACATCAATTTGCCTATCCATGCACAGAATGTCAAAATGCATAGCTCTGGAGCTAATTCTGGGCAGTTTGGGCAAGCCCCACATGCCTCCTGGGAAACCTGGTTTGTTTTTTTTTTTTTTTTTCCAAATGGACCACAGGATCGCATGCCTCACTCTTCCTCTAAGAAGCTGGATTTTATTCACTCCGAAGTGCACGTATGTGAGTCAGATGGGCATTAGAAGCAACAGCACTTTCAAAGTAGAAAACAAATAGGAAAGCATAACCTTGGAATCTAGGGAAAATATCCTTTCTGAACAAATGAGCTCAGAGCAGTAGATAACCCGTTAATAATCGTCCATGAAGAAATGCTAACCCATTCAATTCACTTTTCCCTTCACTGATGCCATGAGCAGGTGACTAGACTCTGCCTGCAGCCTTCCAGAAAGGTTCTCCTGAGATACTTGATGCTTTACTGTTCCTTTGTCCTACTGAAACACACAAATGAAAGCGCTCTGCTCACGGAACACTCATGCCCGGGATCCAGCTCTTTCAGCATACCAGCACTGTGCCTCACACACCTGCCCTTTGGCTGAGATGTTCAAGTCAGTTCTGATTATCAGCATGCACGATGAGACCAGTCATATAGCCACGTGGTTCTGAACAGAACCATTAATTTACCCAATGCCAATAGGCACCCATGTTGCCTTGTTAAGTTACAGATTCTGGATCAAACAATAATGCGATGACATTTCTACATTTCTAATCAGCTCTTAGAAAGCATCCAAATCCTGGGTGTGAAGATGACATTTGGGGTGACAAGATTTTAAGTCACACCATCATGAAGACTGGAAGGTTAAAATTCCTGGGCAGGCCTTCTGGAAGAAGCTCTGCTGCCTTATTTTGTTTTTACTTGGGTAGTTTTTTTTTTTTTTTTTTTAAGATTCACTATGTTATCTCCATGCATGGTACTTGGTTGGGAGTATGAGTCTCAGGAAAGACCCCTGTGCTCAATTTTTTTGGTTTTGTTCCTCTCCTTGTGGACCTCCTGTCCTAGAACCCCTGCACAGATGTAGCCCATGGCAGTTCAGTGTCCAAGTGGGTTCCATAGTAATGGGAACAGGGACTGTCTCTGACATAATCTGATTGGCCTGCTCTTTGATCACCTCCCCCTGAGGGGGGGGGGGGGAGCAACCTTACCAGGCCACAGAGGAAGACAATGCAGCCACTCCTGATGAGACCTAACAGACTAGGATCAGAAACAAGAAAAAGAAACCCCCCCTACCAGTGGGCTTGGGGAGGGGAGTGTGTAGAGAAGGGGAAGGAAGAGAAGGATTGAGAGGGGAGAAGGGAGGGAACTAGAGGGGGGATACAAAGTAAATAAAGTGTAATTAAAAAAAAAAAAGATTCACTATGAAGCCCAGGCTAGCATAAAATCCACAATCCCCCTGTCATTGCCTCCTGAGCTCTGAGACGACAGGCCCAGGTTCCAACCTGCTTTAAATATACCATCCAGATGGGAAGAAGAGGTAAGTGAAAATTTCTGAACTATCTTGAATGCCAATTAAGATTTTTGATTGTGCCTCTGCATATTCATGTATGGTAGGGAATTATGTTCTTAATTCAGCAGCGTTACCAGAACATTGTTCATTGTGGTTCTTCTATCAGAGCCAGGCAACCCCTTTACCCTTGCTGGAGACCTTACTGGAATGGACCAAGCCTCCACTCCCCTCCAGTGCACTTCCAGCACCCCCAAATGCAGCTTACACAAGAAGCACCTTCTCCGGTCCAAGGCCTAGCACTGTGATGCCCTGTGGAAGAATGACAAATGGCTGTTTCCACAGAATCTTGTTGTTTCTCACCTCCTCAAGCAGAATGGGCACCTCCCAAATCTGCAGGGTGTAGACATCACCCAGCACACTTAGAAGAGCTCTTGTTACCCCTGTCGATCTCACATGGGTTGATTAAGTAGCTCCTCTAATAAGGACTTCACTTCAAGGAGTCCAAAGGTTCCAAGGAATCTTACAGACTTTGTGTGAATTTAAAACAAATCATAGTGATGTAAGACTGTCCTTATTCACTAGCTATGACAACTGAGCACATAGAAAATTAAGATCATCTATCCATACATCTGATATGTCTGGTATCAGGTAAGGCTAATTCCAAAACTACTCTGGTTCCTATGTGCTATCACTGTCTTCAAGAAATATGCATAAGCCTCAAGGTCCCAGGTCACTGAGTGAGCCTCATTTTGTTGTGTCCTGGGAAAGAAAACTAATTCATGAAGTTCAAATGTGGACACACATTATCCATCATTTCCAATGGCAACAAAAGGATTGAGCTTCAGAGCCCCTCACAAACACGCCACATCTCTCTTCCTTTCCTTTGAGCAGAACATGTAACCATACTGATTCTTAAAACCTGTCCCAGTATCTTTCAGTTTCCCAAGTAAACTCTGATGACATTCAGAGGGTCCAATCTAGAAACTTCCATAGTTGTAACTATTTGTTAGATGACATAGATGTAGATAATATATAGGCATATAGAGAGATGTAGATGATATATAGATGTATGAAGAGTTGGCAGTATTTTCTGATGCTCATGCTCAATTCCTAAAAGATTGAAAACACACATTCCGCCTCTTTTATATTTCCCAAAACATTCAGGTCACTGGATATTGCAAACACATAAAAACTCCTGGAGGGAGTGGACAGGTAAATGTGATATCTACCTAGAGTTGCCCTGCGTTGAGACCAAAACAAAAGAGAACAAATGAAACCTTTGTACAATGTAGAGTGATTTTTCTCTCAGTTATGTCTTATGTGATATTAATCTGTCTACTCTAAATCTCATGATGCACTTGAGACATGATCAGTGGAGATTGCAGATAAGGAACATATGTTTAAAGTAACTGAGGAAGGTCATTTAAACGCACATTCGTGTTTTGATTCCAGTCTATGTAGTAGAATTATTCTGCACATTACCATAACCGGTGAATACACATGTTGAAAGTTGTTCAATCTTTTAAGAGCAAAATATTCAAGTTCACAATAGCCACAGTGGCGATCTAGGGTTTTCTCTATAGAATTCCTTATAGGATTCTCTATAGCGTGAGGTTTTAGGCTATTTCTGATGACTGAAAACATGCTTTTGAACATGTTTTTCTTACTGAGTTTCCTATAATTTTTGAAGTTCTTGCCTTCTGCCACCTTTTCACAAGAATCATACACACTATTTATAATTGTATAATATGGAAGCTACCTAGGTACCTGTAAGACTGGTAAATGGATAAACACAATGTAGTGAAGGGGGAATGTTATGCACATGAAATATTATTTAACTTAAAGAAAATTAACATTCTGTCACTTGCAGCAAACTAGCTATAACTAGATCAAGTTTAAAAAGTTAATAATCTCTCATGTGTGAAAGTTAAAATAAAAATGGACCTGAATGTAAAATAGAGATAACTAGCAATTAGGAAAAAAGAAGAAATGGTGAAAGAGAGGCAAGACTGAGCCTCATTAGTACGCACAATGAATAACATTAACCAAAACAAAAGCGAAAAGAATAAAGGCCATTACTTTGACCCTCTGGATGACAAGGTCTGGCTCCATCACAACAAAATTAATTATGAATCCAAAGCTGATGGTTGCTTCATCACTAGCCTTTTCCTATAAATCTTCTCCAGATCTCCTCTGGCATTCTGGCATATATAGGGCCTACATCATGGTGGTGCCTTCTAGACCTTTCCAATCCTATTTATTAGCACTTGCTGACATTTTACCGCCCTGTACTCCTCAGCTTTGTCTTTTCTATTTCTCTGCACTGACTTAATGGAACTATTACTCTTCAGAATCTGGTTCTATAAATGATCTATAGATGATCAAAAGCAAGAGCATGATCTTCAAGGAAAAATTAAATGGAATGATGTATTTCATTACCAACAAAGTTGTAAATAAGTTTAATGTTTGATTCTTAATAAAATTGCATTTGAATGATCAGTTAGAGTTTTACTCCAAAATACATTCTTGTCACCTTACTCTAAAAATAATTGAAATATTTAGGTGTGGGGGATTTTATTATTATTCTTGAAAATCAACTTTTCAAGTTCAAAGGGAATTTCAGTTCCCAATTTCTTCTCATAACCTTGCTCAACTATTATTTTTAATCGGATTAGTTACATTTAAATGGCTGCCCATAGAGATAAGGTAATTTAAAATAAGGACCGGCTGGGCATGGTAACACATTCCTGTGGTTCTAAGACAAGAGAGGTGTGAGGTGAGAGATCTGAGGTGAACCGAAGAAAGCCTTGGATATTTAGTAAGAATCAATAATAATAATAATAGTAACTAGTGATAATGAATAAGTCAGATGTCTAGGATTTCACATTCTCTGTTTAACAACGTTCCTGTTATCTCCTAAAACATAGCCTGATAGTTAACCACTTGGTTCCAGTCGTTTCACTTCCAAGTATCCTTCAAATGGCAAGCACTGAGCCTGTTACCAAGAGCTCAACCAGTAAGTGTGGCCTATTCAATGATCCTGATGCCCACACACAGGCATGCTTGCTACTAGCACAAAATGCAGGCGGGACTGGGAACTGAGGAGGTGTTTGGTAACTGCACAAACTCTAAATCACCAGGTGCCCTGGGGCAAGCAACTCCAACTCAGGCAGAATTCACTGAGAACCTGACTCTCTGTACCCAACCCTCCACAACTCCTATTTCTTCCTGCATTCTACCTCAAAGATCAGCTCTCTCTTCCTCTAGCACTACTGGTGATAATTCTAGATAATTATAGATCATTCCAGAACCTATGGAAGCAGAGCACGGAAGATTTAAATTGTGTGTTTCAAGTTGGTAGGGAAGCCGATGCTGGAATCTTTCCCTACAGCTTCTAATATTTAAAATCTATCTTCCCTCCTCACTATGCTAATCCTTTTTCATACATGCTTTTAAAAGCTGTGTTAGAGTCCAGGATTTAGTTAGTTAACAAATGAGAGTGTATCCCTATGTTTCATGACTCCTGTGAAGGTCATTGTCAGCATTCACTGCTAGATTGCACTAGCATGACTGGAGTTCTTTCTCCTATCTCCCTCTTTACTCTCATCTGAAATCGTCGCCTCAAGACACCTCCTTTGCCTTAATACTTCCAGGTCTTTTGAATTCAGAACTTTTTCTTGATCCAAGCAGATTTATTCCCAAGCAGATTTTCCAAAGCCTTTCTTAACTCTTCTATCGCCATGCAATCAGTTGCCATGAAGTAGGAGAAGGACTCCTACTTCTTAAGACATTTTAAACCATGTACATTGCCCTTCCTTCATCCAAGATCTCAAAAGTTGCAATTTCTTTACAAACCCCTCTAAAGCGTGAGAATGTATACACCAGGCATGTAGTTCTAGACATTACAAACATGTAAGTTCCTGACCAGTTTCTGCAGGACACCTGTTGTCCACCTTTCTGCTGAGCATCTTCCCCTACTTTAATCATAAGAGCGATTGTCAACATGTTGACAGTGCATCGTCTCTAAAAGCAGGGAGCTGAAAGGCTTTTCCTATTTATTCTTGAACAACAACTTTCTGATACTATTGTATCTCCATTTTGCAAGCCCGCCAAAGGCACCAAGTTAGGATGCAAATGCAGGCAATCTGAGCCTGTGCTCTAAGCCAGTGGCCACCTCCATCTAGGCTTCTCACCCTCACATCTCTGTCTATAAATAGCTTGCCTGTCCCTTCTAATGACAATTGTGTCCTCCCTCAATCCTAATGTAGTAGCCCTAAGTCCCAGGCAGAGCTGTTAACTTTTTTGCTTTAGTCACACAGCTTTGTTTATTGAATCTACTTAACAATTATCTTAAGCCAACAGCATATATGAACCCCTTCTTCATCCCTACTGCAGCCCCAGAGGAAAATAAACACATACAAGCTAAAGATGTCATACACAAAGGGTGAAGCCTTGAGGGAGCAGAGGCTGATTCTCTATAAACCTTCAAATGCAAGGAGTAAGCAGAGCACCAGTGCAGGGGAGAAGTCACTCACTTTTGGCTTTTCTTGCTGGCTGTTATCAGAAGACTAGAAACAAGGCTGACAAACAAGGCTATGTTCATGGTAGACTCAGACGTGGACAGAAGGCAGAAACATGGAGGAGACCTGCCTGAACCTACTCCTCAGGTAAGGAGAGAAAGTCAAATGAACACTGACTAAATGAATGCTTATCTGGACCTACTATTTCATGCCTTCTTATTCCTCTTCTTAGCTTTTAAAAGACACAAATCTGTCTTTGAAATTCTCCTCATTCATACTTGTGTCTCTTTAGGCTTGGGTTTCAAAAGGTACTTGTTGAAATATAGTTAACAGGAACAAAAAGAACTGAAGTCACAAAGAACAAGCAAAGAAAAGAAATAGCACTTACAAATAGTACTTCCATTTAAACTCCTTCCTTAGCTCATGATGACTGGAAGTGCCCTCTTCTATACGCTATATATAAGTAGCTAGAACCTAATGAAAACCCAGGTGAATGAAACTGCCATTCATGGGAATTATTTTTATTCAAATTCAGAGTACAAGAAAACCATTTAGGGGTTTCAGACAAAGCTGATTTCCTTGAGGATGCCATCCTATCACTACCAGCATAGAATTTGACCTTCAGCCAGCATAGAAGAGAAGATCTGTGAGAATCTAGTGCCTTCCAAATAACCATGGCCCCACACTGTCCCACTGATCAGCTGCTTAAGTAAACCCCAGATACAGCATGCCAGGCCTACACTAAGAAATGATGAAGGAGATGATGATGATGATGATGATGATGATGATGATGATGATGATGATGTCAATGATAAAGGAGATCTCAGGGTGGTATATGTAAAATAATACCCTAATAAATAAAACTTGTAAACATTTTTCTTAATTTCTCAGGCAAATCCTGTTTGGCATGGGGATAGGTTTATCATTAAAAAAGGGAGAATATCAAGGACTTCCTTCCTAATATTCAGAAAATCCTGGCCTAGTTTCCATTTGCAATTTCCCAACAAACCCTGGCTTCAGGAAAAAGAGGGGGGGGGATATACAAAATATAAAAATATAATATAAAGACAAGAGTGAGGCTACGGTTGCATGTTAGGAAGAGTGGAGAGGCAAGCATGTGAATAAGTGTGTCCATGAGGGATGCTGTGTCCATCTTCATACCTCTTGATGGATCTCCAGCACAGCAGAAGACTTCCTGACTGCGGCTACAGTGTGCAGCCTGGAAATAAAAGGAGAGATATGAAAATGTGTATAGATAAATACACCCACGCACACACATATACTTTCACCTTAACTACCCCCACTGCTTGCTCGGCAGAGCCTAGATATGATCTAGATATATTGTGTACACCTATGAAGTTTTCAAAAAAGTCTTTTTCATATAAAGCGGTAGAAAAATAAATAAAAACAACTCATGAAAAAAAAGACTATGCACACAAGAATACATCTAAGAGAGAAAAAACTAATAATTTAGAATATTCAAAATGAAAAATATATATATCTTTTAGACAAAGTTTTCCACATACAGGTCTCTTCTTTGCAGCCCATTCCCTATGGTGTGAAAACTATAATACAACTGCGCTCACTCATATCTGGCAAAGCAGCTTGCAAATGAGGGCAGCCAGGAAGACTTAATGGCTCACAGCCATCCCAGAATTTGGGATGCTGTTTTCGGTTGGACCTCATCGTCTGCAGTATTAGAAATGTGAAATGCCTCCATCCTTTCTAGCACAGCCCTCTGAGTCTTTGGGTGTTGTTTTCTGCGCAGACATTTGAAGTCTACTTTTCCTGTCATCAGCCACAGGTGGCTTCATTCTCTGAGGCAGAGAACTGTAACTCTGCCCTCCCTTGCCAGTATTCTCTCATCTCGGCCTCTGCTTCACCACCTTCCAAAGGTTGCTCTGATGAGAATCTCCTGAGAGAGTGATTCAGTCAAAAGGCTGAAACTCAGGCCCAGTCTGGACCAATGAAAAGACAGTCTCTGCTGGTGGGGCTTTCACAGTTCCTGAGGAAACTCGACTACACAGCCATAAGGGGCTGTATCTAGACACCACAGTGAGGAGTGGTTCTCTCTGTTTGAAATTTTACGGTCTTTTTTGTTTGTTGACTGACTCACTACCCTCAGGGAGCATGGCTGTGGAAAGGGACGTTTCAGTTTTGCTTTTCTAGGACTGTTCAAGTTAACTCAAAATTTATTTTCACAAGCTCATATTCAAAAGTTTTCTTCTTCAAAGCAAATACATTTCAAAACCCAGAAACAGAAAGAGCAAAGATACCATGAGTTAATCCCATTTCAGGCCAGTGACTTGTTCTGAACTGGCTTTACATCTCCTCACCTCACTCTAGAAGCATTTAGTCTCTTAAAAACAACAAAGATAACTAGAAATTCACTTTATTCTCTTTATTTATAAGATAAACTCTGATGGCCACTTTCCACCCTTCTGTTCTCCTCTGGAGCAGACCATTCTAAAGGCTACAGCTCAAGACCACTACAAAATGGCTTCCCAGAAGACACTTCAGCCTGTGAAAGCCAAGACCTCCTCACTGCCTCAGTCTGATGCCAGACTCCCCAGAAGAAGCAAGAACTCCAGGGGGATACACTCGCCCTAGTCCCCTTCAGAAAAGCAGCCACTCTGCTTCATATAAATGTTTAATGAGAACGAGCGAACCAAGCTGTCTCTTGCTTGACTGAGTCTTCTAAAAGCTTGTGCCCCAAAGTCACTTTCTGTCCCTCTTTCCCTTGCTGACTGTTGAATATTTATGTGCTGCTCACACTTGTGAATAAATGTGCAAATCACAAAGCCAGACCGAGGCAGAATTCTGACGTAGGTGAAATGTGTTTCCAGCCATCCCTGCCACCTCCTCCCCCTTTTTAATAAAGAGTATCCATCCCTTTACTTTCTCCCAAAATTCTCTGTGAAAATTATTCTCTCTGCCTGCATCCCCCCCCCCAAAAAAAAGAGTCCACAGCTCATAATGCAAAGCATCCTAAAGAGATGCATGTTAAAATTTGGATTTAAACATTCCTTTCCAAAGAAAAGGCATGAGCCTTTAATAGTGTGAAAGCAGTTGTCACGCAGGTTTTTCCCATACATCCTTTTGTTCAGTTATTACAACTTCTTATCAGCACATCCTAACCTTAGGCTCTAAGCAACTAAAGTGCCTCTCAAAAGTTGGACTATTGGAAACTGCTATCTTAAACACAATCTCCCATCTCAAGTTGTAGATCTTGTCCCTTTGTCAGGGCAACAATGAAAATGTTGCTATTTCATTTGTAATTTTTTATTATTTTTTATTATTTTGTCATTTTTTTAATTTGATCACATACTCATAAGGTAAAAAAAAATCAAAGTTCAAGAGAGCTGTCTCTTGGTCAAATGGTCAAACGGTGTCAGAAGACAAAATCCCATGTCCTCCTGTTGATCTTTCTCTAATACGCCTTATTAAAGGAAAGAAGTTAGGCTCTAAGAGCAACAATCAATAAAAGGGACCTCATGGAACTGAAAAGCTTCTGTAAAGCAAAAGACACTGTCATCAGAACAAAACGACTGCCTACAGATTGGGAAAGAATTTTCACCAACCCTTTATCTGACAGAGGGCTAATATCCAGCATATATAAAGAACTAAAGAAGCAGAAAAGCAACAAACCAAGTAATCCAATTAAAAAATGGGGAACGGAGCTAAACAGAGAATTCTCGAAAGAGGAACATCGAATGGCAGAGAAACACTTAAAGAAATGCTCAACCTCGTTAGCCATCAGGGAAATGCAAATCAAAACAACCTTACACCCATCAGAATGGCCAAGATCAAAACCTCAAGTGACAACACATGCTGGAGAGGTTGTGGTGAAAGATGAACCCTTCTCCATTGCTGGTGGGAATGTAAACTGATACAACCACTTTGGAAGTCAATCTGGCGCTTTCTCAGACAATTAGGAGTAGTGCTACCTCAAGACCCCGCTATACCACTCCTAGGTATATACCCAAAATTTGCTCAAGTATACAACAAGGACATTTGTTCAACCATGTTTGTAGCAGCTTTATTTGTAATAACCAGAACTTGGAAGCAACCCCGATGTCCATCAACGGAGGAATGGGTACAGAAATTGTGGTATTTTTACACAATGGAATACTACTCAGCAATCAAAAAGGAGGAAATCATGAAATTTGCAGGCAAATGGTGGGATCTAGAAAAGATTATTCTGAGTGAAGTATCCCAGAAGGAGAAAGACAAACATGGTATATACTCACTTATATAGACCTACAAGATATGATAAACATAATGAAATCTACACACCTAAAGAAGATAATCAAGAAAGTGGACAAGGGCGAAGATGATCAATCCTCATTTAGAAAGACAAATGGGATGTGCATTGAACATATGACAGGAGTCTACCACAAAAGGCATCTGAAAGACTCTACCTAGCAGTGTTTCAAAGCAGACACTAAGACTCATAACCAAACCCTCGGCAGAGTGCAGGGAATCATATGAAAGAAGGGGAGTTAGTATGATATGGAAAGGATAGGAGCTCTACAAGGATCAAATATATCCTGGCACAGGGTCTTTTCTGAGACTGACACTCAACCAAGGACCATCTATGGATATAACCTAGAACTTCTGCTCGGATGTGGCCTGTGGTAGCTCAGGAACCAAGTAGTTTTCCAAAGTAAGGGGAACAAGGACTATTTCTAACAGGATCTCAAGGGCAGGCTCTTTGACCTCCCCCCCCCCAGGGGAGGAGCAGTCCTGTTAGGCCACAGAGAAGGACTTTGCAGCCAGCCCTGAAGATACCTGATAAAACAGGGTCAAATGAAAGGGGAGGAGATCCTCCCCTATCAGTGGACGTGGAAAGGGGCAGGGAAGAGAACAGGGAGGGAATGTGGGGTTGGGGAGGGAATGAGGGAGTGGGATACAGCTGGGACACAGAGTTAACAAAATGTAACTAAAAAGAAAAATAAAATTTAAATAGATAGATAGATAGATAGATAGATAGATAGATAGATAGATAGATAGATAGATAGATAGATAGATAAATAAAAGGAAAGAAGTTCTGGAAAGCACCTTGTCACCAAGTAATAATTAAAGGAGGTTGGAGCTCCTGAAGACTTCTCCACTTCCTTAGCCTAGACTTGAGATGCATTTTCCACATTTTACCCAAAGATGGGCTATGAATGGACACAGAAGACCTGCGTACCCTCACTATCCCAGCTCTTTTCTTTCTCTGAGTATTGGACCTTTAGGAAAAATAGTCATTGAGTCTCAAACTCTTGTACACTGTGTAGCAGAAACAGTATAGATGGGGGGAAAAAAAGCTAATATTTAAGCGATAACTCCTACCTTACTGCCTTTGGGCTACATAAAGATGGGTACCTTCCCTGTCTTAACCTTGCTTGAACCTGTTTCTTCATCTACCAAGAGAGCATCTATCTCTCAGAACATAATTAAAAGAAACTGACAGAGAAAGCAAACAAAGGGGAATGGCTCATTGGCCCTTCTGCCTCACTTCTGCCCAAGTCCTTTGGTTTTTAGCCAAGAGTTCTGATGGCCCAAGCAACAGTGGCAAATAATTCTTTCACAAGAATTGACTGTTGGATCAATGCCACATAGAACAGTGCTCTTGGGCTGATATGGATTTAATCCCCCAAAAGGAAGTTTACAGCCACTGATACATAGTGATTTCTCCAAGACTCACAGCATGGCATCCTGGTTGCTCTAGGATCAAAAATAAAATGCCTGATCCTGATATCCAGCTGTCATCATATCTGTACATATATGATGAGTTGGTTTCAAGAATTTTGACGGACAGAGAATAAAATCCTCCCAACTTAGCCCCTTAGAAACTTAGCTCCAGCACAAGGGTCGGCTTAAACCAACACAGCATTTTTTTTTTCAACACAGCATTTTAAGACAAAGAAAATATAATTCATCTCTAGCTTCTGAGTTTTACCTAAAGTCTTCCAAAGACTTCTTCTTTGTTGCTCTCAAACCAGCAGGCTGGCAACAGGCGAATCTGTAATCAATGACCTGGTAGATGATTGGATTGTACATCGCTGCAGACTTTGCAAGGAGGGTGGGTACCACAGAGAGCTGGATGGGAATGGAGTCTGGCCTTCCAAAAGCTGACCACACGGAGACCACGGCGTAAGGAATCCAGGCAATCAGGAAACCGGCACAAATCAGCATCGCCACCTGACAAGGGAAAAGTAGCAGACAGCAGGATCAAGAGAATTTGTGAGCAATCCAGAGTGAGTGACAGGTGTAAAGGAGGGGCAAGTCCTTCATCAAAAAGCCCCCTTTTGACCACAGCCATTGCTTTCTCATGGACTTCTGAGAAGTTAGTGAAAGTCTTGATGCCATTTACCACATCCTCTCCATGTTCCACTTTAAAAAAACAAAACAAAACAAAACACAACCCTGTAACAGCTGTCAGATTTTGCCTACATTTGGGGCAAAAGATCATAATAAAATGATGCCAGTTTGCCTGAGCTTGCCAGAGTTCTCAACCCACATTCACTTAAAAACCTGACAGAAAATAAGTTCATCTTGAGGAAATCTTAAATCATCCCCATTTGCCTCAGGAAACGGAGAAGTGTTGCCCTGGTTTGAAATTCTAATGTGCACTTTCTTCAGAGATTTTTATTAAATGCTATTTCTTCTGGCCCAAGTATTTCACAAGTTTGAGGCTCAGATCACAGAAACTTCCCAAACTTCCCAAAGAAAAGATTTGCGAGGCTTCAGGCAAAGGAATATGGAAGGAGACTTTTCTGCCTCAAAGTTAATCCCTTAATTTTCAGACCACAGAATAACTAAAAATACAATGTAACACAGCCCTGCGTGTTTTTATCATTCCCCAACTCAGCCCCTGTAATGGAGTAACACTAACCAGAACTGCTGATCTGGACAAGTTCTCTCAGTTCAGGTCAACAGTTTCAGCAAATGCTTTTGGGAAGACACTAAACTGAGTGCTACTGGGTGTCCCAGAATGCCCCTGTTCCTGAGCTGTCTCCCTCTAGAGTACAAATACTAGCAGAACACAGCAGAATATGGTTTGCCTGCCAGCTCAGAAGAGAACAGGTTTTGTTTCTTATAGGAATACATACGAGCTTCATGGAGAATGTTGCGTAGACCCTGCACTTGGGCAAGTTGAAATAATAGCAGTCAGAGAAGCAGTGGGAAAGCTTTCCGTGAATGAATTGGAATTTGTACAGAAGCAACTGAGGGAGTCATCCAGATGTGGGAAAGCTGCATGGGGAGAGGAGTCCAGAAGGTAGGAAAATACTCACCTGCTCAGGGTTTTGTGAAACGTATTACTGAGCTTTTCATAGCTCTACTTGCTCTGCGGCTCTCTGAGGTTTATGAATGGAAACATGGAAGATTAATCCACAGGAAGAAATTCCCTGGGAGAAAACAGCAGCTAGAAAGACCTATCCCTTCATCCAACAAGCAGTATTGAGAAGCTGTGTTTTGTGTAGGGGACACAGAGAGGAAAAGCAGACTCATCCCTGCCCACTTAGAATTTCCACTCATAAAGATTTGTTTAGACAAAAAGTAAGAGTTTCAATGAGAGTACTAACACTAGAAAATGAAGTTCAGGATCGGATTTATATTTTTTAATTTTTTATTAATTACACTTTATTCATTTTGTATCCCCCCATAAGCCCCTCCCTCCTCCCCTCCCAATCCTACCCTCCCTCCCCTTTCTGCATGCATGCCACTCCCCAAGTCCACTGATAGGGGAGGTCCTCCTCTCCTTCCTTCTGATCTTAGTCTATCAGATCTCATCAAAAGTGGCTGCATTGTCCTCTACTGTGGCCTGGTAAGGCTGCTCCCCCCTCAGGGGGAGGTGATCAACGAGCAGGCCAATCAGATTATGTCAGAGGCAGTCCCTCTTCCCATTACTATGTAACCCACTTGGACACTGAACTGCCATGGGCTACATCTGTGCAGGGGTTCTAGGTTATCTCCACAAATAGCCCTTGGTTAGAGTATGAGTCTTTGGGAAGTTCCCTGTGTTCAAATTATCTTGTTCTGTTGCTCTTTTTGTGGAGTTCCCGTCCCCTCCAGCTCTTACTATTTCCCACTTCTTACATAAAATTCCATTTATATTTTAAGTGAGCTGTTTCTGGCCCTACGTGAAAGAGAGAATTACTAAGTTGTAAGTGTCCTTTCACTGCTATTCTTCCACTAAGACTAAACAATAAAGCTACATTTAAATCAATACTCTGAGTACGCTTTCTCTTTTGTTTGTTTGCATTTATGTTAATCCTCTTGGTGTACCTCCAACTTTAGAATTCCCAACATCTTCCCAACTCCTGGTTTTAAGAAGTTCACATAATAGGAGGCACTTGACTCAGATCTGACCAGTCGGAGCACTAAAATCCCCTGACTACAGAAACAGGAATGAGGAGTTTAATCTCATTTGCCATGGATATTTAGTGATCTTCACTTTTGATTCCAAGTCTCCCCAGATCTTGGGAAAATGTAGGAACACTGCAACAAAGGTCTCCTTGCAAGGGCTAGAGAGATGGCTCTGTGGTTAAGAGCACTGACTGCCCTTCCAGAGGACTCTGGTTCAATTCCCAGCACCTACATGGCAGCTCACAACTGTAACTACTGTTCTAGCGGATCTGAAACCTTCACACAGACATACACATAGTCAAAACACCAATGTAATAAAATAAAATAATTATTAAAAATAAAGCTCTTTCATCAAAGGTCTCCTTGCTTCATCCTCCCATCATGTAACTTAAAAAGACAGCAGCCACTCCTGATAAAATGATCGTGACAATCTATGAAGAGGATCAGTGACAAGGAGCGAGACCCAACGGGCTGCATAAACATGGTGAAATATTTATAGATGCTCTTTTGATTTAGTGGCACAAGCTGTATGTTATCTTTCTGACAATAATGCTATGTGTGTGTCTCTGTGTGAGTGCACACATATGAATGTGCGTTTACATATGAATTCGTAGGGGCATAAATCATTCAGCCCTGGGAGAGATCCAAAACTTATCTGTGACCTAAAGAGCAACATGGATGTGGGATGTGTTGTCATGGAAACCTACCTTCGTGAGATATGTAAGAATGATGTTTAAGGTAGAATTTAGTGATAGGATACTTGTTTAGCATGTTTTTCATCCCCAGAAACACAGGCATACACACAGCTTGGAAAATATGTTTCCAAATCTGAGGCCACAGAAGTTCCCTCAAAATTTCAAGGCTCAGGAGGCTGAAGAGAGCATTCTGCCCTTTCAGAGGACCCACATTCAGTATGCAGCTCTTGTAAACACTTGAAACTCCAGCTCCAGAGAATCCAGTGCCTTTTCTGTCCACAGGGGTACCAGTACTCACCTGCACATTTTCACACACAGATATACACACACACATACACATGACTAGAAATAAATTAAATCTTAAAAGAAAGAATCTCAATGGTCATCTTAAAAACTAATGGCAGGCAAGAAAAACCTCAGTAAATCTCAGTTTGTTCTGCTTTTCAGACAATGTACATCCCCAAGAGATGAATCAAATTATCCCAGAACTCCTGCTCTAGGGTCCTGCAACCATGCTTCCACACTGTCAGTTAAAAGTTCTCTTCTGTTCCTAGTCTGTGAGGTCTCATCAGGAGTGGGAGCATTGTCTTCCTCTGTGATCTGGTAAGGCTGCTCCCCCCTCAGGAGGAGGTGATCAAAGAGCAGGCCAATCAGATTATGTCAGAGACCGTTCCTGTTCCCATTACTATGGAGGCCACTTGGACACTGAACTGCCATGGGCTACCTCTGTGCAGGGGTTCTAGGTTATCTCCATGAATAGTCTTGGTTGGAGTATGAGTCCCAGGAAAGACCTCTGTGCTCAGATATTTTGGTTCTGTTGCTCTCCTTGTGGGGCTTCTGTCCTCTCTAGGTCTTACTATTTCCCACTTCTTTCATAAGATTCCCTGCAATCTTCCCAAAGGTTGGCCATAAGTCTTAGCATCTGCTTTGATAGTCTACAGGGCAGAGCCTTTCAGAGAAGGAAGGAAAAGAAGACCTCCCCTACCAGTGGACTTGGGGAGGGGCATGCGTGGAGAAAGAGGAAGTAAGGAGGGATTGGGAGGGGAGGAAGGAGGGAACTACAGGATATATATTTATATCCTGTATATATATTTACTATATACAAAGTAAATAAAGTATAATTAATAAAAAAAAATTTTAAAGTTCTCTTCTGTGATCAACACATTGCAACTAAACCCAAGCCACTCTCTCTCCCTCTGAACTTGCTTTTCCATCATTCCACAAAAGCTTACCCAGGAGTCCCTTCTGTTTGGATTAATGTGATTTTGTTTGCAAACAGCAGACACTTCAAAGTGCACAGTGAGGCCTTTTTCCTCCTAAATTTCCAAATAAACACTAACGACACAAGTAAAGCCTTTGTTAGCAGCTGTGTAAAGACTTTACATAGTTCCTATCTTTGATTCTAGGGTGAGTCATAGGATGGTTTTATGCCATCTCAAAATCCATTTTCTGCACTGCCGCCAAAGTCATTGACAGAAAGAAAAAAAAAAATACATTATCAAAAAGCCCGTAATATGCTCTACTTCTACGAGAATGTGCAATGAAAACGAGAAAGATTAACAACGTTTGTGCTGTTTCCCTTTCTTAAAAGACAGAGCACTGGATCTGCTGTGGTTTTTAAAACACAGCAGACTGAGGACTGCGGGTGGAGCTCCAGAACAAACCGCAATAGGCAGAAATCAAGTCCAGCATGGAAAGAAGGGGTAAGGATGAGATCTGCTGTAAACGGTGCGAAGCGACAGTGCCGAGATGTGGGCGCAAAGTCAAAACGAGGCCCAGCCATTTCCTTTGACCTCCTTTTAAATTATGTCGCCCAAAACATCAATCATTTAAATAATAAAACAGGACTGGTGAGATAGCTCCCAGAGTAAGGGTGCTCGTCACTAAGCCTGACCAGGGACCAGCTCTTGCAAGCTGTCTTTTGACATCCATGAATGCAATGTGACAAACACGCATGTGACACACATGCACAGACACCAATTAATAAATGAATTAGTCAATTAACGCTTAAGCCATTCTAATGTATTTGCCACACACTTTCTAAAACCTTTGTGACATTGTTTTTCCAGAGCTTGGACTGGGCTTAAACTTTTCATCAGCTCATTCCTCATTTTGCCCAGTTCATTCTCATTTCACTTTACCAACATTTACTTCCCAGATATCCTTAAGCCAGTGCTTACAGAGGCCCCGGCTCAGCATCCTTCTCAGGTTGTGTTTTTTTGTTTTGTTTTGTTTTGTTTTTTTTGTGACTCCATTCCCATCACTGTTTCTCCCAACACTGTATCTCAGTTCACTGACAAAGCACTAAACCCTCCAGTTCCTAAATTAGACAGTTTTGTGGGAGGAAATTCACAGAATTCATGTTTAGCTTGTACAAAAGAATCACACATCTGCAGCTCTGACCATTTTAAATAAGTTTTGCTGCAGAACACCCGAGGATGTCAGTATTCCCCAGCTCTGGCTCAAGTTGACAATAAGTATTCCAAAGTAATGTAGCCCACATCTGCTCAGTTCCAGTGAACTATTTAAGACAGTCATCAGACAATGTGGCTGAGCTTAAATATTTGAAATTATACATAACCCTGATTCACCAGAGCAAGCGAGGGAGGGAGGTCCTACCCTCTCAGTGTGAGTGACAAGGTGGAAGGACAAGAAGAGTGTTCGGCTATGACGTACTGTGTCTCTCTATGGTCTCAGTCCTACTTTAGCCCCCAGTGACTTGAAGAAGAACCAGCAACCGTGCTGTGCTCTTCACAGACGTTTCAGAAAAGGAGTCCGGTTCCCCCCACCAAGCCCCTTTGCCCAGATCTGAGTCAGCGTCAGCTGCACGCTACATTGAATGATGAAATAGATGGGAGGAGACCATGGGGTTGATGTAAAAGGAAAAGCCAAGGGCCGAGGAGGTGGCATGAACCTTCCCTCAATAGCAAGCGTGAATTACATCATGAAACAAACTACAGTAACTGGATTCAGTGGCTGGAGTGAGACCAGTGCACCAAGTGGCGGGGGTTGTAAGGGGTCCTGCCCACTGCAGGAGAGTGTGGAACTGGCCTAAGCATGGGCTGAAAAGACCCAGGTATGTTACCACAGATCTACTTAGCAAGCAGATAGAGCTGCCCAACAGCCAATGAAAATACGCTTGAAAGACAATAACGCCATTTCTGGGACAGCTGCCTTACAGGTAAGGGTATACCTGTCTCTGAGCGATACTAGCAAAATGCAGAAAAGTAAAAAGCCAGCATGTGTGCACACCAGAAATCCTAGCACCCAGGAGGCAGAGGTAGGGGGATGGCCATGAGTTCAAGGCCAATATTGGTTTCAGAGTGAGTTCCGGGCCAGCTTGTAATATGTAGTACGGTCTTTAAAAAAAGAAAAGCGAAAAGAAGAGGAAAAGGGGAGAAGGAAGAGAAAGGGAGAAAAGGAGAAAATTAGTGGGGAGATGAGGAACATCTCCTGCTGCTACGGCTTCTGTGTTCCTCAATTCCCTCACACATCTACAGAGACAAGAGTGACAACGCGATGTTATATGCTCCCAGGCTGCCTTCTATGGGTTTAATTCGTTCAACAGCCTAAGCATGGCTGTTTGGAGTTCTTCTGTTTTACCCACAGAGTGACAACTAAGGTCAGCCGTCTCACAGCCTCTTCCATAAACTTGCAAAGAAACTTTCCTGCAGTCTTTGGTGCGCTTGGCATCTGTTAGCCCTGGCTACGATCCAAGCAGAAAATATGATCTCATGCTTAAAAAAAAAAAAAAAGATTTCCACACTTTCCAGTTGCAATTTTCTCAAACCTTAAAATACCACTACTCTAAAAACAAGCAAAAGCTGTGAATGGAAAAAAAAAAAAAAAAGGAGGCAAATTAGGTCATGTCAGCTTGCCCATCTGTTTGGGGGAGTTTAAGTCTGAACATGATATCCCGAGAAATGGCTTGACCTAATGAATGGGGGATATTTTCTAAGTGTCTGTCTGTTCGACAGAGTAAGGGACCTGAGGGAGAGGTGTTCATTACAGGTGTGTCAAAGTCCTTAGGTGGGCCGACCTTGCTTAGAGTGAAACAAAGAGCTACAGGGACCAGCTAATAGTGCTTTTGTCAAGCTACCACAACAGGCCTTTAAACAATCCGACTTGTATAACCATGTTAGCAGAGTCTCAGAGTTTTGATGTCAATGATGATGTCTCCTCCCACCTCTCTATCTCACAAAAATCTAAGGCCCTAAGCACTGAAATGGTTTCCCAGGGTGTGTGAGTCCAGAGTCTGGGCTGTAAGTAATAGCACTGATTTTGGCTGGGTACAGTAGAATTTATCAAAATATGTGCCTGAGGCACTAACTTGGAATTGAGACTAATGAAAAAATGAGACTCAAACAACAGCGATTGAATTGTTCTGATGTAGAACACACCAGCCTATCAAAGACACTGTCCCTGGATATGCTCTCACCTAAACCCTATACCTGTGTCCCAGCATGAAGGCAGAGAGTAAGCTGTCGAATTTTTCTGCATTTTTAATTTGAGTCATATAGCTCTCAGCCCTCTTCTTCCAAAATGACTGAAAATGTTGGAGATTTCTCAACAGAGGATTTCAAGCACTCACGACCAAAATCAATAATAAATGTTAACAGTGTACGTCCTCTCAGGGAGCTCGTGGCAAAACTGGAAATGACTACTCCTCTGAAATTCTTTTTTATTACTATATCTCTCTGGCCTAGTTTCCTTTGGCAAATGTATATTAAGCACTTAGCATGTTAGAAGCAATGTGTTGGGTTCTGGGGACACGAAGTGATGGAAAGACAAGGTGTCCCCGCAGGCCCTATTGACTGGTCGTAGAGAAGGACGTTGAAGATGCAATCACAGGAACGAGTCTGCACAGTCCTGGTGAGAGCTGATGGGCTAGGGTCAGAAGGAAGGGGGGAGGACCTCCCCTCTCAATGGACTGGGTAAGGGGCATGGGAGGAGAAGAGGGAGGGAGGATGGGATTGGAAAGAAACGAGGGAGGGGGCTACAGCTGGGATACAAAATGAATAAGTTGTAATAAATTTAAAAATAACAATAATAATAAATGTTTAATAAAACAAAAAAGGAAAAAGAAAGAATGAGTCTGCAATTGCAAATTAATTAAAAATTTGACAGTCCCCAGGAAGTAATCATGTTTTGGTGAAACATAAGAGGAAGACCTGAATTCCACCATTAAAAATGCTTCTCTGAGAAGTGACCTTTAAGCTCGACAAAGCTAAGGAGAGCAGAGAGGAAATAAATAATTAGTCTTAAAAAGAGCAAGCATTTCTGCTAACTGCCCTTAGCATCCACACAGGGAGTCCTCTGAAACTGATATCTCACTAACAGGTAACAATCAACAGGAAAACAATGAAACAAGTCACCTCAGGGAAACTGAGTTCATGAGTTCAGAGCCCGGTTTTGTGTTTTCTTTAAGGCTTCACAAGCAAAGGGAAAGAGTGAAGCGAACCAAGTGTCTCACAAAAACAGATTCTCAAGCAAGAGGTCAAAGGACTACTTCACAGTTATCAATCTTAATCTTGTATTCAATGGAGTCATCTTGCCTACCACCTAGCAAGTGGTTTTTTCTGGTCCCTATCCCTTCCTCCCTCTGACATTTATAGTGTTCAGGAAACACACCTATGAAGGGACTGCAGTTACCTTGGTCAGTTTCACCTCAAGCACGTGGCTGCTATGGATCCGGCTGTCGAAATGAGCTACCTCTTTGGAAGAGGACTTCACCTTGGCAATGATCTTCGCATATGAGAAAACAATCACAGCCGTTGGCAGCAGGAGGCAGAAGAAGAGGATGCTCAGGATGAACACCTGACCCCCACCTGAAGCCTGGGCCAGCCACCAGTCCAGGGTGCACGAGGTTCCGAAGGGCTCGGGTGCATAGTCCCCCAAGCCCACCAAGGGCATGGTGGTCCAGAAGGAAGCATAAGCCCAGATGACTGCCAGGCAGATGTAGGCATGCTTTCTCTTCAGCCAGACCCCTGGAGGTGAAAGAAATGAAGCATTACCCGCATGTAACCTGCCCTGTACCCTAGTACCTCCCCTGGACATATCAAATTCCATCTCCAAAGATTTACTCCACTGAATTCTGGGAGACGGAGACGTGGACAGATAATTGGAGCCTGGGGGAGAGCGAAGTCAAGGCAGGGAAAGTTCCAGAGCTGGAGCCTTTGTCCAGGAGGATGCAATTTGAAGAGAATTCACAAGGAAAGTTTTCTCTAGGCACCTAGGAGCTTTGGGAGGGAGAAGTGACACGGGGTGGAAAAGCAGACAGCAAAGAGAGGAAAGGACACTGAAGACGATGGAGGAGCTTGGGAAAACATCTCAAGAGTACGTTAGCGGGTGGTCCAAGAATTGAAAGGAGAATCCTTCTCAGAAGATGAGAAATCCCAAAGGATTTGGTTGTGTCTTTAAAAAACGCCCTTATTCCTAAAGGTTTTTGTGTGTCTATGTCCCTTCCTCACCTACGAATTTGTTGAGGGGGGTTGGTGACTCCTGATCCTGACCCTGTGTTGTGATGCTTTGCTGGGTGATTGTGCTTAGAAATGCAGGCAAATTTTTGAATCTTTGTTATTCATGGGACAGTAGAGAATACATAGGCATGGTGGGAGAGCAGCAGACATCCTGATTAGGTTGTCACACATGCTGTGAAAGTCATTCTGAAAAAATTAAAAAGTCTTCAAGAAGATGGAGTGGAGGAGAAAGAGCTCCGTGTTGCAACAGTAGTTTCTTAACCAAAAGAGAATTCCAAGAGAAAAAAAAAAAAAAAAAAAAAAAAAAACAAGACAATTTTGTGTTCATTTTCTTTTTAAAAATTAAATTGTAAAATGCTAGTCATAATTTCCCAAAGTTCAGCACAGTCACCAAAGCCAGTCTCTTTTGCAGCAGTCATCATGGAAATTTTCTCCTCGCCTCCCTTAATCATATTGCAGAAGGAGAGTCAAGAGAGTGGCTCCTTGCTGCTTCTGTTCTGATCAAGTGAGATTTAAGTCACTAAGACCACAGCACAGTTCTGAGTGCAGTGTGTGATTTCAGCCATGCTGTCTTTCTAACTGCTCAGCGTTCTCAACATTAAGAGAATGCTGTGGTGACACATTGCTTATGGGTTTGTTGTTAGCTAATTTGTTTGTTTGTTTTGAGACAAGGTCTCCAGCCCAATCTAGCCTCAGACTAACTATGTAGCTAAGGGTGACCTTGAACTTCTGATCTTTCTGCCTCCATCTCCCAAGAACTGGAATTACAGTGTCTCTCCCGTAGTTTAAGTGGTGCTGGGGCTGGAACACTGGGCCTGGTGCTTGCTAGGCAAACTCTCCCAACTGAGCTGTATCCCCAGTCTTTGCATAAAGATTTTGATGAAGTTTAAAATAATTAAATAATATCAACTTTCCAAACTACATACTTGGACATTGACATGAACATTTACTCGTGTGTGGAGTGTGTGGGTGTGTGTGAGCACGTGCGTGTGTAATCACTAAGAAGAAACAGAACAAATGGTTTCTATGCTCAGTCATCTCCATTTACTCAAATACATGGCACTGAACATCATGAAGTACAAAAAATTCCTCAAGACCAACCAGAGAAGGGTAGCGATCAGGTAGCCACAAAGATTCGTCAGCTCTTGGTTATCCATCATAACGCATCAGAGACTGGCAGAGATAATGACATATATTCATAAGGACGTGCATACGGATAAGCATTGAGAGTGAGGCTTACTTAGTGAGATGCTTTTATACTTACATTCCAGTATGGTGAAAGGCTGTCAAGTACAGGAGGGAGTAGATTAGTAGATGGGTTCTGTGGTGCTCCAGAAGTCAGAACTAGGACCAATGGGTGGAGGTTACTGGGAGGCAGTTTTGTCTCAATATAAGGAATAACATTGTAACAATGAGAGCAGACCAATCAGAGAATGGGCTGCCTTGAGCAAGAGTAAGCTCCCCATCACTGGTCACTGGAATTATTCAAGAGGCCGAAAGGTCATCTCTCCGGGATGACCGCTTATGACATTACATGGTGAGGGGGGTCTGTATGTCCCGAGTGACCTTTTAAATTCTAATATGCTAGAGAACGCTGTGTGGAGGGTCCAATAGTGAATCATGTCACATGATGAGCTATCACTGAGGGCCAAGCTTACAAGAAGCTAGGGGATATATGCATTTCTCCTACAGCATTCATGCCCTGCCGTGTTTCTGGGGGTAGATAGCATCCTTTCTTTAGTTGACATAAAGTTTAAAGTCAAGATGACATTTTAAAACAGATATCAAGGTTTAGTACTCCTCAAATATTCCCAGGGAGCTGAACTTCTTTTCATGTCTATGAAATGTATGGTTTTATTAAAAATCAGTTTGTTGTGCTTAAAAAAAAAATAGGATTACAGTAAGAATTAGACTCTGATGCCATCCAAACTGCATTAATTATATGGGTTTTGTTTTGTTTTTTGTTTGTTTGTTTGTTTGTTTGTTTTATCTTATTGGACCTTTTGACTCAGGCTGTTTCTCCTGGAAGTTTTAGATGTTTATGAAAACAGATGCAAATATTTAATGAGTGTTAAATCCTGAAGATATTTACAACTAAACCCCCTGCCCCTGCCCTCCCCACACATGGCCTCTTTCAGAGTCCGAGAACTATCATCTTTTTAGGCACCAAAGAAAACTTGCTTTGCCCTGTATGGCCATCCTCTACTCTATGGCCTCAGGCACTCTACCTAACAGACTGGCTGTCTAAACATCTTTACACAAAGGGAGTCACAACCAACTCCCTGGTTAGGGCTGATGCTCACTCTTAAAATTAAGTACCCCCAAATTTTCTCCTTCCGGTTCAATAAATTCTTGGAACCCCAAGAACCAAAAGTGCTAAAACTTTAATTGGTAGACTAGTCTAAACTTGAAAATAAAAGCTCTGAAAACTCCTTTACTGCTGCCTCACCAGTTCCCTGAGTGAGCTTCTAGTCTACCTACCAATACCACCAGAGACATGCAGAGCAGTGTTTCAATGTGTGTATCCTTTCGGGTAGGAGCATCTGCGAGGGTCTCTAAACCTGGAGAACACTCTGGAATTCCCCATCTCTGAAACCTTAGGGAGCCTGAGTCCTAAAGGAAAATCACAGATAGCTGTTCTTATGATGACAAAAACTCAGTAGGTCATCA
Organism: Psammomys obesus; assembly: GCF_907164565.1. Taxonomy (NCBI): domain Eukaryota; kingdom Metazoa; phylum Chordata; class Mammalia; order Rodentia; family Muridae; genus Psammomys; species Psammomys obesus. Next base: position 1,914,930 of record NW_026585626.1, read on the forward strand.
GCTAAATATCCCAGACCTGATCTTGTTCATGCATCCTCTCTGTTCCTGTTTTTCACATGAGGAAATGTGTAGACCCTTCCAAACTTTATAACAAAACAATTAGACATTTAAAAGCTGTAAACGTGATTATAAAAGTGGTACTAAAGGAAACATACATCAACACAGGTCAAATCTGAACATATCATAGAACAAGATAGGCTATGAATAGAAGTTTTCTTGGTCACTGAAGTTACTAATAACCTTTATTTACTGTGTAAAATATGTACGTCTCTGACACTCAAACCAACTAACTTTCACTGTGAGGGAACAAGGACCCTTCCAACTTACCATAAGATAGATAGCAGATCTTGAGGTATCGGTCCAGGCTGACAGCAGTCATGGTAATAAGGCTTCCGCAGCCAAAGAAAAATCCGGCCCATCCGTACCAGCGACAGCCAAACCAGCCAAACACCCAGCGGTGGCAGAAGCACGAGATGATGGTAAACGGCTTGCCTACAACTAGAGCACCAAGTGGGCGTCAAAGGAAGTCCCTTGCTGCCACAGCCTCTCCATCCGCTCATTCAGACACATGTCAGGGCGTGAGTATGCACGCGTGAACACACGCACACACACTTCATTACACAGAATAGTAAAATTCTGACGGTTTATGTGGCCTACCACAACTAAACACAACAGTCTTGGTCAGAGGAATAAAGTCATCAAGGTCAGATGGAAGGGGAGGAGGTCCTCCCCTATCAGTGGACTTGGAAAGGGGCAGGGAGGAGGTGACAGAGGGAGGGTGGGATTGGGAGGGGATGAGGGAGCAGGATACAACTGGGATACAGAGTTAATAAACTGTAACTAATATTTAAAAAAAATAAAAATTTTTTAAAAAAATAAAAAAAAGTGATCAAGCTGGACCTGGCCTGAAAGATTCCTCCATGCTAGGTAGTTCTCAAAGTGCTTGAAGGTCTATGCAGGCTGCTGGGGGAGACTTGTCCTCAGGAACCCACTCGGCTGAAGGTGATGCGTTCCATAATAACATCATGAATCTACTTGTGCAAGGCTGAGTAATTCCATGACTGCTGTAGGAGCAACTGACTATTTTCTGACTGTACTTGAGACCTGCTCCAGAAGCTCACATATGGACTTGTGAACCCCATCAAAAGCTGAGGGCTTGGGAGGCCCTGGGCAATGTGAAAAAGCTATTACTGACGACCTGCTAAGGAGGTACAATGAGCCTTCTAAATAACTGTGTTTCTGTCCGCAGATTAATGACGCTTTCAGCTTTGGTCAGAGAAATGTCATTTTGCAAGTTAGCAGTCGTGAGTGCAGAGATTCACAGCTGACCAAAGTCCTGAGACTGAATGACTGTTGGATGTCAGGCTGCTCTCTCTCTCTCTCTCTCTCTCTCTCTCTCTCTCTCTCTCAGAAATGTGACCTTCAGCAGTGTACACTGGGAAGCTGCCCATATTCCTGTAAGCAAGCCTAAGGAAATTCACACACACACACACACACACACACACACACACCAAGCAAAAGTAAATAGTAGATAAAAGGCTATTGAGGAAGTGGTAGGCAATTAGTGAGAGAGATGAGCAAATGAGGCTAACAGAGGAGTGGAGATGATTTGAATATATTATGTACGTGTATGAAACTGTCATATTATCTTAAGATATGCTAATAAAACCATTCAAAAATACATTTCAGCTATTTTTAACATGGCAGTTACTTTTCTTTTCATAAACCAAGTTTGAAATTACCCTGAAAAGTTTTCATTCATCCCAATCACCAAAGAACTTCTTTAAACTAAGTATTACTTTGCTTACTAGTGTAACTGTCTCAAAGGGACTTGGCTTCAAAGAATACAAGAGATGCAATGACATCAATATGATCATTTTTAATATTTCATTAAAGTGGTTAATTTAAAAGATGGAAAAGATGGACAGTATGTTTGCACTAAGGCACTCGAGAGACATTTTCTCATAAAGCACAATATTTCCAAATTGGTTTTCCTCCTTGAGTGTCCAAGACTCCGTTGTTTTTCTCCCATCCAAAATTAAACATTCAAGATCGATTGTTCAACAAGTGTTCTGGGAACAAGGTTTTCTACCATACCCTTAAAACATCTACTTAACCACACCAAGCTTCTTGGCAGAATTATGTCTTGGCCTCCAAAAGAAACATACTTAACTAGTCAAACAATACCTTTGTAGTCTTTGATGGTAAACATTCAAAACATTCATAAATTTTCCATTCAGAAAATATTTTGTGCCCAAATGTATTGACTATAGATCCCTGCTGACGTTGTTACCAATTACTACACCGATTATGAAAAATGCTTCAACTAAATAGGAAGAAAAAAACTAAAATAAGACTCCTTTGTCTGCCCTGGTGACTCTTTTACTCCTAGTGGGTTGCCCTGTCCAGCCTCAGTGTGATGGCTTTGGCCTTGTCTTGTTGCATTTAATTTTGTCATGTTAGGTTGTTGTCTCTTGGAGGCCTGCTCTTTTCTGAAGGGTGATGGAGAGGGAGAGGATGAGAAAGAAGGGAGGTAGTGGGGAGCAGGGAGGAGTGGAAGGGGGGAAATTGTGATCAAAGTTTATCATATGAGAGAAGCTATTTCCCATTTAAAAAAAAAAGAAAATATCTTTTAGATCAATAAATGCTTCAATGAAATGAATTCTAAACTTTATGTATGCCATTCACTAGCTTTCCAAGTCTGCTGGTCCACTGCGCAGTCTCGTGGACAACAAATAATTAAGCTTTAAATTCATTTGATTCCTAGTTCTTGTGTTATTACAACATCTAAGACTTACAGAATACTGCTGAATAGACGTATCATAGCACATGTCCATTTACTGACTAATTTTAAAAGGAATGCTTGTTAATGGTTTCAGTTGATGCTGTTACTCAGTTGGTGGAGTGCTTGCCTGGTGTACACAGGATCCTGGTTCAATTCCCAGGGTACACATATTGCTGGCAGTAGCCTGTAACTATAGCACTCAGGGAGTAGACGCTGGAGGAGCAGTTCAAATCAAACTCTAGTGCATAGTGAGCTGGCTGTCCTCTGGGCTACGTGAGACCCTGACTCAAGACGTGAGCGAGAGAGAGACAGAGTTTTAAATCTTCTATTACTGAATGTGCTAAAAATTTTTGTTGCAATCAAAGACACTCCTTTGCCACACTAGTTCGTCACGAATTTTTTTTTTAACCAGAAATACCTATTACGTTTTAGTAAAGCTTTTCAGTGCACCTCTCATGAATTTTTCTGCACTGTTTATGAGCATTCTGTTGAATGCTCGTTGAATCTGTGAATACAATCACTCCTGCAGTGGTAGGGTGAACATGCCTTCTAACACCAGACGTAACTTCATACACCCCAAGTTAAGCCCTGAAAGGGGGGGACTTGGAAGAGGAAAGGGGAAGGTTATCTATGCTTAAAGTCGCATTTTGAGAAACCATAGGTATTTCATGCCATTAATTCAGAACAGGTAGATCAAAAGGTCACAGAAGTGTGTGTCTCACTCATCTCTCAATTTTGAATTTATTTAATTAATATTGAATTAATTTATTTGAATATATATATTTTTTTTTCCAGGGAGACAATAGCATTCAAGAACATGAAAAATGGGAGGAATCTTGGACCTGGAAGGAACTTTTCTAATACAACGATTTTCAAATGTTCCACCCTCGGGGAGTCCAGGAAGTTCCTCTGAAAGCATTCATTTTCTGTGTTTGTATACGCATGTGTGTACATTTATGTGTGTCTGTGTGTGCACCTGTATGCATGGCTCAATGTGTGTATATGTTTGCATGTACACCTGTCTGTGTGTGCATGTGTGCAAGGGTGCACAGCCTGTACATAACTCTCTGTGTGTGAGGAGAGACTGTCACGGAGAGCCCAACCGTATTCAGTCAAGAAAAATAGCATGTCTTATTTATGGCTATTTTATGACATCATTTGATATTTGAAATTGTTTAAGAACAGAAAAGAACTAATCAGGGAGCAAGGAAAACACTGGGAGCGGGTTGGGGTGAGGGGAAAGGGGAGAGGAGGGGAGGAAAGGAGGAAAGAGGACAGTCCTGTAAGAAAACTCATTACTTTGTATACTAATTCTGAATACTAACAAAAATTGTTTAGCAATCACTCTAAGCTCTTTCATTTTTAGACAAAAACCAGATTTTCACATTCTCTTGCAATTTTTTCCTTCTCTATTCATTCTTTATCTCACTTGTTCTGTTGAGCTCTATCTTATTCAAATACAAGACAAGCCATTTAGTAAGTATAAGGTTCAAACACAAGATAGCTATTAGTAAATGCAAGGTTTGATATGTTTACAACCAGACCCAAAGAGAAGAGAGAGGGCAAGACAGCATAATGAACAGGAATTGGTGAGGTGAAGAAAAATAGAGTACAGAGACAGAGACAGTTGTTTTACGTAAGGGAGTGATATTAAGGTAGAATGAGAATCAGTAGACCGAAAAGTCTTCTGGGCAGAAAAGACAGCAGACTCTGAAGCTTGAGGAGAAGCTCCTTGTGTGGAGGACACGGCAGTGGAAAAGATAAATGTAGCCTAGAGACCAAAACTAGTATTCGTCCTAGATCTCCATGCAGGATGGAGTCTTTGTTTGGGTTTTTCCGTTTTGTTTTGTTGGTAGGTTTGTTTGCTCTGTGTGTGTGTGTGTGTGTGTGTGTGTGTGTGTGTGTGTGTGTGTGT
>NW_026585626.1:1919639-1921032 GCF_907164565.1 Psammomys obesus
TGTGTGTGTGTGTGTGTGTGTGTGTGTGTGTGTGTGTGTGTGTGTGTGTGTGTGTTGATTTTTCATATAACCCTTACTGGCTTAAAACTTATTCTGTAGCTGAAGATGACCTTGAACTCCTGATCATCACACCTTCAGCTCCCCAGTGCTCATGCTAGGACTATGTGCTCTAAAATTATGCCCAGTCTTGAAGGTCATCTACCACCAACCTCAGTATCTCTGTCTCTACTCTGACTCTGTCTCTGTCTGTCTGTCTCTTTCTATGTTTCTGTCTCTGTCTCTCTCCCTCTTGCTCTCTTGCTCGCTTGCTCTCTCTCTCTATTGCTCTCTCTTTTCTCTCTCTTTCTGTCTGTCTGTCTTCTCTCTCCCTTTTCCACACAGTAGAATGCTCCTTAGCCTGGTGACTGATAGAGTCACTGCAGTTGTTCTGTTTTCATTTTGCTTTGCTTCAGCTTTCAATGTCCAGGACTTCAAACCCCTAGACCCGCTGATAGGAAGAGGAATTTCTTAAATTTCTGGAGGAAATTCAAACAGCAGTTTACTGTCTCTAACCCTCTAGCATACTCTCTGCGATACGTTCCTCTGTGCCTAAAACAACCTGCTTTGTTGCATATAGGCAACACATCTGATTCTAGAGTTTGTTTCTTCAGTGTTTAGAAGAGAATGCAGCTGGGTAAGGGAAAAAGACAACATTTTTTTAGGATATATTGGAAGAACGTGTGTTATAGACACTTAAACGTGACCTAGATTTACCAAAGAAAACTCAGGTGTTAGAAAACACCTTCTGGTGAATTCTTCTAATTTCATAAGCTCATCTGCTGGGAAAGGAAGGAGGTGGTTTCTGTGATCTCAGAGCAGACTGCCAAGGCTGAGAACAGTTTCAAAGTATCAGACCAATTAAGAGCCCTTTTTTTTTTTTTTTTTTTAATTCGAGTCTTATCTGTGTCAGCCTTAAGCAGCGGTCAGGTATTACTCAACGGTGAAGGATGTTCCTGAAATGGTCACTGGGACAGACGGTTTACACTCCGAACCAAGAAGGGAGTCTTGGGCGAACAGATGAAGAAAAACATGGCATCCCTGCTGCTCTAGCGCCATCGCGTGGCAGGAGCCAAAACGGCAGGCAATTTGCAACCTCTCAAAAAGTGCAGGGTTCACACACAGAAAAAGGCATGCAGTACCTCCTCTTTCTCTTCTAATGAACGAACACATTTGCCACCATAAGAGCTTATGAAACTGGTGCCTATCTATACCCAGAAAGCTGGAGCGGGTAAAACTCTCAGGAAGAGGGCAGCACGTCTGCTATTTAATGTTGCAGCAACTCAACGGGTCGAGGATTGTTATTAAGCTGTGTGTGTGTGTGTGTGTGTGTGTGTGTGTGTGTGTGTGTGTGTGT
>NW_026585626.1:1921042-1941548 GCF_907164565.1 Psammomys obesus
TGTGTGTGTGTGTGTGTGTGTGTGTGTGTGTGTGTGTGTGTGTGTGTAATAGTGGCCGCATAAAATGCAGATTATGAAGAGACTACAACTGCAGATGTTTGACTCCAAATAAAGGTTAGGGTAGAGCTAAGCATCCCTGGCCCGAGATGTGAGTTAACAAGTAAAGAAAAAAAAGTATTACAGCTCCTCTTTGCTGGGTTATCTGAAAAGCCTAAGAAGCAAGAGAAAATCTAGAAATTTTCAATTTTATTCATTTGGTAACTTATCTGGAAATGCATGAGTGCAGATGTGGTGTGTGTGCATGTGTGTGTGTGTCTGTCTGTCTGTCTGTCTGCTTCTCTGTGTATTTCTGAGTGTGTGGTACGTCTGTATGAATGTCTGAATGTCTCTTTGTGTGTGATGTGGCGTGTGTGCGGGTGCCAGCGCACACATTTGTATATATGCAAGTGTGTAGACCAAATGTCAGTGTGAGGTGTCCTCCTCCATCGCCTACCACCTTATTTGGGGGTCCTGATGTTCCTGCCTCCACTTCCCAACACCGGGACTGCAGGCAGTGGGCTGTTAGATTCTGCATCCATAGCTCAGTGCGCTCTGAGATACACACAGTGCCCAGTGTTGCCCAAAACTTGCATCCTTAACACTCAACTATTCCTGGGACATAGCAAGAACTCAGCAATGGGCTCGGGCAATGGCACCATGGGTAAAGTGCCTGTCATGTAAGTGTGAGGGCAGTGTGAGGGTCCTCAGTGCCCATGTGGGTGGCCAGCCCCATGGGAGGCAGAGGTAGTGGACTCTGTAAGGCAGGCTGGCTAGCTAGAAAAACAAATTAGAGAGCTATGAAGACAAATGAGCAACCCTGCCTTGGCACATAGGGTAGAGAAGAATTGGGGAAAACACTGATGTCAGCTTCCTATTCACACACACACACACACACACATGCACCTCATGAGCCCACACAAGTGTGAATATGCACACACATATACATATACATATGTGTGTGTTCAAAGAAAAGATAAATAAGAAAAAATATTCAACAAAAATAATATAATCTCAATGGTGCCTCATGACTGTGATGCCACCACTCAAGAGGGTGAAGAGTTCAAGGTCATCGTCATCTACATAGTAAGCCAGGGAACAGCCTGGGCTACGGAGACCTTGTCACAAAAGAGAAAAAAAAGGAAGGGGGAAGAAAGGAAAGAAAGAGAGAGAGAAAAAAGAAGGAAGGAGGAAAAAAGAAAGGAAGAAAGAAAGAAAGGATTTTTTGTTTTTGTTTTCATTTTTTCATACAATATATTTTAATCATGTTTTCCCCTCAAGCTCCCCCCAGATCCTCTCCACCTCCCCACCCACCCAACTGCATGCTTTCTCTCTCTAAAAAGAAGCAACACACAAAAGAAGAAAGAATGAGTGAAATGAAATTTTTTTAAAAAATCAAACAGAAAACCACTAAGACCCCAAAAAAAAAAAAAAAAAAAAAAAAAAAAAAAAAAAGGCCCACCAAAAAAAACATGGTGTTTGTTTTGCATTGCCTAACTACTCTTGGTCAATGGCCTGCCCTGGAGTATGGCACTCCACTGGAGAAAAAAAAATTTCCCTTTCCCACCAGGTATCAATTGGAAGTATCTTCCAGAGGGTCCCAGTTTGAAAGAAAGATGTAATCATAGGTCCCATGCCTAACCAAAAATAATAAATGATCCCTTAATAATATGTTATTAAATAACATTAAATATGTTAATAAATGTTAAATGATCTCATTAGCAGGCATCCCAATGACTGTCTACAACCATTGAAGTACACTCTGCGATGAGAAGAAGCATGTGGTAACAAAAATGAGCCCTGAGCCGGTGAGTGATTTGGAATGGCTAATATTTTAAACCCACAAAGAAGGAACAGTATGGCAGAATTACCTGATATCCCCAGATCACAGACTGCTAAGTTGATAGTCATTATTTCAGCAGGTCTCAGCTTCTTCTTGCGTCTAGAAGACATATAAAGGACATACCCATTTCCAAAGGTAGAGAGAATCCCTACAAAGAAAAAAATAAAACGTCCCATCATTAAAATGAGGGTTAGCACTCACTTTCGTATGAAAACACTTCTCAATTTCAAAAATGGACACCACAGATTTAGAGGGTAGTGAGAGGACACTAAATAAAAATCTTAAATTAAGAAGATGAAATTAAAAAGCATGAATTGTGAGTGACAGGCAAGGGGTTGCCTGGGAAGGGATAGGAGTCAGGAATTGCAGGACTGAACTTACCCGGATGATGGAACTGCTAACTTCCCGGTTAGGCTCAGGAGGATGTGGGAAGCCCCGGGACCAGTTCTTATACCAGCCCCCAGAGCAGAGTGCTTTCCTCGGCCGTTTTATTTTTTGGTTTTTGTTTTACATATATATATATATATAGTATTGGCTTCATAAGAGTCCCTCCCTTGGACAAGAGGAGTCGACCCCTTAGCTATTTATAAACCGTGAAGGCGAAGTCTACCAAGAGAGGGGACTCAGGGCGCCACTCTGGGCTCACTCTTGTGAGAGCGCCAGCCTTCGGGGGAGGTGTGGTCAGAGGTGTGCCTGTTGTGACCCCCATGCAAGGAAGAGGTCGTCTCCTAAACCCAGGCCCCAGGACTTAGATTCCCGGGGTGGTATGGACCCTCAGTATCTGGAATGTAGGACACCTTCAGCTACCGCTGGACTAGGTGTGAAGGGTACCCGTGTAGCAACTGATACCATGAACACTCCCCCTCCCACCAAGGGGAGAGAAAAAGTGACCCTCAACCCACCAGACCTAAGAACAATGACATACATGTGGTCCCAAGTTTGAATACGCTTTTATTAATGACGAATTGGTTTGGATATTACAATGAAACTGTTCAAAAGCTTTTACAAACCCAGTTAAAATCCAAAAACAAAAAAAAAAAAATAGACCCATTATCTACTGACTGTATTTAAGAAAAGAATACACCTACTTCCATAGCTTAACATGTAGAGTAGATTTCCTCAGGAATTCTTGCTTCATAGTGTGGCTGTATATAAATGAGAGTCTGGTACAGCTGCCTTCAGTAGTAAGGAATAAGGAGAGTATTAACAGGAGAGACCCAGAGTTTTCTGTTTTAATTTCTACTTTAATTCCTCCACCACAATTCATTGGGGGGGGGGGGCAAGAAAATGTGTGTGTCTGCTGATGGTATGAAACCACCAGGACCTGGCTGCGTTTTGCTCTTATAATGGTCCATGAAAGCCTCCTTAGCTTTCTTAAAGCAAAAGGGGAGGAAACTGGAGGTTTTGTAAAGTCGTAGAGCAAACCAGGTAACAGGCAACTCCTAATAAGAAACCGTCTAGCAAGGCACGCTGGGAAAGGATAAAGTGCAAAAATGCAGCTCAAAAACAGTAAAGCAAATTCCACCTATGTCATAGCTAAAGAAGAGCAAAAAAAAACCAGTTAAGCATTCACGTGCAATCATCTAGAATGCTCCTCTAATACCATTTTGCCTGCCAGCATCTCTTGAGAATATTTCTTACTTGAGTTTCCTTGAATTTTTTACTAACCCTATTCCGTAGGGCTCACCCAGTGCCCATCATGATCTTAAAAAAAATAGTGAATTCTGTTAAATGCCAGGTTCTACTGCTTCCATGAGCAACTTTGTCTTTGGATGAGCATTAAGAGAAATCAGATACATATTTTAAGACTAAGAAAAAAAAAGACTAAGAAGATACAGACTATGGGGTGGACATATTTTTGATCATCAAAATCCTGTATCTTTTGCAAGTTGCCTTCCTCTGCAGGCAATTAATAAAGCAGGTGTTACCATGAAGAGTGGAAAATGGGTCTCAGGTTTCTCTCTCCTGCATACCAAACTGAGGTTTCGGTTTTCACTCTTCATTTTCCCCTAAGATTCCTAGGATTTAACAACAATGACCAAGAACTTTGCTCTGTCCACTATATCCTAAGAGGATCTGGACATGTGACAGCCAGACCTGGGATCAGGCCCGAGACATGGGTCCAAAAAGAGTTCAAGCCCTTCCTCCAAACCCATCCTTCTTTCATAATCCCAAATGATTATTCTGACTTCAGTCTGTGCCCCCCCCCTTCCTCTGATGCTCCCTTCACTTGGGGACTCCCTTTTTCAACATTTTTAAGCTCCACTCCAGCACTTAAATCTGATTTTGATTCCCTTGTACCCAACCTGCATAAAGTGAGGACTTCTCTCATTCCCCCACTGGACTCTCTCACTAGAAAGGGAACAGGCTAGTTTGCCTAAAGCCATTTATCTGGTTAAAGACACTGTTTGCAAAATCATCTCTTGCTACAGACTGAATTTATGAAATGCTTCCTTGTCTACCTTTTCTGATCACTGAGCTTAATAAAAAAACTGATGTGGAGTTTACTCTGAGGCAGTCTCTAGTCCAGCTTTTATTTACTGCTCTATTCTCAGCCACTTAAGAGTAGCAAAGAGTGGGTACTTCATATATTTGTGTTTGAAAGGACAAATTTAAATTAATTAAATTTAAATGAAAAATAGTCAAATGCTCACAGTAAGTACAAAGGACCCTGGGAATTATTTTGCAACAGAGCGTGTGATTTAACCTTATAAATTCTTTCTGCCTCAAGAACAGACCATAGGGAGAACTTTTTAATGAGTTTCTTTTCTAATTTCAGGAATTACGTGAAATTCTTCACCAGTCATAAACAGATGAGAGAAGGGGAGGGAGAGAAAAGGGGAGGGAGGGAGAAACAAAGAAGAAACAAAGAAAGGAGAGAGAAAGATTGAGAAAGTTTGAACCGACATCTGAAATATTAGAGACATATATAAACCTAAACATGGAACCCACCTGCACACCGCACTCCTGAATTTAATAGAGCAACTTCAAGTTAACGAAATGCTCTAAACACTCAAAAGACAGAGTACTACATTGTAGCCCTGGCTGGCCTGGCACTCTCCTATTGTGGACCAGTTTGGCCAGGAACTCATAGAGATCTGCCTGCCTCTGGCTCCCAATTGCTAGGGATAAAGCCCTGTGCCACCACACCCAGCCGAAATGTAATAAATCTTCATTGTCTGCATCAGTACAATCCAATAGAAATTAATAAAAACCAGAAATATGAGCTACACATACGTTGCATTTTTTTTCCGGTAGCCACATTAAACAATATAAAAACACATAGGCAAGTTTGTTTATAATTTAATATTTAATCTAATCCATAAATTATGTATATATCTAATCCATAAACTCATGATCCAGAAATTACGAAATTAATGGGTATTCTATATTTCACATTATTAAGGAGATGTTTGTACATTATTTTCCCAGACTAAGCCTCCAATAGGAGACTCACATTTCCACTACAATACATGCATTTGAAAGGTAAGAGCCTGTGTGCTCAGGAGCCACCAGTGGCTGCTGGTTTGGATAACGTAGTCTAACATTAAACAGATGCAACCCTGTGTGAATTAGACATAAAAATCTCTTCACCCTAGGCTGGATTTTCATTGATCACCAGTATAATTTCTATCTCAGCAGTGATGATATGGTGAAACTTTTAAAACAGTGTCCACTGCCACTGTTGTACAGGGCCAGAGTCCCCTCAGCTCTGAGAAGGAAGCTCAGAGGAGCTAACGTGATGTCTAAGAGCCATTATTTTTAAAACGGAAATATATTTGTTATCACTCCTTTGATATTCAGAACACAAACCCACTAGTTAAGTGACCAAATGAAACAGTCTTGAGAATTCACCGTGAAAGTTCTTTGGATTATGAATGGAACATTTATCCCCAGTGGTGACAGTAACAGTCATTCCTATAAAACATTGATTGACTGCCTTAATGCCAACCTACCTTCCCCACCTCCACGAACACCCATGTAAGTATCAGAAGCATTTGTGCAAAATCAATACAGCCTTGTGAATTCTCTCGATGCGGCCTCTGACATAGAAGCATTAAAGGAGCTTACCGATTATTGTTAGGTAAAACCCAGCCACTAAATCCGCTTCCCAGGAAAGTTTGGAAGCAAAGGGGTCCTCCTCTCGAAGATAGTGTGGCAGGTTCTCATCCTGGGGCAAGGCAGTGTGGTTCAAGGCCATGCTGTTTTCACACCACCAGGGGGTCTGTAAGGTAAACCGGCAGAGATCTCAACAGACCAGAATAACGAATCCGTTTGAATCCACTCACAAATGAGCCTCTACAAAAGACACACTCTGGGGCCCCATGGGGGATTAGTACCTGGAGGGAGAAATGCACCGTTTTTTTCTTATATGACGTAAATACACCAACACGCAGTTGTTCAATTTGCAGTCTAGGCAAGCCTGCGTCTTCTCCTCAGGCTTCCTCTGAGCCATTTCACACCTCCCTCAGTGAATAGGAGGTGGAGGACTAGTCTGTCCTGTCGCTCCTGAGCAAACTTTGTAAAGAACTGAAGTAAGAAAGGCCACTGTGCGAAATGTGGACAGGAGGTACACACTGTTCAGTTTGCCAGAGCACAGCGTTCGAGTTAGCCCAAGCTTCTCCATTCCCTACATGCTTGGTGAGCTGTTCGAGTTTCGCTAAGGGAAGAAAGAGAGCATTCAGTGCAAAGGAACATGAACACTTACTTCACTAAATGAATCTACAAGGTCAGAGGTTGACAGGGTTAGCCTAAAAGTTGAGGCTGTTCATGAATGGGGGAGGGGTGTGCCAACCTCCTTCCAAAACTGAGGAGCTATTGACAGTTGATGGCTGCCAAGGGAAGGAGGCTTGGGGACGTGACCTCTGGTTGGTGAACCATGGCCCTTCACCCGTGTGTGTACAAATAACAGAAATTAGACTCAGTGAGTTGCTGAAAACGACAACAGGACAATATTGAGTGGTGGAGTGATCTGGGAGACTTGGAGGAGTGGGATGTATGAAATAACATGTGTATATGAAGTTCTCAAAGAATAAGTGTTAAAAATATATATTAAAAAATTGAGAGCTGGAGAGCCAGCTAGTGATGAAGAGTACGCAGTACTCTTATGGGGGAGCTGAGTCTGTCCCCAGAACACAGCCACCTGGGTCTCCAGCTCTAAGAGTATCCTAGTCTGACCTTAGGCACTGACACACTACACTCTCTCTCACACACACACATCCACACACTCTCACAGAGACATACACAGAATCACACAGAGACCACACAGAGAGTCATACATACATACATATATACATACACACACACACACTCACTCACTTAAAATAAAATAAATCTTAGAAAAATAAGGAGGTTATCTAGAAAAAAAAATTGGTCTTGATCAAGACACACAAAGCTAGCCATGGGAAGGTTTAGAGTTTCTTACGCACTGAACAAATTATTCCCCAACCCTCCTTCAAGGCCAGGATAAAATCCTAAGCAATAACAGATAATAGATAGATAGATAGATAGATAGATAGATAGATAGATAGATAGATAGATAGATAGATAGCTGAATAAATAAATAAATAAATGTAGATAAAATTAATAATGATAATTAATAATAAATCATTTTAAAATATTTTTAAAACACTTTAAGTGGCATTCTGCAAAAGCCAAGTCCCATGCTGCCCCTCCCTGGTAAAAAAAAAAAGAAAGAAAGAAAGAAAGAAAGAAAGAAAGAAAGAAAGAAAGAAAGAAAAGAAAAGAAAAGAAAAGAAAAGAAAAGAAAAGAAAAGAAAAAATGAGCCGGTGCTTCCAGGACGTGCCACACACTGCTGAGATGACCTCGTGCAGGGGGACCCAGTTACTTTTTGTTACTTCTGAGGTTTGACTTTGAACCAGCTCATTTCAAGTTGAGCCAGTAGATGTCGGTGTGCAGCGCTCTGAGACATTCCAAGTGCCAGGAATCCACGCTGAAGTTGTGTTAAGCCTAACAGAGGGTGGCTGGCCAGCGACCGGTAGATGTCACAGAGGTAGTTTCTGTATATGAACAGATTGAACCCCTTTCTGACCGGTAACTTACAGCCCACACGGGGCTTTTTGGTGAGCAGTGGCTTCGGCAGAAGCTACTGTTCTGTTCGCGCTCTCCCCAATTAGCAACAGACAGCTGTATGGGAAACTGGCTGCCTCGTCCATCCATCGCCCTCCCTGCCAGAGCCAGGGGTTTTCTTTTAACTCTCAAGCTCCTGATTGCCCTTAATTTGGTAAAGTCTGTCGTCACAAGCTTCCCGAGCATCTCTGGCTGTCTGGTCCCTCACGTGCAGAATCAGAAGATGAGGGCTGAGCCAGATGTGAGACTCCCCCTCAGATCTTAAATTCCGATCTGCAGCAGCTTCTGAAAAGTGACAACTTACTCGGCCCTCGTGCTCATTATCAGTGAGATAATGAATTTCTTTTCTTTTTTCCGTCTTTCCCCATGTGTGTGTGATTGGCATGTTTGCACATGCGCGTTTGCGGGCTTAGGCACCTGTGTGAAATGTTCACGTGGAGGCCGGAGGCTGATGTTGGTAATCATCCTCCGTCTCCCTGGCACCGTCTTTACTGAGCTAAGGTCTTCTGATCAACCCCAGAGCTTTCAGAGGTTGCAAGTATTGTGGGCCAGCTCCCTCTGGTGCCCCTGTCTCTGCTTCCCAGGGCTTCCGAAACACCACGCCCATTTTCTGTGTATTTCTGAACATCCGAACGCTGGCCGTCACATTTGGAGGGAATGTGATTTAGCTGCTGAGCCATCTCCTTAGCCTCAACACGGTGAATTTGCAAACAAATTGTACACATAGAGGCAAAAGTCCTGGTTTTTACACATTAGGATACTTAGTTTCCCCAAACTTGCAGATGTTTGATTATTCATATTAGCATATGCCTTTGAGCAACAAAATATGCCCCACTACTCGCGATGTCTACTCAGTGGTTCTCTGACCATAAATAAAACAACCTAAGGCTTTTCTCAGAACAGTTTACTATTAAAATTTTTTTTTCAACAAAATCATCTCCCACACCTATTCATGCATAGCAGTTTTAAATAGTTCTTGGATTCTTATAACAAATACGACCAATGCAAATATGTCTTTTAGCCTCTGTGGATCCATATTAGAAGTGAAGGGATAACCTGAGGCAGAACCAGGCCTGAGCCCTGTGTCCAAACAAAAAGGACTTATGAAATGGTTTGGTGGCATATGTGGAAAAGCATATTTTATAAGGTCACTCCAAAAACAAAAGAGAAAAACAAAAACAAAAACAAAAAAAAAAAAAAACAGGAGTTAGTACAGAGAGAGGGAAAGCATCTAATCTGTTTAGTTGTATCTTCACACATTAGCTTCAAAAATATAAAAATATTACACAATATTTTTTTCTCTGACTCCCTTAGTTTCTTGTAGTTTAAAATAAAAACTAACAAAAAACCTAGGTAGTGTGAATAACTACATATGCATGCTAGCCTTGCCCCTGGCTTGATCCATGAACTTTGGGCCATGTGTATGTGTGTGTGTGCGTGTGTATGTGCGGTGTGTATGTGTGCGTGCATGTGTGTGTACAAAAACCTCTTCTTTTTTTAATTTTCTTTTTTTTAATATTACTTACAGTTTGTTAACTTTGTATCCCTGCTGTATCCCACTCCCTTTTTCCCTTCCAATCCCACCTTCCCTCCCTCATCTCCTCCCTGCCCCTTTCCAAGTCCACTGATAAGGGAGAACCTCCTCCCCTTCCATCTGATACTGGTTTATCAGGTGACTTCAGGACTGGCTGCAAAGTCCTCCTCTGTGGCCTAGCAGGGCTGCTCCTCCCAGGAGTGGAAGGGTCAAAGAGCCCGCCATCGAGTTCATGTCAGAAACAGTCTCTGTTCCCCTTATTAGGGTACCCACTTGGATACTGAGCTACCAAGGGCTACATCTGAGCAGGGGCTCTAGGTTGCATCTATATATGTTCCTTGTTTGGAGAAACAGTCTCATAAAAGACCCCTGTGCCCAGATATATTTGGTCCTTGTGGAACTCCTGTCCTCTCCAGGTCAAATTAACCTCCCCCCCCCCTTTTTTTTTTTGGTTCCCTGCATTCTGCCGGAGGTTTGGTTATGAGTCTTAATATCTGCAAAAACCCCTTCTGATCAGAAAAATTATCTGATAACATGAGATTCACTCCATCAGCACATGTGAAAATCTAACGTAAGGAGTCCGTGAAGCTATTGATGGAAACTAGACATGATATAGGTTCTATCAGTCATGGCATGGATGAGGGAGCTGTAAAAAAAAAAAAATGCTGTGGAAGAAGATGGAAGCCTAAATTTAAAAAGCCTAAGAACTGAAGAGAGTGTATCAAAGAAAGATGAACAGCAAAACCTGAAACATTCAAGTCTGGGGTAGAAGTCACTGAGTGATAAGCCCGATTCAGAAGTCACATTGCTGCTTTGCACGCATCTTTCTCAAGTGAGGCCTACGCTTCCTATTTAGTAAAAGATCACAGAAGAAATAAACTAAAATCAAACCAGGTTCTTCATTATATAAAATCCAAAAAGAAAATTCAAGCCCAGCCTATCGGGTCAAGAAACAAACACCTTTTCCATTTCCTCACCCCAGCGAGTCAGCCAGGATGGGTCACAGCCGCTCAGGAATTAGCTTATTACAGACCAGGGAGCAATGCAGCTCAGCCCTGACTCCTTTACTCCAGTCTGCCTCCTCTCTACTCCAGCTTAAAGCTGGGCCCGCCCCCACTGCACCATCACCGCGGTATCAACTCTTCCCTTTAAAAACTGAGCTGAGAAATTCTGCTGTGATAGTACGGTAATGTTGTTCCAACTTAGGGGGAAAACACTAAATACAGACAAATATATTAAGTAGGCGAAAGCCAGGGGAAAACAGAAAATAGAAATACATGCTTCAAAAGCTAAAACTGATTCTTATTTTATACATACACACTTTTATACACATTTATTTTGTGCATATGTAAACATATACACATGAACATCCAGCCTCCTTATTATATGCAGCTTAATGATAGTTCTTTACATTTCATTTGGCAAGGAAGGCTAATAATACAGTCGCACTAACTGCCAATGGTATGTCGCTTTTGAAATATTAATTGTCTAAATGTAAAAAAAAAAACTGCTAGTGGTTATATTAGCGAAACATTCAAACCATCAGTTTATTCATTGACATAAATATTTGCTATACGTGATGCACAGGCCCCTGCTAAGTCTGTGAAATTACTTTCCCTGGGGCTTTGCAGGGTCTGAAACTAAAGGTTCTTTCCTGCTGTGGTTTTGGTTTCTGTTTTCTACGTGGGACCCTCTGAGCATCCTGGTACTTCTCTGCCAGGCAGGTGTTCTCTGTGCTCTTTCTAAAGCCAACACTCCTGGGTGGACATCACTCAGAAGTCCAGGTCCCATGCGACATCCCCAGGATTCCCTCACCTGCAAAAAACTGTGTCTTTTCTTGCACCCTGAGTGTCCTATAAACTCGTCAAGTTTAAGTGAGGCACTCAGTAATGCTCCTCTTCTGTGTGAGCAGCTATGGATGTTTCGGAAGTGCCTTTAGCCATGATAATGTCAATACTGTCCTAATTTACTGCTGATCAAATCTGATTCTCTTAAAAAAAAAAAAAAAAAGCTGGGATTATTCTGACATCCATAAAGATGTAGTGTGCTTCTACCGTACAATGAAGACAATCAGAAATCACAGCCACATATAAAGTAGAAATCAAGAAATAAAATAGTTTTTGGAGCACAAATCCCCAAAGCCAGGGTAGCCTTTATCTGTCCCAGAGTGCTAATGAGACCTTTGCGTTCTCTGCAAGCAAAATGCTCACAGCCATAAAGAAAACTGGAAATTTCCTGAGGGTGCCTGTCGCACAGACTCGTACACACACTCTTCCAGTTCTGTCTCTGGGTCCAGTATGATACTAGGCAATAACACAAAAGAGTAGCCTTCATTCTCAACCCACTTTAGTGAAAATATGGGGGACACACGGAGCATAGGAAAGAGAGGCAACAAGGGTGGAAGAGAAGAGGATAAAAATAGGAGGGAAGAAAAAAATGTTGCACATAAGCCAGCAAGCAAGAGCATAATCAATAAATTCAATATCGTCTAAGCCATGTGAAAAATAGAGCAGTTCATCTGTTGAGAATAACAACCTTTATGCCAATTTATTTTCAACAGTTTCAGCTTGAAACAGAAAGAAAATCATAAGTGATAGAAGGATCCGCTTGAACATTTTTAGAGAGTCGCTATTGTCTTAAACTGTCATCTCTCATCTAGGCAGTGTTCATTTCTCCCACCCTCTCCTCTGAAATTTTAAGCAGCAAGTTTCAGGTCGATTTAAGTCCCTGTTATTTCCAACCTACTTCTCCTAAACAAACTCCACAAGGTACACATCTCCCATAACAGTTACTAGTGTAATTGTCGTCGGCAACTTTTATTCCCAGAATAAGGGCTTGTGCCTATGAGGCCAGATGGTGTTGCCCAAACCGAGCATACAACACATTCTCCATCTCTCTCCTGGAGACCCTTCCATATATCCAAGAGCCCTTTTTGTGGAAGTGGGTGAATAACCCAACACTCTGAAGTCAATAATGACAGTTCTTGGCCTAAGACAATCTCAAGAGCACACAGGACGCTGTAGAGCCCAGCCGGGACCTCAAGGAACACAAGACTAAGGAGCCTCAACTACAAAGCATTTTTGGCTTTGTACTCAATGCAGTTGTCTCACTTCCTCCTCAGCCCTCAAGTCATTGGAAAAGCGAGGGGAGAAAAGAACTTTAAAGGGGGGACCAGAAATCCCCTAACATACTCCCCAACTTCAAATGTTCCAGCTCTGAGAGCTCACAGATCTGTGCAGATCATGAGCTATGATTTACAGCCACCCAAGAACTACAAATAATGGTTGCTAATAGTAACGGTCAAAATGAAACACCATCAGATTTGATAAGGATGGTCAGTGTGAAACACGTGTGGAATTTCAGCAATAGAATTTGTGTATTCCTTATCAAAAATGAGTATCGGGCAAGGTCTAAAAAAAAAAAAAATATGAAGAGGAGCACACAGGCTAAAAATATTGACTTTGCCAATGAAGCAGAATGTTTCAGGAAAAATCCGAAATTTTCTGAAATGTTTTTCAGATGCCATTTGAAAGCACTGCTTGGTAGATATGGGCCGAAACTCAATAGGAAAAAAAAAAAAAAAAAAAAACTTCTTCAATTATACATTAATATTCAGAACAAGGGATCTGATCAGTTTCTACCTGTTCTTGGTTCTTACAACCTCAAAGAAAAAGAAGAGGAAAAAGGACGGCCACACACCCCCTCATCGAATCCAGGTCACGGTTCCTCTGCCTGTGAATCCTGCCTGTATGTCCTCAAAAGCTCCCTCATGGACCATTGAACCCCAAGTCCGATTTTAGGCAGTAGATATTAGAACGTGCCCTTTCTAAACAATTTCAACCCTTTGTTAAAACTCACCGTGGGTTGAAGGGCCTGCCAAAACCAGAAGTTCCCTTCCTGGGCTTCTAGCTGGGTCTGCTCGGATCTGTCACGTCTTTTTACTGGTTCCTTCCTAAGCAGCGCTCCGGTTGCTTTGCACCTCTGCTGATGTTAAACATTATTGAAGAAAAGGTACTCATTTTCTAGACGGCGATGTTCTCCCCACCCCTTGACAGAAAGGACCAATCATATCCTTGGAGGAAAAAAAAGAAAAAGACAAAAAAAAAAAAAAAAAAAAAAACACAAGCTCAAGTTATTGAATTATGAGGAGAGAAGCAATTTTTGGAAGCTTAATTTATCGGTGATTAAAAACAACAACAACAACAACAGCAGCAGCTACGTGGCCCTTATATTGATCAAGAAAAAAATAGCGGGGGAGACAAATGCTGTCTGCCGACCGTACTTTAAAACACTTATATACTTGCTCTTCTGATGTCGAAGCCTTTGCCTAATCTTTTAAACAACTGAGGCTTAAACCTTAAATTCTTTCCGAATGATTTGTCTTCCTGGGCTGTCTTTTCAATCGAGGCAGATTCTCCTCAGTTACCTAACAGAATTGCCTGAGGAGGGCTACTAAAATAGGAAAAGCAAAGCTTGTCAATGATTTTAAAAGCATAAAGGTTAAAACTAACCCAGGCCCAGCTTACACCTTTAATGTTATGTCGGGGTTGAACATGAAGTTTTGTTCCTTTACAGAAAGCACCCATGGTTCCTCGCTGCCAAAAGGAGACCTTCCCGTGAATGGCACTGGGGTTTGGCGGTACACACTGCTTCATTTCAGCTCCGCAGCAACAACTACGCTGAAGCAGGCTGTTGCTGTCACTGTTTCGTGGATAAGAACATTACAGTCACAAAGAAAACTCGTGGTCGGCCGAGGCTGCAGTTAACTACATATAAGCCCAGTTTATCAGATCCAGAAAGGACGTGCAGTTCAAAACAGGTCCAGCTATGTGGTTCCTAATGGTATCTCATGACAGGTTTGATGGCTAAATCAATACAGAAACCCTCAACAGTGTTAGACTTCGAATACGAAAGAGCCCCCACGGGATCCTGTGGTCCCCAGCTGGTGGCACTGTTCTGGGAAGAGGTTGGGGACTCTTAAGGGAGGAAATGAGCCTTGAGCAGAGTAACCAGCCCCTTCCTCCATTTCCAGCAACGGTCACCCTGCTTCCTATTTTGCCAAGCAGAGCTGGCAAGCTCCTCCAAGCTCAGCTTCCAATCCTCCCACAGCCATGCCTTTCCACCACGAAGAACTGCATAGCCCCTAGACCATGAGCTAAAATAAATCCTTCCTCTTTTAAGTTGTTTGTGCCACATATTTTGTTCATTGACCAGAAACATAAGTAATACATGTAGCGTTGTTTTAAATAATATTTTTGTGAAGAAAGGGAGTATTATCTTATTGTTGTTGTTAGAGACAAAATGTTACATGACAATGAACATTGTCATTTTGGAGAAATCTCCTGAAAAGTAAGAGTGTCTTAGACCAGCCCTCTGAAGAAATATTCCTAGATATTCCTGCATAAACACAGTTTTAAATATCCTAACCCACCAAAACTAGATTTATGCTTTTTATGTGATAAGATCCCATTTTTTGAAAGGTTGTCAAAATATTTTCAAACTGTAATCTTTTAAACTGTCACAGTCATTATGGAAATCAGTGTGCAGTGGAGGTTCCTCAAAACCTAGAAATAGATGTATCATACAATCCATCTGTACCGCTCCTGTTTATACACTCAAAGGATTCCATGGCCTACTACAGAGATACGAGCTCACTTTTTTCATTGCTGCTCTGTTCACAGTGGCTAGGGGATAGAATTAGCCTACATGCCTAATGAGCACATGGCATGCAACACAATATTCATCAAAAGGACACAAACATAATGTAGAAAGAGGAAAGTTGACAGGTTAGTGACCGAAAATTTCCTCCTGAGGAATTAAAATGGAACACAAGCAGTGTAAACAGAAGAAATGAAATACTAAATATAAAAATATTAGTCATCAAAATAAAAACATAAAATCGATAAAGAAAAACCAACCGAACTACATATGGCCATTAAAATGTTTCTTGGACAATGGGTTGAAGAGGTAGCTCCTTTGGTAGAGTACTTGCCTAGCACCCACAAAGAGCTGGGTTTGAACTGCAGCACCACATAAACCAGGCAGAAGGTCACAGGCTTGTAATCTTAGCCTTTGGAAGGTAAAGTCAGGAAGATCAGAAGTTCAAGGTCATCTTCAGCCACGCAGTGTCTTGGACTCCAGTCTAGGGTCTGGGAGGAGAGCCTTCAAAACAAAAAAGTCTTTTCTGCTTCCCAACAAGTGCTGGCAACACAAGTATTCTTTTTTTTTTTTTTAATTTTTATTTTTTATTTTAGAAAGACAACAAACTGGCAGTGGGTGGGAAAGTTTCAAAGGGAATTTATATACTCTCTTATCAAATTAGCTTTCTGGAGGTGTACAGAGAACAAGTCAGAAATACTTGCCTTTAGCAAAGAGTTGTAATAAAGGAGAAAAGTGAGCAAGGTGAAATAAACGGTGTTTTAAGGCACCATTATTTTAGTTCCAACTAAAATTTCCACTCAGGTCTCATTTGAGAGCCCTTCAGGAAGCATTTCAACTGGGAAGGAAAGCAGGATGATAGGATTTTTTAAATCTATAAAGCCTTCAGCATTTATTTTAACAGCAAACAAAACGCTCCAACCACTCTCTAGTCAAATATGACGGTTAACCAGCCAATGGCTGTGGGTATCAGCAGCCACCTCATAATGATATCTGAATATGTGTTTTCCTTCCAAGTTTTTCATAAACTTCATCCTTTAATTAAATTCAGTTATGCGAACATATCTTTTGTAAATTTCTGTGGAAATTTTCATATATTAAATCCATCACACATGAGTATAGAGAGATATGGTGATCTGATAGGATATTTCAGTTTTCTCTTCTCTGTTAAGGCATACTTTGTGACCCCATATGCAGTTAATTTTGGAGAAAGTTTCACGATATGCTGAGAAGAAGGTATATTCTTTTGTGTTTGGGTGAAATGTTCTGTAGATATCTGTTAGGTCTATTTGATTCATAACCTCTCTTATCTCCACTATTTCTCTGTTTAGTTTTTGCCTGGATGACCTGTCTATTGGTAAGAATTGCGTGCTGAAGTCTCCCACTATTAATGTGTGAGGTCCAATGTGTGTTTTAAGCTTTCATAATGTTTCTTTTACAAATGTGGGTGCCCTTGCCGTCGGTGCACAGATGTTAAGAATTGATATGTCATCTTGGTGTATTTTTCCTTTGATGAGTATGAAGTGTCCTTCTCTATGTCTTTTGATTAATTTTGGTTGGAAATTAATTTTGTTAGATATTAGAATGGCCACACCAACTTGTTTCTTGGGTCCATTTGCTTGGAAGATCTTTTTCCAACCCTTTATTCTGAGGTAGTGTCTATCTTTGATGTTAAGTTGTGCTTCTTGTATGCGATGGAAGGAAGGATCCTGTTTTCACATCCACTATGTTAGCCTATGTCTTTGTAATTAGGGAATTGAGTTCATTGATATTGAGAGATGTTAATGACCAATGATTGTTAATTCCTGTTATTTTGTTGGTGGTGGTGGTGGTGATGGTGGTGGTGGTGGTGGTGGGTTTCGGTGGTGGTGTGTGTGTGCATGTGTATGTACACGTGTGTGTGTGTGTGTTTCCTTTCTTTTGTCTTTTCCTGGTGTGAGATGATTATATTTTCTGTTTATATGGTATAGTTAACCTCCTTGGATTGGAGTTTTCCTTCTAATATCTTCTGTAGGTCTAGATTTGTGGTTAGGTATTGTTTAGATTTGACTTTGTCATGGAATATCTTGTTTTCTCCATCTATAGTGATTGAAAGTTTTGTTGGATATATTCTGAATATAGTCTGGGCTGGTATCTGTGGTCTTTTAGAGTCTGATTGACATCTTCCCAGGCCCTTCTGGCTTTTAAAGTCTCCATTGAAAAGTCATGTGTAATCCTAATAGATCTGCCCTGATATGTAGAGTTCCTGTGCCTTCCAGGTCTTTCTAGCTCCTTCTTCCATAAGGATTCCAGCACTCTGCCCAAAGTTTGGCTGTGAGTCTCAGAATCTCCTTCAATATCCTGGTGGGTAGAGTCTTTCAGATGTCCTATGTGGAAGGCTCCTGTCCTGTTCCTTGTCTTCTCCTACTTCTGATGTCTATCCTGTTTGTCCTTCTGAATATGGATTAAGCATTTTTCCTAGGGTCCTCCTTGTTGTTTAGCTTCTTTAGGGCTATAGATTTTAGTATGTTTATCCTATATTATATGGCTAATATCCACTTATAAGTAAGCATATATCATATGTGTCTTTCGGCTTCTGGGTCACCTCACTCAGGATGATCTTTTCTAGTCCCATCCATTTGCCTGCAAATTTCATAATTTCCTTGTTTTTAATTGCTAAATAGTATTCCATTGTGTAGATGTACCACACTTTCTGTATCCATTCCTACATTGAGGGACATCTAGGTTGTTTCCAGATTTTGGCTAATACAAATAAAGCTGCTATGAATATGGTTGAGCAAATGTCCTTGTTGTGTACTTGAGAGTCTTTTGGATATATGCCTAGGAGTGGTATAGTTGGATATTGAGGAAGCACTATTCCTAATTTTCTGAGAAAGTGCCAGATTGATTTCCAAAGTGGTTGTACAAGTTTACATTCCCACCAGCAAAGGAGACGGGTTCCTCTTTCTCCACATCCTCTCCAGCATGCATCATCCCTTGAGTTTTTTATTTTAGCCATTCTGATGGATGTGAGGTGAAATCTTAGAAGTCTACCACAGAGAGCCTCTGAAAGATTCTACTCACCAGGATATCAAAGGAGATACTGGGACTCATAGCCAAACTTTGGGTACAGTGCCGGAATCCTTATGGAAGAATTGGGAAATAGAAAGACCATAAGGAGAACAACAGAGCCAAAATAGCTGGGCCCAGGGGGTCCTGCAGAGACCTATATTCCAACTGAGAACCATGCATGGAGAGGACCTGGACCTCCTGTTCAAAGGAAGCCCATTGGCTGCTCAGGTTCCAAGTGGGTTCCCTAGTAAGGGGTACAGGGGCTGTTTCTGACATGAACTCAGTGGCCAGCTCTTTGATTACCTCCCCCTTGGGGGTGCAGTCTTGCCAGGCCACAGAGGAAGATGATGTATCCAGCCTTGATGAGACCTATAAGCAGGGGTCAGATAGAAGGGGAGGAGGTCCTCCCCTATAGGGGACTAGGGAAAGGGCATAAAGGGAGAAGAGCGAGAGTAGGTGGGACTGAAAGAACACAAGGGAGGGGGCTGCAGAGGGGATACAAAATGAATCATTTGTAATAAATAAATGTATAAATAAAGTTTTTAAAAATATATTTTCTAGGCTTTTGAGCTAGGATTCTTCTTCTTCTATTCCTGTTATTCCTAGGTTTGGTTGTTTGATAGTGTCTCAGACTTCCTGGATGTTTTATGCCAAGAATTTCTTAGATTTAATAATTTTCTTTGACTAACGTATCAGTTTCTTCTATTGTATCTTTTATGTCTGAGATTCTCTCTTCCATCTCTTGTATTCTATTGATGATACAAACTTGCATCTGTAGTTCCTGTTCACATACCTAGATTTCCCATCTCCAGGGTTCTTTCACTTTGCATCACCTTTAGTCCCATCTTGAACACTTTTACTCATTTCATTCACTTGTTTGTTTCTTTCTTTCTTCGTTTCTTTCCCTTGGATTTCTTTACGGAGTGTGTTCATTTTTTTCCCATTGTTTGTGTTTTCCTGTACTTCTTTAAGGGATTTATTCATTTCCTCTTTAAGAACCTTTATAATCTTCACAAAGTTAGTTTTACATCTTTTCTCATGTTTCAGCTGTGTTGGAATATTTGAGGCTTGTTGTAGTAGGATAACGTGGCTCTGGTTGTACCATATTGCCCGGGCTATTGTGGACTGTAGTCTTATACTGGCATTTAGGCATCTGGGTTTGGGATGAATATAGGTCTAGGTGCCAGTTTCTGAGTTTGTCTTTGTTGGATGGATATCTTGTTCCTGGGTTTCTATTTTCTCTTTGATCTTCTGGTCTTTGTGGTAGACATGTCTGGCAGCTGGTGTGACCTCTGGCCCAGCAAGGAGTCTCTATTAGAGCTGGGGACTGGACTTCTAGCAGCTAGTGTGGCCTTTGGTCCAGTAGGTAGTCTCTGCTCTTCTGACTGTTAAGGTCTGCACCTGTTCTAGCAAGCCTGGCTAGCAGCTACCTGAGCTGCAACTCTCTGCCTAAGATGAGGTAGGCACATGGCTGTGAGGTGAGAGGGAGTGTTGCTGGGGTGGGACCTTGAAATCTGAGTTGAGAGTGTGGGAAGATTCTGAGGGTAGGGGTGGCTCTTACCTGTTTTGACTGGTGTGGCCTTCACCTGAGCAGTAAATATCCACGTGTATGGACAAGGGAATGGCAGCATGAGCAGATGGTGGGCAGGAAGGAGTGTCAGCAACTTGAATCTCTGGAATTCGAACCGGAGGCTTGGAATGATTCAGAGGGCAATTGGTGATATTACCAGTTCTGACTGGCAGGACCTGCACCTGAATTGCCTATACTAGGCTTCTTGATCCTCAACCCACAAAGATGTGGTTGTCTCTTTTCCTCTGCTGGTCTTTCTCCTACTAGAAGTGGCTTAGAATTATACCTGGTGTGTCCTGCCCTTTCTCTCAAATTCTGAAAGAAAAAGAAAAGAAAATTATTCTCTTGCTTCCTTAAACCTCCTTCTATTTTCCTTTATGGATAAGGAACTGAAAGGAGAATATGGTTTCTCTGGTAACCAAACCAGCAATAACACAGAATACTATAGGCTATTAATGGATAGCTATAAAACCTATTAAGATATGCATATGACTGATGATATAGCTCATCAGGTGAAAGTGCCATTGCCAAGTCTGGTAGCCTGAGTTCAATCCCAAGAACCCACATGGCAGACAGAGAGGACTCATTCCTTCAAGTTGTTCTGTGACCGCCACTGTTGTGCTGTGGTATGTGCCCATATATGTTCACAGACATACATGCTACACAAAAGTATATAGTATATATATATATATATATATATATATATATATATATATATATATA
>NW_026585626.1:1941558-1946279 GCF_907164565.1 Psammomys obesus
TATATATATATATATATATATATATATATATATATATATATATATAGCATTTTAAAGCATTCATAAATATTCATAGTATAATATATAATGTTTATATTACTATAATATGCAAATAAAAGTCTTAAAGTTCTGTATGTGTTTGGAACCAAAATGGGTATTCATAGAAGAAAGCACCTCAAAAGTCAATTCTAGGTGGGGTTTTTTCCTATTTTCTTTCACCAAAATATCCAATATACCTCTATTGATTTTTAAATCAAATAAATATTTAAAGAGAAAAAAAAGAAGACTATTGTCATACAGAGAAATTTGAAAGAAAAGAAAAAGTAATTTCCTCAAAATTATTTGGCCTGCTCCTTAATTTTACAGAAAACTATGGTGTAGGCTTTGATTTTTTTAAATTACTTTATTAGGGGTTCATGAATGCCTCTACCTTTCTTCAAAACTCCAACCTTAGGTAAGAAAGGAAGAAGCTTAGTAGGGACAGGGGACAGCGACAGACTTCCTTAGATTTAGTTCCTTGGGGCAATTCTACTCTTCCTCATCAGGATTCCAACAGTCCAGCAAACAGCAAACAGCAACAGCATGAATCAATGGCAGCCTCCTTGAAGCATTCTCCAAAGTGTTTCACTCTAGAAGTGTCTTGAAGTTCTTTCTCTCTATATATCTCGGGGCTCCTATTTATACCCTCTCAGAGTCTGCACAACCATGCCCCCTACACAAGGTAGTTTCCAGCTGATAAAGATCATGTGCCCCCTCATGAGGCTGTTATCATCTGTGGATAAACTAATGCATTCCAAATGCCACTCTTGGGGTTACAACAAAAACATATTTACATACCATAACTGAGTTTTTAAAGAAACCAAAACTTCCATTACACTGTGGATCACAGTCAGCTGTTTCGCTTTTTGTTGACCACTGACATGCTTCCATGCGTCTAGGCTTTAGCACGCATTCTTCTAAAAGTCATTCTAGCATCACCCTATGTTTCCACAAGATTCTCAACATTCCAAAGAAAAGCCAGTTAGCTACACCCTACATGGATTCTTTCAATTTTCCCAGTCAATTGTAGATTTTTTTTTTAATCCATATTTTTTTCTCTGTTAGAAACCACTTTGCCTTTTTGGTTGGACATTTACCTTATATCTTACCCCACCTCAACTTGATGCTCTGACATGGGCTGTGATTTTACCATAAAAACAAAGCTACTACAAAAGCAGTTTGTAGATGTGATTTCTTCGTTAGTTTTTAAGATGTCCTATTTGGTTAAGAGTTAAAAATGTTTGCCGGAAAGAAGGGTGTTAGAGCTACATAGACTGTTACAATTCTGAGAGAAAAGGCTTCCCCAGTTGAAGTGTTACAGCTCTGAGGGGAAAGATATCCTGGCAGTTGGGAGCTGAGGAATACCACAGAGTCACACTGCATAACAAACCTCACACAAGAGATTTATTGGGAAGGACACAAGAGGGTGGCTACTTCTGCTTAGGTGATAAGCAGCAAAGAACTGAGCAGAAGGCAGGTTAGAGTTTTCCAGGATGAAGATTTCCAGAATGGGGATTAGTGGAATTTAAGTCCTGAGCTTGAGGTGAGCTCCAGGATTAGTGGATTTTGAGCTCAAAGTTAGGTGGGTTTTCAAGCTCGGAGACTAGTAGGTTTTTGAACTCAAGGATTGTTTGGTTTCCAAAACTCGGAAGTGAGCTTAAAATTTTTCCATTACTCTTGCAATAAAATGAACGACCAGCAAAATAAAGAATATTCTCAAATAAGGCTGCGCAGATTTGTTGAGCCACATTTGCACCCCACATCCCAAATTCTTCACATCTCATCCTCCAAATCAACCCTGATGTGTGTCCCACTCCTTTTCCAGGGCTTCTCCTTTGTCCCGATGCCTTGATTTTGTTGTCTGCTTTCAGTTCTCCTTCATCTCTCCTCTCAGGCTGATACAGATGATGGATGGCTTCATTTGTTCCAACAGCCCTGGGTCACCTCAAAGCAGCCTCAGAGAGTTCCCTACCCCTGTTGAGCTTTGGAAGGTCTGTCATCCTTTCTCCTAGCAAACTTTTATCTTTCAGCATCTCTAAACCTTTATACATATTCTTGCATGTCTATTTATAACAGACTAGATTCTGTGAATAATGGACTCCCAAGAAGAATATGTCCCTTTTCTAAAGTGCCCATCCTAGGACAAGGTACAGGCGAAGGGAGGATAACATGAAAAAGAGAGATACAAACTCCTGTGTCTGTGTCTGCTCAGCCTCAGTGCCTGCTTTCTGCTTGAATTATGGAAGCAGAAAACCCAAGGCAGCCACCAGAGTTGAGGAAAATTGAAGGGCCCTATAGCAAGTTCACCTCTGACAACTGAACGTTCATGCGATACAGCTCTCCCACCTTCCTTATGTCACCCAAGCCTTCACTTAGTTTGCCTTCAGCTTGGGTTCACTTGAAGAAGAGGCTCCCGAGTTCATCAGATTCTTGAGTCTGGAAGTTTTGTAGTGTGTGTTCTTAGCTGCCTCCTATGAGCCCTGGGCCAAGCTCAAAACGGAAACAGAAACAAGCCCTGACTAACCTAAAGTTCCAAAGGCAATAACATGGGTTAGGAAGCTGCAAAACTCACATATACAAGAAAGCAGTTGTCAAAGAAAAGCCAGTTAGCAGAGAAAAGCTGAAAATCCCACCTTAGGCTACTGGCCTGGGCCAGGTACAGAGAGACTCAGCGTATCTGCAGTGACCTGTCCCCCTTGCAATGCTAAAACACTTATCTCCGGGTAGAGACCAAAGATGCTAATGAAACGTAATACATGAAATTGTGTGTAGAACTGCATGTAAGAACATGCTTTCAAATAATCCTATTGTAGCTGAAGAGTGGCAACTAATTCCTAGTTAGGCTACAATGGCTGTGATAAAACACCATGACCAAAGCATCTTGAGGAAGTCAGCACAGGAACTCAAGCAGGGCAGGAACCCAGGAACCTGGCGGCAGGAGCTGATGCAGAGGCTGTGGAGGAATGCTGCTTACTGGCCTGCTCCCTGTGGCTTGCTCAGTTTGCTTTCCTATAGAACCTAGGAATACCAGACCAGGGATGGCACCACTGACAATGGGTCAGGGCCTCCCTTATCAATCACTAAATAAGGAAATAACCTTACAGGCTTGTTTACAACCCAGTCTTATGGAGAAATATTCTCAATTTAGATTCCCTCTTATGCAGGAACTGTAGCTTGTGTCAAGTTGGCATAACACACACATCAGTTGCACTAATGGATGACTAACCATGGGGCTCCCCAAGATTTCTGGTGACCCTCATTTATAAAATAAAGGACAGAAGACAGAGAATCTGATTGTCTAGTTCCAGCTCAGTGTTCATTGGTTGACTTGCAGATGGGTTTTCACAAGTGTTCACTGTATTGTTTAGTCCAGAGCAACAGTTACTTGAACCAAAAAGAATGCTGGTCAAATAACCAATAATCCAACATAAAACTCCAGCAGCTTGGGGCTGGAGAGATGGCTCAGTGGTTAAGAGCACTGCCTGCTCTTCCAAACAATCGGGGTTCAATTCCCAGCACCCATATGGCATCTCACATCTGTCTGTAACTCCAGTTCCAAGTATCTGACACCCTCACACCAATGTTCATAAAATAAAATTAAATAAAGTATAAAAAAATCCAGCAGCTTGATTTATGTCTCCTCCCTAGTAAACAACTACATTGAAATAATCTTGATTTTCAAGCTCCAAATAAAAAGTCCATCATAATCAGCTTAGATAGATATGTGATTTGTATTGACCTTGACATTTTTATAGTACAAATGAACAATAATGATTTTCATACATTTTCTGACTTGAAGTAAAATACAGATCTTAACAGTAATTGAAATACTACGCAAATTGGTTGCAAACAGTACAGAAATTTTTATTAATGCTTTACTGATATTTGTAAATATCAAAATGCCTTTCAGTGTTTGTGGTTTCCTTTGAAACTGCTATTAAGTGTACTGAGCAGGCACAGCTGTTAAACGTATTTCATTTAGACCGACAAGGTTTTGAAAATCATGGCCCTTTTTTCCCCAAAAGTCAAACCAATTCTAAGGCAGCTAAATTGCTGTCATCCATGTAGGTGGCTCTTTTTGATTTACGCAGAGGCAGTAGACTGGAGCAAGAATGAGCAAGCTGACTTAACCAACCCACTCTACACTGCACTCTGAGTGCATAATAAATGTCTTAAACAGACTTTGGACATTTGCAAAAACTTATTATATATTGACGCTTAAAGCAATTTAAATAATACTCAAAGATGGAAATTACCCAAAGTGCATTCTAAACTACATGAGGTTATTTTCTGCATATTCACAGTAATGAAAGAAACCAGAAGCAATACAAATGTCCAGTGCCAACACAATACTCCAGCATACAAAAAATGCACCAGCTAGATATGTCTTATTGTGTCATTGGAATGGGGAGTATGAAGAACACAAATCTACTTATGAGACACAATATTGCAGGAAAACATAACACCCAAATAATTTATAAATGCACACATATAAAAACAGGATGTACTTGAAAAGTGATAAATTTTTTCATTAGAAAGCACATTAGCAAGTATTTTAAATTTCTATTATATTCATTTCTGTGTTTATGTGTACATGTGTGTGAACATGTGTATATGTATATATGTGTGTTTGTGTGTGTGTATGTGTGTGTATGTTTGTATATGTGTTTTTGTGTGTTTGT
>NW_026585626.1:1946289-1980878 GCF_907164565.1 Psammomys obesus
TTTGTATATGTGTTTTTGTGTGTTTGTGTGTATATATGTGTGTGTGTGAGTGTGTGGATGTGTGGATGTCTGTGTTTGTGTGTGTGCGTGCACACAGGACGTGTAGAGATGAGGAAACAATCTGTGGGAGTCAGCTCTACCCTCCCACCATAGGCACCCCAGCCATCAAGCTCAGGTCGTCAGGCTTGACGGCAAGCCACCTTCATTAGCTTAGCCGACTTGCTGTCCTGCTTAGAGGGTATTTTAGGTGTTATTTTTAGTAAAATTGTTAAAGATTACTTTTAGTGAACCTCCTATTAACTTTAAAATATGGAATTTTACATTAACATTCCCGGAATAACAAAAAGTAGATAATCCCTGTACTTAAGCAGTGAAGTACTAAACCTTCTGGATGGGTTTATCTTTTTTCTAATTTTTAAAATTTTTTAATTTTTTATTTATTATAATTTATTCACTTTGTGCCCTAACTGTAATCCCCTCCCCTGCCCGCTTCCTCCCTTGTCCCCTCCAATGCCTCTCCCCTAATCTAATGATAGGGGAGGTCCTCCTCCCCTTCCATCTGACCCTAGCCTATCAGGTCTCATCAGGACTGGCTGCAATGTCTTCCTCTGTGGCCTGGTGAGGCTGCTCCCCCTCAGGGGGATGGTCAAAGAGCCAGCCACTGAGTTCATGTCAGAGACAGCCCCTGTTCCCCTTACTAGGGAACACACTTGGAGACTGAGCTGCCAGGGGCTACATCTGTGCAGGGGTTCTAGGTTATCTCCATGAATGGTCCTTGGTTGGAGTATCAGTCTCAGAAAAGACCCCTAGGCCCAGATATTTTGGTTCTGTTGCTCTCCCCTGTGGAACGGATGGATTTTTCAAAGCTCTACTGATTTGTAATTCACAATGATCACTCAGCATTTACACACACACACACACTGAAAAAGAACTTCTCACCACTTAAATGCAACACTATACATTTTGTAAAATATTCTTTAACAGAGTGACTATTACAATTATAAGTATATAAACATATTTTCTTTACTTTCTGGATAATGAAAATAAATTTTCTATGTCTTTTTTGCCTGTTTTTTTTTTCTCTCATTTTTAAAATAAGGTAATCGAAACTACTTTTTCGGGGGTGGGCAGCAAGCTTCTCAGGTTATTTGGGTTCAATACAGGAAGAAATAGGACAAGAAACAACCATTACAGACACTGACATTCAGTGCCAAGTTTGCACACTTGGTTCTTGTTTTGCAGAGACGAAGCATGTGTGAATTTTGTACACCTGTTGGCTGATTTAAAAATACTGTGTTCACAACAACCCTAGTAGCCTCAACTTTTAATTGGATGCTAAAAAAATCACTTGCAGTCATCAGAAAGTTCAATATCATAAGTAAAAAGATAATAAGCAAGTAGTCTTCGGAAAGCTATATTTACTTAAAGAAAGAAGACTAAATTGGCTTGCCAGGGAGAGGAAAAGTGTTACCTTCCTTGGAGGACTGTATTCCCAGTAAATGTGTTTCAAGACAGAAATTGAAGGAGAAACCACATAATACCTTCATCTGTCCGTCTGTCTGTCTGTCTTTGTCTCCAAAGTGGCACATCTCTCCACAGCTCTAGAAAGGTCAAGAAAAATTTTTTTTCTATTTTAATCTTTTAAGCTTACTATTTTTAATAAATGTTTCGTCATGGCCTTACTATTGCTAAAAAAAAAAAAAAAAAAAAAAAAGTGGTTTTTGTTTTGTTTGTTTGTTTTTACCCTTTTAGAATGTCCTCTTATTCAGAAGTCAGCATAATCTCTGCAAAAACAGCTTCCAAACTGAAGCTTAAACTGACATTGCACTGCCTCGTGTGTCCACAGCACAACCTATGAGGTCTGTTTCAGAGGAATACAACCTGCGAGGTCTATCTCAGCACCTTCTTGCCCAGGTTTTTTGGTTCGCTTATTATGGAATGACAGTATGTGTTATGAGTCCAGAATAGTTATGCTGCAGGAATGGCTTTCATTTTAATCTTGCCTTGACTCGTTTTCTTTCCATTCACCAAGGCGGAAGGAAGTCTTGGCTGAAAGTCATGGAGAGTGCTGGTCTGCGCTGTTCTCACTGTCCCTTGCTCTCTGGCTTAGGGACTAAGCGGCAGAGGAAGCATTGGCTGCAGCCCAGTGAACTATCAGTCACCACAGGTAAACTTAGAGACCTAGAAATCATAGGTCAAAGAGCCAGCAAAGAATAGAGCACTGCTACGCTTGTAAGCACACCTAGTACAAAATAAATCAGGTGTCCGCTGACATAAGATGGGGGTAAAGTGGAAAAAACGCTCATTGCTGTGGACTTTGAGTCAGGAGATAACGATTGGAAATGAGTGTTTCCATCAGAAATGTGGAGAGGTCAGGTGAGTGCTCTGTGAACATCCTCGGCTTGCACAAGACCAGTAACAGTGTGGTGGGCCATGGAAGTAGTGTCCGGATCGGTGCTCCCTGCATGATAATAACCTAACTGGGCACGTGTGAGTCTTCTCTTTGCTAGAATCATGTCACAAGTGATCCTAATAACTCTGTGCTCTGAAGCTAAGACTTCCACACACATCTTTTCTGGGTGTTTCACGCAGAGTATAGAAGGAAGGACATGTTTTTATCAAGTTTTGCTCCATCCTTTTTGAATTTAGATTTAATTTATGATTACGTGTAAATTGAGAAGGCTATGCGTGTGTGTGTAGGTGTCTGCAGAGGCCTGAAGAGGCCACTGGATCCCCTGGAGATACATAAGGTTGTGAGCCATCTGACACAGGTTAGTTGGGATTGAAGTCAGGTCCTCTGCAGAAGAGCAACACAAAATCTTATCTGCTGAGCCATCTCCAGCTTCTCAAGCCATTCTGTATGACCTCAAATCAGCTAAAATTTGGGAAAGACCCATATTAGTTTGCTTTGTTTTTTGGTGATAAAACACTAACCAAAACCAATGTACATAGGAACGGGTTTATCTCAGCTTACAGTTTAACATGCACCATCAAGGGAAATAAGGCAAGGGACTCAAGCAGGTACCAGAGACATGAACTGAAGCAGAGGCCGTGGAGGAACACGGCCTGCTGATTGCTCTGTCTGGCTTGCTCGACTACCTTTCTCACACATCCCAGAACTGCCTTCACCACAGTGAGCTACCTCCTTTCCATCAATTAAAAACTAAGAAATGCCATACAGACAATCTGATCTAAGGAATTCCTGAGTTGGTATTCCCTCTTCCCAAGTAACTCTGGGTTATGTCAAGTTGACAGCTGAAGCTAACGGACTATGACGCTGTTGTAGGACATTATACCCAGGGAGACAAGAGCTCCTCCAGGAAGCTTCTCCTTCTTCCATGTCAGCCATCTTTACTGCTTGTATATGCATGGAGAGGGAAGGGCCCAGGGAATCGGGTCAGCTTTGGGGACTTCAGGAAGCTCTTTTTGAATTGTTTGTTTTCTTGAGCTTAACAAGTTCTCCTATAGATGTTCCAAACTCATCTTAGATGTTCCCTTAGCACATCCTACTCTTTCGCCTCTATAAACATACTATCTTAAGATACCCTGTTGTTTCACCTCCCTTTCATAATCTGTATCTTAAGAAGTTTACCTCCGAGGAAGAAGGTTTTATCTCAGAGGCAACTGCTATACAACAGCTACCACCTTTTAGTATTAGTATTAGTATGAGTTTTAGTTTTAGTATTAGTATGAGTTTTAGCTTTAGTATTATTTAATCTATTGTGGGACTCTTCTATTAAGGTCAAAGTCTGGCATTTCTGGATGGCCTCTGAGCCTAGTATAATATGATGGACTCCCTTCATAGCTGGGTTACCTCTCCTCCTCCTGATCTGGGAACCCGAGATCTTCTAAGGAGCATCACACAGCCCTCAGGGAGATTACAAGCTCAACCCTTTACTGATAAGAAACTGATTCAGTGTGCAGCTGAGGATTCCTGGAAACACCCACCCTATGCTGATGTCTTGGTGTCTTGGCTTTCAACCAATGACCTTTAACCATACCTGGAGTTCTTTCCCACCCATAGGATAATTAAGTTTTGTGTTCCCCTTCTTATGATAGGGCTATGCTAACACATTCACCCTCAAAACCCCTCACACTGTCCAAGGTTTCTAAGACCCTGTTTCACACAAAATAAAGGGGACAGCAGGCCAGTACCATCTATTTCCCCATGACCGGCTTAGACTTTTACGAGTCATTTATTTTGGGGAAGAGTGGGTTCCTCTTCTCTCGAAAAGATCATCACTGGACCCCCAGTGCTTGGCTGGCAGTCAGCTACGTGCTGCTGGCTGCCCTGAGCTTCTGCTATTCACCAGCACGTCAGCACAGATCACTGCTGCTATCTTTCTTGCGTCCCTCTGCCCATCACAGTGTCTGTCTGTGAGAGCAAGTGGCCAGCTGTTCCCAAAGCAGCCATTTTGCCTGCCTGGTTCCAGGCTCCCATCTTTGCCTCTCTAAGTTTTTGAAGCTCCGAGCTACCCTCCAATACTGGCTGCTCTCAAAGCAACCACCAACCCACCAAAGTGAGGCCAGGCCCTCATTGCTGCCTGGCTTGGGTTCCAGAGCCCTGAGTTCCTTTGGCTCCAGTGTCTCACCCTTTTCTGCCTGGATTGTGCAGCTCTGTTTCTGCCCAGCAGCAGCAGCAGCAGCAGCAGCAGCAGCAGCAGCAGCAGCAGCAACACAGAACTACAGCCATGTCCCTGGAGCCCAGGCTCCTGTCAGATATGGAACAACATTCTATCATATATTACATCCCAACAGTTTCCCTCAACCTTTGCCCTCCCCCAACACCTCTCTCCCCCAGATATACCACCCCTTTGCCCCCCCCCTCAGAAAAGAGCAGAGCTCCCAAGGACATCAACCAAACATGACATAACAAGCTACAATAAAACCAGGCACACACCATCACATCAAGGCTGGACGAAAAGAGTTCCATAAGTAGGCAGGACAGTTAGGAAAAGCACCTGCTCCCACTGATAGGATTCCCACAAGAACATCAAGCTATTCATCCATAACATACATGCAGAGGACCTCGGTCAGACCCCTACAGGCTCCCTGATCTCTGTAAGCCTCCGTCAGTTCTGGTCAGTGGATTTTTGTCAGCCCTGTTCTCGTAGTGTCCCTTGATCCCTGCAATCCTTCCTCACCCTCCTCCACAGGGCTTCCCAGTTCCACCTAATGTTTGTCTGTGGAACTTTGCATCCGCTCCCATCTGTTGCTGGATGAAGTCTCCCTGGTCTCTTTGATGGTGATTCTGCTAGGCTCCAGTACCAGAACACTGTGTAGTCAGGACAAACTCAGACACCACCTTTAGATAATTCTTGTACTTCTACTCAGACATGGTTCTGAAGAAATAGTCATGAATTTGTGTATATTCATCCCTGTTCTAATCATAAGGCATTTGTGACTACAGTTAGAAAACCCGAATTAGCAGATTTCTGGTCAATTCTATCGCAGGTCAGGGAGGGCCAGAGCTAAACAGTCTCTTCTGGACATGTCAGGATTTCTGCCCTCACGACTCGTCGCAGCTGGGGTTGCTGAAACAAGAGTAAACCAGTCAGTATTCCAGCATGGCGTAGGAAGGGGTTCTTAAACCTCTAAGCCTGAAGGTTATTGACAGTATATTATGGGAGAGGGAGAGTAATTTTCTTTAAAGGCGTGGTTCCTGATAGGTCAACCTTGCTCCAGTGAGAGAACCCACACCCACAAGTAAGTGGGCAACACAAATTGAAGTTGATTAAAGAAAAAAGGAGGACACAAAGTTGGGGGTCAGGAAGGAGGGGTAAATGTGAGAGGAGTTGGGATGAATATAATCAGAACACATTGTATGACACACTCAAGTAATCAGTAAAATAATCTTTTAAAAATAATTTTCCCATATTCTTACCAGCATAGATTTTTTTATGATGGCCATTTTGACAAATTTTATCTGAAATTTGATTTGTCTGCTACGTTTGTTGTAGTTGCTGCCTGGGTTGGATGTTTCCCAAAAACATCTTCCTGCATCACCTTTGCATTTCCTATGCTTTTTAGCTGCTCTGTAAACTCTTTCTGGATCCCAGGACCCTTTGTCCCTCTTCTTAGAATAGCCTTTCTTTTTAAAAGTTTATTTTTAAGCATGTGTGGATGTGTGTGTATTCATGTGTGTATATGTATGTTTGCATGTGTGTATGTGTGTGTACAAGTGCCTATGGAGTCCAGGAGAGAGTGTTGGATACCCTGAAGCTGAAGGTACAAATGAAGTGTTGAGAACCAAACTCTGTTCTCTTCAACCACAATGTGTTTGCTTCAAATCACTGAACCATGTCTCCAGCCCTGTCTTCCTTTTTCACATTGATGGTCATCAATCATCAAGCCACATGGAGAAAACTTCTAGTCTATCTTATCACAAAAATTTGATATAATTTTAAAGTGTAGCAATACCTAGTTCGTTGAAGGAAGTCTCTAAGTTTTCTGGATAAGCGAGGCTGCTTTATACCCACACCATTCCAGAGATTTTAATACTATCACATTGAAACTTTTGCCTCACATTTCATATACTTCTCCCTCTCAAGCAAGCAGTCATGAAGCTTAGCTTTGGGTCCGCCGGATGTTAAATGCATGACCTTCATATACTTATGACTCCATACCTATAAACTGGAAACAAAATTTCACATATGACCAAATGGGTTTGTGAAGATCAAGTACAATAATACCAACAAGCCATTTCAGAGCTGAAAAGGATTATATTATGTAACATCTTGATCACACTGTTGGTGATTTGGGGCATCTATCAGTATCTGCTACGTGCCAGAACAACTGATGCTTGTGCGTTGTCTAACTGCTTGCTGTTGTCATTTCATAGGTCAAAAGGTCATACTTTCGTGAGTTCTTGACTTTTTAGAGCCTAGGACATGGTTGTTTTTAAAAGGAAAGCAGACTAGATGTCAGCGGTGGGTGCTAAACATACAGGACAAAAGTGTACATATATTTATGCATGTTTATGTACGCAAATCTATACATCTGTACGCCCTTTATATTATTGGGGGATGTTTAGAAATGCAACCATCCTCTCCCTTTTTAAGTTTTGTTACAGTCTTTGAAAATTCCATTTATGTATACAACATACCTTAATCATTCCTACTTCCCTCTCCTCCGACGGCCCCCAGGATATACCTTCACATACTGCTCTAAATTTTGTGTCCTCTTATATATTTCTTAAATTTATTCATTCGCTTTTAACCCACTGAGTAATTCTCTGCTTTCAAAATTGCCTTCTACATGTCTGAGTGTTTTGCCTGCATGTGTGTGTATGTACTGTGTGTGGGACGCCCACGGAGGTCAAAAGAAGGCGTTGGATCCTCTGGAACTGGAGTTACATTTAGTTGTCTGCCTCCATGCTGGTGTTCGAACTGAACCTGGGACCTGTGCAACAGTGCTAAGTGCTCCCAGCTACTGGGCCACCTCTGGAGTTTCTACCCTCTCCCCTTTTAAAGAACCAGTACGTGAAAGTATTGTCATAAATCTTAAAATAACCTTTTTGGTTTTGCATCCTCATCTCAAAGAAAATGCTTTAAATTTGTGGTATTTCTTCTCCCCCTTATAGTTTAAATTCGGTCCTGTAGC
This sequence comes from Psammomys obesus, assembly GCF_907164565.1. NCBI lineage: Eukaryota > Metazoa > Chordata > Mammalia > Rodentia > Muridae > Psammomys > Psammomys obesus. Next base: position 1,953,892 of record NW_026585626.1, read on the forward strand.
ACTTACCATTTCTTCGGCCTACAAACAAAATATAGGATTCAGTTCTGAGAAGAGAGGCTATGAGAAAAACGAAGCAGCTCCTGTCTCGGGGCAGTTTTATTTACAAGTTCTGACTCATTCTGATTCAGGTAAGTTAGGGTTTAAATTAGACTGCCTCTGTTGGGCACGTTATACTGATCCAAAAATGGCACAGGGTGAAGAGAGGTGTGACAGCCACGTACAGTGATTCATTTTTGGCCACAATTAGACTTTCTCCATCACCCGCCAAGTGTCGACAGTCTTAGGTATGGATCTGCATGGCCCCTGTTTCAGGCTTCGTTGACTTCTGGTAATCTTCCTCAGTTACTGAACAGTATTGATTCTATTTCCACACATCTCAATGTAATCGGTTTCTCCTTAAGCGTCCCCATGGACACCAGAGACCAACTTGACCTGTTAAATAAGCAGAGTTATAAGCAGAGTTATATCCTGTTAATATTTTCTCTCTGCTAAGGTGAAGTTAGACACCACCAACTGAGGCAACTTTTAATTTGTTCTTAAAATAGGACAAATGAATCTGGACGACCTACCCCTCTTGGTCCATATCATTGGCAGTCAATCAGTAGTAGAATTGGTATCAAAGGTATTGGGGGACAGAGAATGACTTGCACACAAAAGAAAAACTAGGCCAAAGGGCTCTGGAATCATTAAATTTAAATCCTTCAGCTATCTCTTTTTAGGTATTTGCAGTTGTCAACAAATACAGAAGTACAAAGCATGAATATTCAGTCCTCTGTATATTCCTAATATAAATGCATTAAAAATCTATCATTGTAGAACATTAGTGGTCTCGCTTGTAGAATATACATAATCTTCATTTTAATAATAAATTTTAAAATTCAAAATGCTTACAGGAAAATAACACAAAGAAATAAATCAGTCTGTATAACCTCACGTAATAATGTTACAAAAGTCAATTTCTGGATTAATGGAAAGTAAATTTCAACATTTTCCAACATACAGCCTTTGCCCCGCGCGATGTCAATGTATTCATGTTAAATACTCTCCACTATTCTCCAGCTGAGTCTGCTTCAAGGCACGGGCTGCACCTGGAGTTGAGCACATAGTAAGAAACCAACAATTATCTATTGGTGAGAAACAAACTCCAGAGTGTGCTGTTCTAGGTGCCTTTCATATTTCTCATGGCGATAACGTAAACTCTTTGTCCTCTTTTTCAAATATATCACCAGTTAGATACTCTCCCTCTACGGCAATGTAACACTATTTCTATTTAAATCCCACGCTTCTATGTTCTAGGAACAAAATACTACCTTCAGACTTCATTGTTATTAAGAGAAGTGCAATTGGCATTATGTCTTCAGAAGACATCAGTAAAAGAAACTGGGTGCAAGAGACACAGTTTGGGTTATGCTTCACACTTCCAGAGGGATCAGAAAGATCTTGCATAATTATATATAAATACATCTCCTCTTGACAAGAATACTCCATTCCCCACACTCAGATTCCAAAACTACTGATCCAAAACATACATCTCCCTCTATGAAAGATAGTTTATTCAAAAAAAAAAAAAAAAAAAGAGTGCCCATGGCCCAGGAATTCAGGTTGACCATATTAAAAATATCCGTAAGTCCATGAATTCTTAAATCTCCTTTCTATACCTTGCATCTTCGATGTTGACCTATACTGGCTAACGTATCATAGTAAACCCTTTGTATGTCCCCTTTGAAAACCACAAACTCTACTAAATCCAATTCATCACACTCACCTTCAGTCTCTTTAAATAAATCAAGCAGCTTCTTCATGTTGCCCAGTAGTCGAGAGGCACCCCAATCTCCAACACGAGCTCTCTAAAATCTCACCTGGTAGAACAAGTCTATAATGTTGGTTACTTAAAAGACTGAAGCAAAAGGATCACAAGGTCAAGGCCATCCTGGGAAGCCTAGTGAGAACCTGTCTCAAAATCAAAAAATGTACCTGGGATGGATGGAGCTCGGTGGTAGATCACTTCCCTGGCATGCATGAGTCCCTGGGTCAATCTCCAGTAACCAACACTACCTTCCGCCACCCCAAAAATAAAAGATGGCTTTTCTCTGGTTCCATATTTCTTCCCCATCCTGTCCTGACCAATGAGTCTTTACTCTGTTTCTTTAAGACAACAGAAGCTACCAAGAGCAAACTTTCAGGAACAGCCCACCATCACTGCCCCACTCCCACCCCCCACACACACACACCAGCACCAACCATCGGTGACTCTGGCGTTCTCCCTACTTCCATAGCTGATAAAGTCTGAAGTCAAACGTTTTCTGGGTGGTAGCTTTGAGCAGCTATATCTTCATGATTCTTACTAACATTTCCCAATTGCAAGGAGCTTGAAGAACTTGAATAGAATACTTAATAACAATGTGGTGATACAAAATTTATTTTATTCACTTGAGACAGGTCACAAAAGAAGGAAAGATCTGTACAGCATTCACAACTGATCACGGGCCATAACCTGAGTCACAATTATACGACCGAGTTGATGATTTATACAAGTTACTAAACACCAAAGGGTTGTCTCCTGCGAGACTATTGATCATATATGATATTAAAGACTGGATGTCATGAAAAATGCATCTAGCATGTATTCTCGTCATGTTTATTTGTTTTTATCCCCTTTCACATTTGTTAATTTTACATAGGTAAAAGAAACAAAACAGGACTGAGAAGGTGGCTTAATATGTTAAGCGTTTGCTGCCAAGCCTGAGGACCTGACTGCCTGAGTCCCTTCCCCTTCCCCTAGGTCCACATAGTTGAGGGGATTACAAGAAAAAACAAAAGACTCTTATAAGCTGTTCTCTGACCCCTCATATATGCTTCATAGCATATGCATGACCCTGAGACATGTATGCACTAACACACACACACACACACACACACACACACACACACACACACACTAAGTAAATAAATGTAAGAAAACTATAAAGAAAATAAATTACAATATTAGTTCTACTCTGTGGGAGGCAGAGAAGTATCAACCACCACGTCATGCCCAAATTATCCCAGAAATGGTGACTGTGCTTCTTTCCTGGAAGGGAAGGCTGTTTTATCAGATGCAATTAACGATTGTGATGGGAGCGATCGTTCTGCATGTTCTGGGTTGGCCTTGTGTGATCACAAGGATCCTTAACAGAGAAAGAAGAGTCAGGAAAATGAGACAGAGGAAAATCTATCTAGAGAAGAAGTCACAGTGACCAAGTACGTGACATATTCAACCTAGGCTGGGACTTGAAGATGGTGGACCAGCAACAATGACATCAGGTGGACTCTGAAAGCCAGAAAAAGGAGCAAAACGGGTCCCATCCCCCAGCCTCTGAATAGAAGCTCGGATCTGCTGACCCCTTGATCCATCCAGTGAGACCGAGGTTGAACCTCTAGGTTTTTAAAATAATAAATGTATAGTGTTCTAACCTACCTAACTTATGGCAATCTGGCACTCAAAAAGGAACTAAGATACAGGCCTCCTACCCATCACCACGTGTCTGCCACCGCCTTGCCTGCTCCTGTCCTAACCAGACAGCTGCTTTCTACTTTAACCCTCCCGTGGATGTGTGTTTAAAGAGAGGCATGTGTATTTGTTTCTCTTTCTTCTCTCTTCTTTTACTCTCATCTGTGCTTAGAATCCTTCTTAAATTTTGAATTCATTTTTAATATTATACTTCTGTTAATTCTTTGATAATATAATCCCCATCAAATTTCAATTGCAGTTCTTCACAGAAATTGAAAGGAAATTTCATATGGAAAGTAAAGTGACCCAAGATAACCAAACCTATCCTGAACAAGAATTAAAAAAAATAAATAAATAAAAACAAACTTTGGAGATATAAACATCACAGATTTCAAGTTACACTACGGAGCTATAGCAATAAAATCAGTGTGGCATTAGCATAAAAACAGATTCACTGATCAATGTAATAGAATCAATAACCCAAATATTAGCCCACACTTCTACAGCCACCTGATTTTCTCTTTGTTGACAAAGAGACTTCTAATGCAGTGTGGAAAAAAAAAAAGACATTTTCAACAAATTCTGCTGTTCAAACTGAATAGCTACAGGTAGACAAATGAAACTCAGTCTTTCTCTCTTACCTGGCATAAAACTCAATTCCAAATGATCAGGGACCTCAACACAAAACCTGATATCCTGAATCTGATAGAGAGGAAAGTAAGTAATATGCCTGAACTCACTGGCATAGACAAGAATAGGCTTTCCGAACAGGACCTAACACAGGCATTAAACCAGCAGTTCATAAATGGGACCTGGAGACACCATCACTTGAGTAAAGAGGCAAGCTACAGAATGGGCAAACATCTTTACCAGCTATACATATTACAGAGGATAAGTATCTAGCATAGACAAAGGAAGAAAAAAAACCAAAACATCATGAAAATGAACAAACCAACTTAAAAATAGGACACGAAACTAAAAAGAAAATTTTTAAAAATTAAAAAAAAATTTTTTTTAAATATAAATTTCCTATATAGAGTGTATTTTCATCACCTCCAGTCTCTCCTCACATGGCTTGCCCACGCCCTGGGTGAAGACCATGATCACTAATAGCCACCAAGCCTGAAATATCCTTTTCCTCCTTGCAAACCTTTCCAGGCTGTTTGCTCTTGGTGGTGGTGGTGGTGGTGGTGGTGGTGGTGGTGGTGGTGGTGGTGATGGAAGCGGATTATTGTTGCCGTTGTTGTTTATGTGAAAACTGATTCTACAGAGCTTAGCATGACCTCAAATATCAAAAATCTTCATCAACGTACTAACATAGGACATTCAGACCCTCAGTAATTTCTCCTTCCTCTCAGCAAAGAACAATATTAGCTCACAACTATAAAATATATTCTTGGTGTCTGGCCATCTGCCTGGAAAGTGCACAAAGGTTTACTTTTCAGGAAGGATTTGGGGAAGTGTTCTTGGGAGAGCCGCGGAGCATGGGGGGGAAGGCAGGAGGACTATAAGGCAGGACAGTAGCAGCCACTGATCCCACAGGAGGCTCCGTAGCCTTGTGGTCCTTCAGAAATGTTACAGACTAAGCAGGCCCCTTATTATCCCCTTCAGTCCATCATTTCTTGCCAGGTGATCAGTTGCTTATGGAAAGAGGAAGCTTTTTTTGGTCCTGGAAGAACAAAGCAAAGAGATCAGATCAGCTGAGAGCCACCACGCTCGGCTGCCACCTTTACTCCTTATAGCTGGGAGAATGGGAGACTTGATCAAGCAGGAGCTCAGCTATGTCACTGCATTCCCAGCCACAGTGCAGTGTGGTTTGCAGTTTGTCTGTCTGTATCTACTGTACTAGCCTTTCTGGTGGCTTTAGAAACAGTAAATAGTTGGAACAAAAATCTGTCATATTATTGACATTTTTTTTAAAATATGGATAAAATCATCTAAAGTGATGCTGACATGCAATCCTTCTTTCAGGACGTGTCAGGTATCTCATGAGTAAAGGCTCTTGCTGTTTGAGAATCTGATTCCCATCTCAGAGATCCTCAATGGAGAAAGGAGAATGATGGCTTCCACATGCTCTTTCCCAACACACACACACAGAGAGAAAGTAAATGTGATTTTTAAAGCATCAATAATAGCAAGCTGAACACCCATATTCATCTCTCTCAGCTTCCTAACTGCAAATGAAAATGGACCAATTAGCCCTTGTGAGGCCTCCTGCCCTAACAACGCCTCCACCAGGATGGTCCATACCTCCAAACTCTGATCCAAAACAAACGCTTCCTTTCTTACGTTGCTTTTGTCTGGCATTTTGTCACAGCTATGAGAAAAACAAGTGACACACCAGAAAGCAGAATTTATCTGCACAGTTTGCGGTTCCATGTTGGATTCACGAGCCTGTGAGTCTGGACTACTGTCCTTTTCATTCTTACAACAGATCCTTTGCCTGGGACCACTGTCCCCTTTAACATCCTGTGACCAGGCCAGAAAGCTAGCAGAGACCACTCCCATCTCCAGTTAGCTCTTGCTCTTGGGCCTAATAAAATTTCTTATACAGAAATCATCAGTTTCCTTTCTCTGGTCCCCACTACCAGAACTGGGGCTGTAGATAAAATACAAGCCAGCATGTCCATGACTGAGGGTTCGATTCTCAGCAGTGAAAAAGAGAGAGGGAGGGAGGGAGAGAGTAGAGAGCGAGCACTCCACTTACCATCTTACTTGCTATACAGAGCCCGCACAGCCACAGAAACAAGGATGGGGAAAGATAACCTTGCTGCAGCTTGTAGCGTGTGTCACACACATGGGGGCAGGCATTTCATAACCATCACCTTTTCACTTTCTACAGTACAGCAAGGCGTTTGAAAGTTCATTTTATAGAGAGATAAAATAGTAGACACAACTGACCAATAGATTTCCCAAGACACCCATAAGAGATTTGACGTGCTCACCTACATGTCTCCAATCCTCATTTCTTTTCTGTTGGATTACGTTGTTTAATTGACACGTACCCTCCCCCAAATTTCTGGAACCAGAAGCTTAGGGGTTCAGTTCATTCCTTGCATTTCATACCCCATTTATGCCACTGTCTTAGGACACCTTTCTATGCAGAGTAGGGTTATACCTCTTCCTGTACACATCAGACCATCTCCTGATTACTGAGGTTCAGTATTCTTTGCTTGTTTATCAGTTGCAATCTGTTCTTTGCCAACTCCTCATATCCTGCACAGAGAACTCATAAAACCTAACAGGCCCTTCCCCGAGAAAGCTGTGGGCCACGGCAGGGTGTGAGCTTCACACCCTTATTACACAGTTTAGGGGAGCTATCCATTTGGTCTGGTGTTCTCAGTCTGTGGAAACCGGTTCCCCACTCCCTACGCAGAGCGCTATGCTATCTCTTGAAGGGCTTGGTGGAAACCAAACACTGAGTAAAAGCTGGCCCCTAAATCTCATATTTGTTTTGCGGACCTTCAACCACTCCTCTTAAAGAAAAAAATAAAATGTAAAAATGGGAAATGATGACACGTGTCCTGGCCAAATAGGTAGGTTAAAATGCACTTGTTTTTAAAGAGTGGGAATGGAACCAAATCCAATCTACCACTGACTTGTGCACAAATGTGACAATTTTCCAAGTGGGAGAAACTCCGGGGAGGGAAGTTGAAAGATGAGATAGTTCTGTCCGAAGCCCATTCCTAGATGCTAGAATCAGAGCAGGAAATTTATTCAAAAGCTTGTGTAACGCACTCCTGACAAATGTCCTCTCTAGTCCACCCCTCTGGCCCCACCACATTTCTCTGTTTGGTTATAAATTAGTCTAGGTTCTCTGAAAAAAATGGAACTTATAAAATAAAGGTTCAAGAATCCAGTAGCTGTTCTGTTCATGAGGCTGGATGTCTTAGCTCAGTTTTCAGTACATACCAGAATCCCAAAGTGGTTTCCTGGCCAGGTGACTGACAGGCCCAGATGTGGAGCAGATCAAAATGTCTGTCTCCACTCATTACCAGAGGTAGATTCAACTCTTTTAACCAGGAAGCCGAAGGATGGGCAGTTAGGATGTTTTCCTTTCTAGGTTCAGAGGGAAGGAGGAGGTGGGATACAGAGCTGATCCTGAGGAAGAGGTAGAACAGCAGTGCCTTCAAGGCTACCAGTCTCCATCTAGATAATGAATACAACCCCTCCATCCCCCCCAAACAACCTCGCTTTTCCACAGTCTGACATATTCTCAATGACAAGCATGGCTCTCCATGTGGGCCAGGCTGCTCTGTTCTTAGCCACCCTCCAATGTGTGCTTGATTCTCAGTCCCCTTTCTGAAGAGCTTGCATGTTCTTCCCAGCCTAAAACAATCACCTGCCACGTCTATTCAAATCCTTCCCAGCCATTAGACCTGCCCTGGTGGCCCCCTCTGGGGCTCCTTTGTGTGCGAGCATTTCTAAACACGTCACTTCTTAGCACGTTCCCTGATACACAGCCATTCATCACAGCAAGTGTTCATCCAGCTGCTCAATGTGGGCCCAGATTTTCCTGTCTTTTTCTTTCCATCATTTTTACATTTGGTCACAAGACGAAGACAAGTAGATTTTTTTTTTTCTTAACCTGTTCCATTCAAAATAAGGGCAAATACCAGGAAATCAATATACTTTTACCTGAGTTAAAATTACTAAGTACCAATTTACTTCTCTTCCTTTGTTCCAGCAGTTTGGTATTGTTTTGTTTTGGTCTCCTCTGATAAGAACCCGATCGGTTTAGAATTTTTAGGAAGTGGGGGAGGGCTTTAAAATTTTCAGAAGCATTCCCACTGATATTCAGCGAGTGTGGCGCTGCTGTTTGTAGTGGCCCGCCATGATGTAGGCTCAGTTCTGCCAAAACGTTCTCAAAAGCTAGAATCTGTTCTACTGGATGGATATTTCTGACTAATTTGAATGTCACATGATTTTTTTTTTTTTCTTCATGGGGTTGTGGTAATTATCTAGACAAGAGATTGGTAGCCTTGGAGGCTGTAAGGAACATTAGGCAAACATAGAAAACTACAAGCACATAAACCAAGCCATGGAGGAAAACATAAAGTACCTACACACACACATACATGTACATTCCACATACACAGGTACTACACATCTCATGAACACATATACACACATACATACAGTTACACAAATGCACACACAGGCCTATCTGCACACATATATACATACATGCATAGTCATATATACACAAACACATGGACATATATGCCTCATACATATTTGCACACATACATATGAGTTCACATGCATATACCTACACATAGACATACATATGCACATACAAATGCGCATGCATGTACCATATACATATCTACGTATGTACACATATTTGTACATGTACAGACACGAAGACACACATATTCACATACACATATATTCCACACATACAAATATACATACATGCACAGAGGCAGACACATCTGTGTGCACATACATATATCTGGAGTTTCTTCGGGAAGTGTTGCCATTATCGTACAGGAAGGCCACCAACCTTGGCAAAAAGCTGAAGCAACAGGAGTGAATGAGCACGGGTGCTGACCTGAGGAAGCTTCCAGATTATTAAAATTTGTGTGTATGTGTCTGTGTGTATATGCATACACAAACACACACATATACAATTCTATGTGTATGTGTGTGCATTCACATGTGCAGGATAGAACAATGTGCTGGAGTTGGTTCTCTCCTTCCCCCATGTGGGTTCTGGGGACCAAACTCAGGTGGTTAAGTATGCATTAACCTCCATTTCCAGTCCCCTTCAAAGAATATTTTAATGATACCAGAAGATAGTAGTTTATAATTTCATAACACCATTTCGTTTGATACCAATTTTTGTTTCTAAACCCAAACTAAAAGTCGTGGCTACAATCCTGCAGAGATAGTTACTATTGGGTCCAAAAGAGCTCCCAAAATGGCAGTGCCCCCCCATATTAGCCCCCCAAGGAAGCTCCCTTATACTGTCAACTACCTTGGACAAGGGCATCTAGTTCCCAGTCAATCCCAACAGTCTGTATCTGCTCAAAGGCCTGCTTACTATGAAATTTGCTTGCCTTTCTACCATTTTGCTCCTTTCTGACCCTTCAGGGGACAGCTTTGGCAGTTTGATCCTCAGTAACCTTCCTTTCTAACCGAAGAGTGATCTGGTTCGGTAGTTTCACTGTGCCCTCACTTAAACATACTAATGATTTTTGTTTTATGAAAAAAAATGTCATCCAAATGGCCCACACTTAGAGCCACCTCTAGTCCTAATGATGGCATGAGTCTGAAGGTCAGTCCAAGGGGATGTCATTTACCAAACCATTGCAGGTCTGTACTTCAAATACTCATGACAGGACACTCTTCCCAGGGCCCATGAATGGTGTCAGCACTGCTGATACCCAAGATTGTATTGTTGCCACCAGAAAAGCCCATCTTGAGTGACAACACACATGACCGAGTTAGGGAAAGTAAATGCATCTTATTTTTATTTCTAAAATAACACCTTGAAAGCTCTTTACTTACAATTAAAGAGAGACATATACACATGAGACCTGTGACAGCATTGTGTCTGTCCCACACCTGAAAAAGCTGAGGTCCTACAAGCCAGGTTGTTTTACTCAAGGATTAAGACAGTAAGCACACTGAACACCCACCCACCATCTTTGGGGAGTAGATATCATACCTCTCACATTCAACCTCCAATCCTACACTGATAGTGAGTGATTCTGACGTGAGAGGCCCAGACACCCGGGATGGCCTCAGTGTGGAGGAGGTCTGCATATAGAGCCACAGAGCAGTCTGAGGGAAAGTAGGGCAAGTCCACAGGCCACCCGCCAGCCCTGGGCTCGCCAAGGGAACTGTACAATGCTTTGCAGCCGGATTGTGCATCTTGCCCAGGTGAAACAGAAAGTCAGCCTTTGTCGGGCCAGAGTCAGCGGGTCAGTCTTTTTAAAAGCCGCTGTGAACCTCAGTTAGTTTTCCAGCTTAGGTAGCGCTCCTGGCTGGAAGAGGATGTCACTTCATTCCAGGGATGTTTGTGCATTCTCCTTGGAGCCCTCTCCATCCCAGCAAGCAGAATGTCTCTGAGAAAAAAGCATCGGGGACAATAATGTCAGAACACTTGTTACTGCAAAGAAGGAGAGCTGCCATTTCTTGACGGCTTAGTTTGAGGCAGGCGATATTCTAGGGCAGCGGTCTTCTCCTTTAGAGTTGAAAGACTTTAAAAGGAATCACGTATCAGATATATCCTGCATATCAGATACTTACATTACAATCTGTAACAGTAGCAAAATTATAGTCCTGAAGTAGCAACGCAGTAATTTTATGGTTGGGGCTCACCACGACGTGAGGAACTGTGTTAGGAAGAGAACCACTGCTCTAGGAGAATGTTTGTTTATTCCTGAAGCCATCCTACGAAGAATGCGCTACTATGCCCTGATTCGCAGATGATGAGATGAGGTGCAAATTATTTGAATACCACACAGCGGGAGGGCTGCTCCCAAGCCTGTGTTGTCCTTAGTCCTAGAACCTAAATTGAACTAAGAACCCTCTTTGTTCTTCTGGGCCTGCAGGTAAGTCTTTAGCATAACCCCAGTGCTATGAATTTTTGTTTATGTTTTCATGTGCTCAGTAATCTTATATGATTGTGTGCTCAGCAGTCTTATTTCCATTGCGGAATGAACCCTGTCTCCTTTTGAGTACACTTGAGGCTTTAGCAAGGAAACATCACCTAGGTCAAATGGCCTCTGTCATAAGGTATGCTTCGGGGGTGAACAGCAGAGGGCGCTGTGCGGCTGTGGCCTCGATAGGAATGAGGTTCACCTTGCTTTGTCTTCCCTGATTGGGACCTGCCCATTAGAATCCCCACCTGAAACAAAGCACCCCAGTTTCAAAGCCCCACAGCCCTCCTTCATTCAGTATGAGCCTCAGGACAGAGCTGCCCCAGTTCTGTATCTAAACCCAAACTTTACCTGAGATGCGTGGGGTAAAGAAGCTTCCGTGACTTTGTGGGAGCCTCTATCTCATTCCAAACCCAATCCGAAACACTGACCTCTGGAGCTGGGCTTGCTGTTTAGTCTGTGACCTTGCATGTGGTTTGGGAACTACAATAGTGCCTTTTCTGCATGGTTTCACCATGCTCTCGTCTGCATGCCTACCTTGTGCTTACCCAACAACATCCAGTGCGTTTCTGTGGTTGGAGCCTACCCCTATTAGAAGACACCCTCCATGGACCACCATCTTTCCATTCTGGGCTTCAAACTTGCACCTACTGTAACCTCCATAGCCCTCTATTCTAATGCGTATTTGATCCCCAACCTTTTTCTGCCACAGTGCCGACTGCTATTCCAGAACCCTCTTGATACCATATGTCTAGGTGTAAATTCACAGGCCCCAATTACTGAGAAAATTCAATAAGGATGGAGACACCTGCAGAGAATATGCCAAAAAAAGATGCAAAAACTCAGTTCATCCTCTACCTCATAAGTTCAAAAATAGAACGGAAAATCAAACAGCAATATAGAGTGGGCTTTGCTGACAGGTACACTCCCAACTTTCCAGCCTCCCTCCTGCTCAGATCTAAGCCTTCCAGAGCTCTAGTATCATGTGAGGCTTGTCAGGAGACTGCCCCATTCTTACAGCTAACCAAGTGTGCCTGCCAACTGGAGAAAAGTCTTCATCTACGGTTCTCCTCTCCAGAATGGCTGGATAAAGTATTCTCAGAAATCTCCTACTGCAGACATGACCTAAGAGAGTAGCTGTCAACTGAGACCTTGCTAGAAAGCCCAGCTCTGAATTTCTATTAGGATAGATTAGTTATACATAATGAAGTTCATTATGCCATTTTGTACACACATACAATATATTTTGGTCACATTCAACCCTCCTCATTTACTATTGATTATCCCTCTCCCACTTCTCTTTGTTTGGTTGTTGTTTTTCCGTTGGGTTTTTCAGTTGTTTTTGTCTTTTTTGTTTGCTTTTTTGCTTTTGTTTTATTTGTTTGTTTTAGGCACGGTCTCACTATGTACTGCTAACTGGCCTGGAATTAACTATGTATACCAAGCTAGCTTTGAACTTCCAAAGATCTAACTTTGGATCTAACTTTGCCAATGCCTCCTGAGTGCTGGGACTAGGGGCATGTGCCACCACTCCTGAGTCTCCTCTCCTCCTGCTGCTCCCCCCAACTAATGCTTCTTTTCTTTTCTCTCTTTTTAGTAGTTCATCTGAGTTAGTGACAAATCACAGACTGCTCTACCGTGGGTGAATCCCACAGCCTAAAGAATGGCCAGAGTCAGTAAAAGTCATTCTTTTCAGCATTAAATCCAAATGTGAGAGTGATCACTTAAGGACTCTACTGGTGAGTTTTAACTAGCTTTGTTGAGTCTTGAAACAACCTAGAATCAATCACCTGGGAAGAGAGTCTCAGTGAGAAATTATCTAGGACAGAATGGCCTGTGGGCATATCTGGGAGGCTTTGTCTTGATTAATGATTGATGTGGGAAGACTCGGCCCATTATGGACTGTACCATTCTGTAGACAGGGGGTCCTGAACACTGTAAGAGAAGAGAAAGCAAGCCAAAAGCAAGCATTCAAGCATCCATCATTTTTCTCTCTCTGCTCTTGACTATGGATATGAGTCTTTAAGCCCCTACCTTGGATTCCTCAAAATAATGAACTGTAACCTAAAACTTTAAACCAATAAGCCACTTCTCCCCTAAAGCTGCGCTCTTGTTGGTGTATTTTATCACAGCCACAGAAGTTAAAGTAGACCTGAGTACTTGACAGCATGCTCCTTTATATGCTTTCCCAGTACTCCACACCTGTTTCAAACCCTTGCCTAAGCCATGCCTCCGAAAGAAAAAAAAATGTAAAAGAAGACATGGCCAATGCCAGATGAGGGAATAAAGAATCACACTCAGCTTATGGACATGTTGAAAGGCGATGGAAACGTCTCCAAGACAAGGTCTGATACCAACGTGTCCTTCCTGTATCGGCTATTACTATTGGTCCAGGTTTTTGGCTGCTGTTTTGTCACTTACTAGCCTTTTCATGGCTGCCTGACATTTATTTCCTCCCAATTTTACCTATGTAGAAATAACCCTCAGCGGTAAGCTGTGAATAAGAAGCAGTTGCCACATGTCTGCCCTTACCCTCTCAGGAATGATTCTAGGCCCCACTTCACCTGGGAGAGGCAGGCCTGCCTGTTGTTTTGCTACTGTAATCAATCAATGCTTTTATGTCAGCAGTGGAGTTACTGTAAGTGCCAAAATCAATTCCCAAGGAGGAACTAAGCCTTCCTTTAGCGATGAACAGCAGTAAATGCAGAGGCTCACAGCTGTAAGAAAGAAGCAATAGTAGCGGGCTCAGCTCTTGACAATACACTGACATCACCATCTCTAAGGCTTGGGATACACTATAGAAGAGGAGGTAGGGGTCTTCCAAATGTCATCCTCTAGAGTCTACATAGAGATACATCCATTTCAGTCATCAGCTCCCAACAGCTGCAGATACCTGCACTTGGATAGGCTCTACCAACAATCAGTCATGGAAAGGGGAGAGACTCACAATGCTCTAACCTTTGCCTCTGAACTATTATTGGATTCTGGAAGAGATGGAGTCACTATCTTTAGTTCCAATGATTAGTTCTAAACCTATGATCTGACTCAGCCCTAATTGGGTCAAAAGACAAAACAAATAGACCTGAGCATGAGAGAGAGAGAGAGATTTGTGGGGACAAATGAGGGTGGACAGGTGGGATAGGAAGAGAGGGGGTGACAACGGTCAGTATTCATTGCCCACATGTATAAAACTGTCAAAGAACAGATTTAACTAATAAAGAAAGTAAATACTTTAGAAAGGAGCTAAGGTGTGAGAGCTTGGCAAATGGGTCCGTACAGCATACATCAGCACAAGTGAGGTTGCAGCATCTCTCACCAAGGCCACATCATTAACCTCTGGTCATAGAAACTCAGCTGGCACAGGTGTCAAAAAAAATTTCCTCATTTCCATCTTTTGGGCTGAGCTATAGAAAACAGCATCTCCTCTGATAGTCTTGCTATCTTATTCTGTCTCATCTCAGCTCAGTACCATGTAATGGGCACCAACCTACTCACAAGTGGATCAGTGACACCTGCAAGTAAACTTTCTATTTGAGCTTTCAATACTCACATTTTAGTCTCAGCGATTCAGCACTCTGGATCCATTGGCTGGACTTAATGATGCCTTCTAAATGGGGTGAAAATAATAGTTAACAATGAGTAAGGATACTGGCAAGAAAAAAAACTATGCATACTTATAGATTAATGTGCAAGCTGCCTAGAGATAACAGTGTGAAAACTAAACTATAAAGAGAAATATCCAAATTGATACAGCCACAAAAAACTGAATTACTGTATTTCATTGAATGTGACATTATGAGTGACCTTATTGCCTTTATTTTGCTTTTTTAAATAAAGAAACAAAACCAATCAGTTAAGACTATTTATAGATGATTAGATGGTACATTTTAACTTAAGAAATAGTAAAGAAAATGCCTATCTTAAAATTGATGAACTGTGATACTAAAAGTCAGGCTTAGAAATAGCCGTAGGTAATGCTTCTCAATACAACCAGAAAGCCTGTTTCTAAAGTTCTGAGGGAGAATTTACTGGCTGAACAAATACTTTTTAGCAGATTCAGAAATTTTGACACTCTTCTTGGTGCCATCAAAGACAGATTGCCCACTCCAAAGCCTCCCTTACAGTCAGTAACTGCATAGTTACTCAAGCCCAAGAAAGCATGCTCTACTGCAAAGAGTCCCAGAAACAGAGGATGGGCAGACTTTGGTTGGCATTTATTCTACTTCTAATGAAATGGGTGACCTTTCACACATCCCGGGAAGTTCTCCGCTAAACTCCTCACCTATAAAATGAGTGGGTTAAAATAAAATCTTATTTCTAACTCAACTCTCATTTCTCAGCTCCCACCTATTATAAATCTCTGGTCTTGATTTCATCTCAATGGCCCTACATCTAGCTAAAATGTAGGCACATGCAAAATTCCCTCAAAGGGAACCTTCTGCTAGCTTTCCATTTCAGTGTTATCCTCAGTGTTCATGAAATGAAGAAAAGAGTAATTCACTTTGCTAATAAATTCTGAGTGCTGGACCACAGCACCCATCTCAGCATGAGCAAAGACACTGACCCTCCAGCGTGTCATTAGAAGGGGGGGATTTTACCTCTGCAGCCCTCGATTTCCCCTTCAATGAAGATACCCTCATCCTCAGCGCATCTCTTATCTGAAAAGCAATGACAGCCAGTGGTCAACAGATGTCAGGGGAAGCAGCAGCAATTCCACAGTACAAACACATGCCCTAGAACTTTAAGGCCAGTGACAACACTCGGTACCACAGCTCTGCACAGCACCCAGCAAACAACAGGACTTGGATAAGAATTGAAGAGCAATAATAACAATCCACCGAACTATTTCCAAAATGCAGCCATGGTTTCTATTCTTTTTACCACCAATATTTGATTGCAACTTCTGCTTGTCTTGATAATAAGCAAACACAGAGAGTGTAGTGTTCTCTTCTTCCTTCCTCACAGCTGATACCCTGAGCTGTGCTCACAAGCTCAGCAACCCTAGACTCAAGTTAAAACGATTTTACCCTCCTGCTTTCCTCGACCACATGAAACTGAACGGGGCAATGAATGAAGCAAATTCAATTTACCTTGTAGTCCATGATGGAACCAAACAGCAAGATGAAAAAGCCCTGTGGTGAAATTCAACAGAATCATGAGGGACAGCTTCTCAAACAGCATCCCAGTGTTATTTCGATCCTACTCCTCTGACTAACCCCTTGGACAGTACCTGGGCACTAGAAATTCATTTCTGACAATGTTGATGAACACGTGTTGGCAGAGCCTGACATGGTGGCACAGATCTGTATTCCTGACATTTGGGAGGCAGAGGTAGGAGCCTCTCTAGTTCAAGGCTGACTATGTAATGAGCTCAAAACAAGCCTGAGTAGCTTAGCAAGACCCATTTGTGAGATAAACAAAATAGGGTGGGCCAGCACAATGACTCAGAAGGTAAACGCACTTGCTGCTAGGCCTAACCACAGTTTGATTCCCTAGGATCCAAATGGGGGAAGTCGAGAAAATGACTCACATATGTTTTCCTCTAACCTTCACATATAGGATATGGCAGATGTGTGTGGACACACACACACACACACACACACACACACACACACAAATAGGGGTTGGAAGATCCAAATATTTTAAGAAGTTAATGAAATAGGTATTGATGGGTCCTTCCTTTGAATCTACCTCCTTCCTGGCAAAGACAATCACCCTCGCAGACTTGTACAAGTGGGTTACTGATTCCTATTGAATGACTACCGATGTAGAAAAAGGGGGGTTAGCCTTACTGTATGATGTGAGTGATAAGTACCCCCACAGGCTCATGTATTTGAACCACTAGTCTCCAGCTGCTGGGGTTGTTGTGGAATGTCGTGGCACTTTTTCTACATGAGGCCCTAATGTGCAGATATAGGGCAGTAGGGGTGGGGCCCAAGGACGATAGCTAGACCAGCTTTTAACATGAGCCTTCTACCTCCTGATTCACAGAAGATGTATAGAGGCCATGCTATAAGCTCCTGCCACCGGGACCTGAGCCCCAGCTCCATACCTCCCCACCGCCACCACCACCACACACACACACACACACACACACACACACACACACACACACACACACCGTGAAACTGAGAGCTGAAATAACTCACTCCTTTTCTTAAGTTTCTTGCCTGTGGCATCTTATAGCAGTTACAAGAGCAATCACTGAAACATGAAATCTTACAGTTTCATCTCAACTGCTGAATTTTCTAGTCTTCCTCATGATAACAGTTCCCTATGATATGGAATCTGATCATTCAAAATTATGGTCCTGGTTTATTCTGAGTTGGGGTGGGCTTTCTGGAAAGAGTCAACTATGGCCTCTGAGATGGTAGAAAAATTTTCTGAACTAAAAGCAATGAAAAACTATAAAGAGTTGAAAGCTGCGAAGATTGTTTGTTGACAGACAGTTTTGTCATGATGAAACACTGATCAAGAGACAATGGAATATTAAATGTAAGTCACAGGGAATTATGGCTAAGAAAAAAGGATTTAGCATAACTAAAGACGTTTTTAACATTTTTCTATCAACAAAGGAGAAATATAAATATTGTGAAGAAGAAACACAGACAAAAGATTCCCAGGGTTTAATTAAGTTGCAAAGGGTAAGAAGGAAAAAAAAAAACAAAACAAAAAACAGCATGGTGGTGCACAACATTTAATCCCAGCACTCAAGGAGTGCTGATGGACCTCATGAGTTTAAGGCCAGCCTGGTCTACAAAGAAAGTCCAGGACAGCCAAGGCTACACAGAGAATCCCTGCCTAAAAAAAAAAAAAAGAAAAAAAAAATAGGACGAGGGCTCGGTCTGCTGCACCACGGTAACTGCTGGTGTAGCTTCTGTGAGGGCCTGAGATTTGGTCCCCAGTACCGGAAGGGGAGGGGAATGGGGGACAGTGAATGGGAAGGAGGTGAAGAGAGGAGAACAGGGGGAAAGGGAATGGAGAAGAAAGGAGAGGAGGGGAGGGGAAGGGTTTGGAAAAGGGGAGAAAGGGAAGGAGATGAGAATGAACCTACTAGTTACTGGAATAATTTCTGGAGTGGGAAAATTAAGAACATTTGGTAGCTCACACCTATAATCTCATCATTCAGGAGGCTGGGACAGGAGAAATATTATGGGTTTGAGGATAGCCTGGGCTAAAGAGTAAGATCATTTTTCAAATTTTTAAAACAAAACAGAGGGCCAGAGAGATGGATCAGCAGTTAAGAGCCCTGGTTGCTCTTGCAGAGGACCTGGGCTCGGTTCCCAGCACCCAGATGGCAGCTTCCAACAATATGTAACTCCAATCCAGGGGAGCTGATGCTCCTCTGGCCTCTTTGGGGACTGCTTGAAGAGATAACCACAGGCAAAATATCCATACCCATAAAATAAAAAAAAGAAATAAAGGGAAAAATGTTTTACTTAAGGCAAAAAGAATAGAGAAACTTGTGTCAACTAAGATCTTTTGAGTTCAAGAAAACAGCGGTTTTTAATGTTTTCTCCTTAAAGCAATACAACAGGAAGAGTGAAACTGGCATGGTCCGTAGTAATTAAAGAATGAGTAACCTAAGCTGCTGTTTCTTTAAAGACTGTGTTAAGTTTACACTTTGTGTCGTGCCTTTAAGTACTAGTCAGGGATCAACAGAAAGGCTTTGCTACTGTATTGAGTACTTATAATATTTAAGGCAAAAGTTGGAAAACTTTCTCCCAAACTCCAGATAGTAAATATTTGCACTTTGCCAGCCATACCCCTTTGTTGCAGCTACTCAAATGTTTCACTATAGCCCAAAGTCAGCCATAAGAAAAGCATAAATAAATGAGCATGGTAGTTTTCCACTAAAACCCTATTTGCAAAGACAGGTAGAAGCATCGGTGTTCCAAGCCCAGATTAAAAGTATCGTTAAGACTGTGACCCTATTAGGTTTTCTATTACTCATAGACAGAGAAAGCAATCTGATTAAATGATTGCCCAAAATGCAAGGTTAGAACCCTGAGGGAGGAAAACAACATTCACAGAGACCATCTTGCCAGAGTGTGCATGCTAAAGTGGGAAAAGAATGGAAAGCATTCCACACCCAAATCCTTATTTTATCATATGAGAAAGTTGACAGCTGGTGAGAAATGGCCTTCCTAAGACTAGAAAGAACAAGATCTATAAATAAACAGAAACCAGCCTCAGTTTCATGTGAAATGGCAAAAAAGAAGTATATGGATTCCTGACTGGTCAACTTAGAAAGTGAAGGTCAAAGACCATCTGTTTGCACTACAGAAAAATATGCCTCTTTTGCTGAGTTCCTTAAAGAAAGACAGCGTTGTGCTTATTTTCACCCAAGAGCAACTTTTTGCATCCATGATTGGATGAAAAGGACAGTCATTTATGTAAGAGGGTTCGCTTCTGACATTATAGGAAGGGCCCAGAGTCATTTATGTAAGAGGGTTCGCTTCTGACATGATAGGAAGGGCCCAGAGTCAGAGAGAGAAAAGGAAAAATGTTCTCGTCCAACCTGGTCAAGTAAGTCCAGTCTCACTGGTGGTCAAATGAAGTAACTCACACCTGTAATTTCAGCACACAGGAAGCTGAGACAGACAGACAGCTACAAGCTTAAGGCCACCCTGGCTACAAAATGAGACTGTCTCAAAAAAAACAAACAAGCAAACAAACAAACAAAACCACACACACGCTTTTCTTTTTAATGAGGGAAGAGGACCAGGTGAGATGGTTCAGTAGGTGAAGGTCCTTGCACCAAGCATGATGATGTGAGTTCAATCCCCAGGATCAGCATGGTGGAGAAAAAGAACTGACTTCTGTAAGCTGTCCTCTTACAGGACCTCTACATGTATTCCACGACATGCAGACACCCCCACACACATGCACACAGAGTGTGTGATGGATGGATAGATAGATAGATAGATAGATAGTAGATAGATAGATTAGAGAGACAGACAGACAGATACACAGGTTGTTATTTTTAAGTATGGAAACATGTCAGTGCAATTAGAAGCTACACTCAGAGACCCCTGAAATACAGAAAGAAAACTTGGTACATTCTAATGGTAAATAAATCAGGGCTATCCGCGAATGTCTAGCTAGAAATACAAAGCAAATTCCTCCTTGAGAACTTACCTGGAAAGCATTAAGCAAGGCAAAGATTATATGGAAGGCCAAGTGTGTGCCTTCCAGCAGGGTTGCTATCCCAAAACCCCAGGTCAGTCCCAGAAGAGGGGTGAGGATGGCAACATTTTTGCTGATCCTGATAACTATGGCCATATCCTGAGATTTTGAACTGCCGATCAAAGGCCTCTGTGTGTTGATAGCAACTGCCAGAACCACAAGGAGATTCACAGCCACAATGGCCAAGGCTGGGATGGCAAAAGCAAACAGGGCTTTGGTTTGGTTCCAATTAAGCCAGCAGGCATCTTTTCTGGTGTAGCCTTCCCCAGGCTCTGTGACAATAACCGTGACAGCAGCGATCACGAGAGGACACCCATAGCCAATGGCAAAGCCAATGGCCATCATACAAGACTTCATCATCCTGCGGAAGACAAACAGTATTCCGTAGACGATGAGCAGTGCTTTGAAGAGCATCCAGAAGAACAGAGAGAGGAAGAAAAAGTGGCTGAAAAATGTCACAGCCACACACCACTTGTGGTCCTCCTGAATGTTCGCATCAAAGTTGGAGCCAATGATGAACCACACATTTGCGCTCAGGAGGGACACAGCAATGTTCACGATGCAGGTGTGGCGCATGCACGATATCTCCGTCACAACCACCCGAGACCAAACCACGGCTTCGATGAGCAGGCAGAGCACCAAGCTGAAGATGGAGACGCTGAGTCCAATGAAAGTGATATATTTCAGAACGTTGTCTCTTACAGGTTTGGACGACATGAGAATGGAGAAGGACATCACAGCTTTGGTGTATTTACACTGGCATTTCACTGTGCTGGTGATGTCCCACATCATTTTGCAAGGGCTCTCATCCCACTGCCTTCTTTCAGAATGCCAGCCGACACACTGGCCACTGGTGCTCCGGGACCTATTGATGTTATCAAAGGTGAGTATGATTTCATTCAGACCTTCTGGCAAAACCAGTGACAGGATCAGATCATCTATGGGCTTTTGGAGATTCATATTTGGCCGATGGACTTCGTTCAGAATGGCCCCCAAGGTTGGAAAAGCTATGCCAATGGCCTGGGAAGCATTGGGTGACAGCTTGAGGAGTGCTTGCCTGGGTATTTCTATCAGCACTAAGACATGTTCTGTGGCATTGTACATGGGTACGGAGAGGTTGAATCTGTTCTCTGGGGAACTGTGAGAGATGCGAGAGCCTTTTGTCTGAATGAAGTGTTCATCTACAATGCTCTCAGATTTACCTTGGATCTGGAGTTTCTTGGCAAAAGAGTTCACTGACTCGAGCAAATCTGAGCTGGCATTTTTGTTGGGAATGAAAGCCCAGTTTGGAATGGCAGCAGTGGCAAGAATGTGGTTGGCCATTTTCCCGTAATTCTGTAATGGAAACAAGCCTGTCAGTGTAATAATAATAACAATAATAATAAATAAAGTCAGTTTCTAAAATCTGCAACTTTAGCAGATCTAATTACCTCATCTTATTTGAGACTTGCCCTTTCAAATTCACTATGTATTGTAATCATGCATTAGTAAAGCTAATGGAAAAAAGTAAAAGGATTAAAAATATGTGTTTTAGTATAAAAACTAGAGAGAGAATCTCAGCAGTTGTTCTGGTTAGTTTTATGTCAACGTGACGGAAGCTAGAGTCATCTGAAAGAAGGGAATCTCAATTGAAAAATATGCTTCCATAAAATCCAGCTGAAAGTCACTTTCTTAATTAGTTACTGATGAAGGCATGCCAAGACCATTGTGGGTGGTGCCGTCGCTGGGTTGGTAGACCTAGATACTGTAAGAAAGCAGTCTGAGCAAGCCATGCCGAGCAAACCAATGAGCAGCGTCCCTCCACGGCCTCTGCATCAGCTCTTGACTCCAGGAGCCTGCCCTGTTTGAGTTTCTGCCCTGGATTCCTTCAAATGACAGACTATGGTGTGGAAGTGTAAGCCAAATGAATCCTTTCCTCTCCAACTTACATTTTGATCATGGTTTTTATCACAGGAATAGAAACCCATACTAAGATGGCAGTTAAGGGCATTGGCTGCTCTTTCAGGGGACCCAGGATCAGTTCCCAGTGCTCATATAGCAGCCCACAACCAGCTGTAAACCAACTCCAGTTCCAGTTCTGGCCTCTGAAGGCACTGCTCTCGCATAGTATACATACATACATTCAGGCAAAACACCCAGACACATAAAAATAAATCTTTTGAAAAGAATATGTACCATATATACATGCATATATCATATATTTCATATATAAATACATGTGTTTATCTAATTGCTATTATTGCATCCAAGCAAGATCTTCACAGTACAGAATATAGAACTTAAGTTCCATGAAAAGTAAATGATTGTCTTATGGAAGGAAGTGTCTGTGTACCTCATGATAAGTTTGTGAAATACTGCAAACATGCTGTATCCCTCTGTCCCTCTCTTTAATGATAAATGTTAATGCTCATGAACACCATAAGGTCTCTGGGAAACTGACCTGGGGCTTGCTGAAATAGAGCTCAGTTAAGAGAGAGCATTCCTAACATAGACGAAGCTCTGGGTTCCCTTCCCAATACTGCAAAGACTGGAAGGACTGATACGTGTCCAGAATTTCAGTATGAGGGAGATAGAGGCAGAAGGATCAGGAGTTCACAGTCAAATTCAGCTGTATAGGAAGTTTGAAGTTACCTTGGCTACATGAGACCCTGTCTTAAAAACTAAAACCAAAAGACACATCTTAAGGAAGCACATTTAACTTTTTCTAATGCACAGCTTCTAACTGCTGTTGTGATATACAACTGCCTTCTAAAAATGGAGAGTCAAACAATGCGATTTACCACGGTAGACTTGGTCTATGGCCAACACTATATATTCAAAATCTAACTTTCATAAAGAAGAGTGCTGAACAGAAATAGCTATGCTGTTGTTATGGTTGTTGTTTATTCTACCTTGAAAGGAACATTTGACACTCTTACAAATGCACAGATGTAAACCATGGCATTCCAGTGTCCAAGTGGGTTCCATAGTAATGGGAACAGGGACTGCCTCTGACATAAACTGATTGGCCTGCTCTTTGATCACCTCCTCCTGAGGGGGGAGCAGCCTTACCAGGCCACAGAAGATGACAATGCAGCCACTCCTGATGAGATCAGAAGGAAGGCGGGGGGACCTCCCCTATCAGTGGACTTGGGGAGGGGCATGAGTGAAGAAGGAGGAGGGAAGGTGAGATTAGGAGGGGAGGAGGGAAGGGTTTATGGGGGGATACAAAGTGAATAAAGTGTAATTAATAAAAGTTTTAAAATGTTTAAAAAAATGCAAGATTTAAGAAAAACCATGTCTGTGTTCAGTGAAATTAATTTCTAAGTTACCTTCATTTTCTCCCAAGTCACATTAGCATGTATTCCATAAGTTTGCAGGTCTGAAGAGATGTTTTTTAACAACTCAACTATGAATGCAATATTCCCAGACGTGACTTCAGAAGTGTTTATGGCATCAACTATGCAGAAGTAGTCCTCAGGGCAGTAATGCTGGATTCCTTGAGATAAATTCCCAATATGGACTGGTGCCCTATTGTCCATCAAGTTCATGGGAATATTAAACGATGCTACGGAAAGGGTAGATGGAGAATTTCTGTGCTGTGTAAAAAAGCATAAACCAACATGCATTAGCTGAAAGGAACTAAACCACAAACAACCCCATGGGAAAAAAACAGATAAATAAAAAGGTGGCCCTAAAAGGAGCTTACTTGCTGAGAATAATTTAAAGCAGTCACAGAAGGCCTGGCCATCACCAAAATTCCCAGAGAGCAGACTAGTGACCCTTTCTAGAATTTGCTTTCAGAGAGTAATGGTTTAAACCAAAGTATGGTAGTGTGTGTGTGTGTGTGTGTGTGTGTGTGTGTGTGTGTGTGTGTGTTATATCTATACACACGTATGTTCATGTGTATGCATGTAACTGGATGGAGAGTAACCGCACATGTGTATTCACATACAGACATCCGGAGTCAACATCAGGAAATGAAAGTGGTCCTCAATCAGCCTCTATTTTATTGCTTTTTAAAGATTTATTTTATTTTTAGTGATGTATACCTACATGTCTCATTGTGTCATTGTGTGCACGTATGTGCAGGTGCCTGGGGAGGCCAAAAGAGGACATTGGGTTTCTTTGGAGCTAGACTTACAGACAGTTGTGAGTCATCCAGTCTGAATGCGTGGAACCATAACATGGGCCTCTGAAAGGGAAGTAAGATTTCTTACCCTCTGCGCCGCCATCACTCCAGCTCTTTATATTTTAAGATGAGGTCATCCAGTGAACCTGGAACTCATTGTTTTGGCTAGACTGGCTGAGCAGCAAGTGCCAGGGATCTATCCCCAGGGCTAGAGTTAGAGGCGCGGGTGCCTGGTAAAGAAATGCTGTGCTCTGCACACTCATCCCCATACTCACTGACATGGCAAAAACTAGCCGCTGCACCATCTTCCCAGTCCTTTAAGACAAACACTACAGAACCACAGAACCGGGGGAAGGAAGATCCAGGCAGAATTTTACAGAAGAGTCGTTTGGGGAGGTTAGCTGTTAGAACACCACATACTAATACTAAAGAAAAACAATTGCAAAAAAAAAAAAAAAAAAAACTTTTTTTCCAGTTGTAAGTTAGTTGAGCATCTCCTGTTATTTTTACCTATCCTCCCTCAGAAAGTGACTTTGAATAAGCAAGGACTTCCTCCCATATTCTTGTGCCTGTCTCTGTAGTTACAGGGACTTTACCACGACTGCTCATGCTGTGAAAGCAACGCCATCTACAATCCTCTTATAAGGCCATCGTCAAATACAAAAGCATGGAGGTCTGTGTCCTTCAGCAAGACTGGCGAGAAATAGGAGCAGTGGCTAAGTGGAAGTGTGTGAGATAGATTTTTATTGTAATTGAGACGTGTAGGTGCTGCTGAGCTCTTGTTCCTTCCAGATCCTCTCTGTTTTAGCTAAAGGATTGAAAGCGTTAGAAAAGAAGTCATGTTTAATTTAATTGAAGAGCTAGTTAGTTGGTTAACACAAGAGGCATACTAACCCACCCATAAAGCTAAGCTGAAAGTTTTCAAGCCATCATTTGCAGGTAGTTTAGGTAACTGTTACTTGATTGATTCAACCTTTTGTCTCCAAGGTTTTGGCACACTCTCATTTCTCAGCTGAACTCCTCACCCAAGCTTCTAACTGACTCTTTGCTGAGAGTAGTGGGGAGAGAATCAGGAGAGAGGTGAGCACATCAGAATTTGGGTAAGAAAAGGGGCCCTGAGGCAGATACAAGCCAGCAGATAGTTTTCCCCAAATGCAAGCCTGAGACTTACTGTCACTTAGAACAGATGGAAATGAAAGTGCCATCTCTCACCCGCCACACCCCACCTCTGGAAGGGTTAGCTCCTGTCACCAGAATTGCACCAGAGCATTACCTTAAACAAGGTGTCCACAGAGAGGCTTGTGCATGTTTCAATTGTCTTTTGCCATTTGTTTTCATTACATGTAAATACTATCTCTCCATTGAAACTCCGAGCACAGCTCTGGCTACAGCTGGAAGAAGATTTGCAAGGCCCGTCACATTTATCTGAAAACAGGGAGAAAAAAAAAGAAAATAAAGAAAACCCAGCAAGTCAGAGGCCAAATTACTTTTTCTACACTCTGGCAAATGCATCTAGTCTATTCTGGGACTTTATGGAGAGCTGGCCAAGAAGACGACATTGAGCTGCCTTGCAACAAGGAAAAGGACCGACAGTGAAGCTAGTGTCCAGACAGAGTGAGCAGGAAGCAGAAAGAGGGACCTCAGGCTGTTCAGAAATCCCTACTGAGAACCATGATGTGGTAGGAAAGGAAGAGACAATAGGAGAGAATTCAAGAGTCTAGGGGAAAAAAAATACTGTGATGGTTTAAGTGAGATATGGCTCCCAGTGACCTCGTGCATTTTTGAACTCTTGGTCCTCAGCTGGTTACACTGTTTGGGGGAGCTTATGACAACTTTAGGATGCTAATCATTGCTGGAGAAATTGTGTCACACACAGCGGGCATTGAGAGTGTATAGTTTCACCCCACTATCACTTTGACCTCTCTGGTTGAAAATGTGACCCCTCAGCTCCCTGCTCTGGCTGCCTGCTACCATGCCTCCACCACCACGACGGACTCTCCCTCTGGAATTGTAAGCCCAAATAAACTCTCTCTTCCTGAAGTTGCCTTTTCTTGTTCTATCACAGCAGCTAAGGGCAACTCATACAAATGCCGAGCAACGAGCATGATTGGGCTCGTGACTGGAAGAGAAGTGATAGGTTCGCAGAGCAAGTGCAGACCTATACAAATAGCATTGGGAGAAAAGACACAGGGGATGCTCACAATCTTAACTATCCCTTTACAGCCACTGAGGTGAATTCTGTTACTCTTTATATAGTCACCATGAATACTGAATTAGCAAGCCCTCAAGTTCCTAGAGGTTAAGATTAAAGATTAAGGTTAAATTCCTGTGAATTTCTGCTCGTGATGGTCTCAACAACTGATGAGGCTATGGCTGCTGTTTATGTATGCTTCTAAACATAGATATGTTCTTTAATATATATTGTTCATTTCTGAAGTTGAGCTAATTAGTGCACAGCACTCAGTGCATATTGCTCTGACTCGAGCCTGAACAGGGCTGGCCTAACATCTACATCTGCATCTATGCCTGCACGTGCACCTACACACACACACACACACACACACACACACACACACACACACAC
>NW_026585626.1:1980888-2031705 GCF_907164565.1 Psammomys obesus
ACACACACACACACACACACACACACACACACACACACACACACCCATTTATATATACATTTTCTCTATTGTAGTCCCAAAATACAAAATGATGTATCCTGGTTACCGAGTTTGTTTGTTTGTTTGTTTCTGATTGCTTTTTGTTTTTTGTTGGTGTCGTTTATTTGTTTTTGACAGCTTATGTCCAGAACAGATTGGACTAGGCCCATACCTGTGACAGGCTATCTTGATTATGACTGATGTGCCAAAGGCTGGCCAACTGTGGGCGGCACCAGGTGGGCTTGTGCCGTAAAGTAAAGCTGGATGACCATGAGCCAGTGAGTGAGCAAGCCAGAAAGCAGCATTTCTCCATCGTTGCTGCTCTAGTTCCTGCTTGAGCTCCTGCTCTGACTTCTCTCAATGATGGACTGTGACCTGGAAGTGTAAACTGGAATAACCCCTCTCCTCTCCTCAATTGCTTTTGGTCACAGTGTTCATCAAAGCAACAGAAAGCAGACTAGAACATGCTGACACATGGCTCCTGTAAGGACTACATAACTGAGGGAGACCAATACTTTTTTCCAAACTAGCTAGGAATGTGTGTACCAGGGACCACATGGCTGTTTTATGAAAAAAAAAAAAAAAAAAAGAGCAGTGAGTTCTGTCTTAGGTGTTGCTCAGTGAATAGGCAAATTTGCAAATACAGAATCTACAAATAGTGGGGGTGAGTTGTCAATGTGTATGAAAACAAAAGAGAAACATTTTCAGATGCAATGTTATTCATTGTCCGAAATTCAGATTTAACCAGCCATCCCCTATTTCCTCATTAAATGTGTTTGTTCTCATAGATATGTTAAAAATGGTAAGTTATCAAATTAATGGAGCCTTAGCTTCTGTGAAATAAGGTAACTGTTTTCAGTTTCCTGTGTTAAGATGGTTTAAAGGGGATTGTATTCTTATTTAGATTTCATCTCATGTAGAACATAATTTCTTGCATTCCAAATTGTAGCAGGATATTCATAGATGAATATAATCTAAGCTAGAGATTGGATCATAAGTAACATTGGAGAATATAACAAAGCAATGCTCCCCACCCTCAAATTTAGAAGCTACTATGAAGACAATTATTTTAAACTTACTGAAGTACTGACATTCAAAATAAATTAAGAGTAATCACGAATATGTTGAAAACAGTAAACTTTTGACTTTAGTGCAGTGGGCAATTAAAGATCCTTTTTCCTATATCAGGACTAACACCTACTCCCATATTAGTGTTGGTTGACCAAATGGAAAATATTGGCTATAAATAACTTCAAACTATTCTTGGTTGTCAACTTGACTATGCCTGGAATTAACTAAAACCCCAGTAACTGGATACATCTGTAAGGAATATTTTTCTCAATTAAATCATTTCAAGAGGGAAGACCCACTTTGAGGGGGAAAGGTAGACCATTAATCTGGGCCACACCTTCTGCTGGCAACCTATTAAAGGACGTGGAAGAAGGAAACTTTTGCTCTTTGCTTTAATGCCCTCACTCTCACTGGCAAGTCCATTACTTCACTGGCATTAGAGCCTACTCCTTTGGGGTTCCACATATATTGAAGGTCAGAGGAGACATCCAGCCTCATGCACTGTGCAACTACTGGATTCTTGTTGGAGCTTTCAGTTGGTAGACGGCCATTGTGTTGGACTAGATGGACCACAGCAAGTAAACCATTCTAATAAGTCCCCCATATGTGTGTGTATGTATGTGTGTGTACACAAGTATGGCACAGCAGTTAAGGGTGCCTACTGCACTTACAGAGAACCAGTGTCTGGTTCCCAGTACCTACGTCAGGAAGTTCTTGACTGCCTGGAACTCCACTTCCAAAAGATGCAATGCCCATGGCCTCCCCACGCACCTGCACGTGTGCGCACATACTCATGGGTGCAAACATTTAAAAACAAAGGAAATATTTTTAATTCAGTAAGTTCAGTTTTCTTTTTCTAAACAGTATTGTTCCATAGCTCTGGTACTATCTCTGGCTTGTCTGGTGCTCTCTACGTAGGATAGGCTGGCCTTGAACCCATGAAGATTCATCTGTCTCTGCCTCCTGAGTGCTGGGATCAATGGAATGTGCCACTGTCCCCTGATAAAGCAATAAATTTTTATAGTAAAGTTTTAATAGACAGAAGCATATTAGAAAAGTGAATTAGGAATGTTCACAAAGTGATAGAAAATAAGCAAAATGAGATCAAGAAAGACAGAAATATTAATGTGAAAATAAACACGTTCATGAGTGTTTGGAGGAAAATAATAAAATATTAAAGTATCTGGAAAAAACTTATTTTTTTCATCTCATCTTTTTATTTCCTAAAAATGTCAATCTTGGGCAGGAATATTTTTAAATCTTTTTATTTAATTTTATGTGTATATGTGTGAGTGTTTTGCCTGAATGTGTGTCTGCGCACCACGTGTGTTCCTGATGCCCACGGAAGCCAGGCGAGGGCATATAATTTCCTAGGACTGGAGTTACAAGTGGTTATAAGCTCCCACATAAGTGCTGAGAATCAAATGAAAGCCCTCTGGAAAAGCACTCAGAGCTCTTAACCACTGAGCCATCTGTCCGGCACCACCATAGTAAATACTGGCAGCTTTTTCCATTCTTGGTCCCTGTGTCATCCACTCAACAATGTGTTCTTATTGTGAAAGCAACCAAAGACAATAGGAAAGTGAGTCAAAATCACCATGTTCTGATAAAACTTCATATTTACAAAAGTTTGTGGTACTTCAAATTGGCTCATGAGTCAGCATGGGTTGTAAGCCTCATAGTCAAATAACGAGGTCAGCACTTCTAGAAGAATTTCCAAAGGATCGTGCTAAGAGAACAGAAAGAGGTAGATGATAAATTCAGAACATGGGAGAGAGAATCAAGGGAATAATCCTGAGTTCAAGGCCAGCCTGGGCTACATAGTAAACTTAATTTTCAAGCTATCCAGGGCTATGTAGCAAAGCAAAAGAAAAGAAAACATAAAAGAAAGGAGAAAAATTAGTGTTGAGGGATATTACAGTGTTGAAATCATGAAAAATGAAAGAATAATTAAACAATTTGCTGAGAATGAAGGATACCAACACGTTTATAACTTGGACAGTTCTAGGTACAACTCCACTCCCTGACAAAAGAAGTAAGCAGGTCTGTATTTTTCCCTGACATCTCTCCAGGATACTTTTTTTTTTGGCTAGTCCGTAAACTAGAGTAGTACTTAATTTCTTCATCCACTGACTGGAGATGGTACCTTGATGATGCCGCAGATATGCGGTGGGACAGCATCTTGCACAGGAATTGATGTTTAAATACCCAACAATTGTTAGCTTCGTCTCTGTCCTCTTTCCCTTCCCAGTACCACATTTACATAGATAGATGTACCACCAGACTTAAACCTGACCATGCAGCATCGTACAGTAACCCAACCTGTTTGGGTGAAGCCAGAGGACTCTAAAAAGTCAGTCGTGATAATGTTCTCATTCCTCTACTGCTTTAGGGTGACCGGTCTTAGCACCATCGAATCACCATGCTTTGCTTTACCAGAACTCACAGCACAAAAAAAAAAAAAAAAAAAAAAAAAAGTTGCATACATTTAAGAACCTTGAATATACTTTTGAAGGAAAGAACAGTGCCCTCTTGTCCTGTTCTGAGTTTAACAAACTTATTTCCCTTCCAAAAATGGAAATTTGTATACTATTCTAGACTGTGTGTGAATATTTGTCAGACTGCCTGGTTATGTCGGAAACCAGTTACAAGAAAATCTGTCAGTGCTGGTAAACACACAGAATCCACGGGATTATTATTGCACTGGAAAGCCTGACGTCTGCAGACATCCTTGCAACATCCATCTTTTACGTTTTCATCCACCTCCAAATGAATGAAGACTATCCTACAGTCATGCTTACCTTGTATCCATCTAAACTCATGCTTCCATGGCGATATTTGAAGTTTATCTTTGTCCTGGAAAACATAAATCCCCCAAAAAGAAATTTACTGTGAGGTATTCTCTCTCAACACAGATAGAGAATCCATGTAAGCATAGAGAGGAATGATGTTCCAGGCTAGGAAGGAACTGTGCAGACTCCTGTTGATGGTTCTGTGGGAACTTGCTAGAGAAGACACAGATGGGGACACACTTAATTCCTCACAGTGGCTAACCTGAAAATCGCTTGAGCTTGGCAGGTCAAGTTAGTAGAAGGGGTATATCTCTTACAGTTTTAAGAATCCAAAGAGAACACAGAAACGACGATTACACCATTAAGCTAGTCCCTGCCTATACTGACTGCATGGTTGGAATACAGCTGAGGAGAAGCCTCAGGTGCTATAAATACATCGTTAGATGGATGAAAAGAATAGAAACTAGAGACATTCCCTGGGTTGCAATAATCAAATTATGCATCTTGTATACAAGTAAAGGAGTAAAGTATTACCTTAAAGTACAAACTTTGATATGATAAAAAGTATAATATATGATAAAGAAATTAAGACTCAGTAAAGAAAAACAACTTCCAGAGCCAGCAAAAGCTAAAGTAAGATCTGAATCTAAATTTTCTGCTGCCAGCTTGGGTCTTTGTCCTCTCAACAGCTACTTGTATACAATCTCTGTGTCTTGCACAGTGATTGCCACACTGAACTGTTGACTCCTGGGCCATGCCCTGCGACCTCTTACCTTTTGTTGTTCTTGTTCCCGTCTTTTGAAAATTACTCTCGATAAGAGTAAAGTTACGATCATATAAAAATGCATTTTAGTTGGCATGTTACTTATCAGAGATCAAAACATCTAAGGGAATGAAGGCATTCTCTGGAGATCACACAGAGAGAGATCAAACTTACTTTTTTGTGAGTCTTGGGTTTAGAGTAAGAACATCCTGTGGTCAGAAAAAACACTAAACAGCAAAGCATGGTGACCTGGGGCTTCATTTTCACACATGGGGATCTTAACCTACAACAGAAAAGGAAGAAGGTAGATCCAGCTGAAGGTGACAACTTCATTTGACCCAGAGTGAAACGCTTACTAACTGTGCCAGAGAGTCACTCTGGTGCGACCGGAGTTATAGGAAAGCGGGAACTCAACTGAGAAAGCACCACCATCAGGTTGACCTAGAGACATGTCCGTGGGCATTTTCATGATTAATGATTGATATGAGAGGTCCGCTGTGAACAGCTCAACCTCTGGGCAGATCCTGGGTGATATAAAAACGCAGGCTGCGTAAGCCATGGAGAGCAATCCAGAAATCAACATCCCTCGATGGCCTCTTGCTTCACTTCCTATTCCTGCCTCTTATTCTTACCCAGGCTAGGCTTCCCTTCATGGTGGACTGTGGTTGGGATGTGAAAGGCAGATAAACCCTTCCCTCCTCAAGTTGCCTCTGTCCAGAACATCTATCAAAACAATAGAAAGCAAACCAAGACCCACACCAAAGCCTCTTTAGGAGAGGCCTCTGATACCTATTTTCAATCTAATTAAAATGCAAAAAAAAAAAAAAAGAATTTCTCTCACCCATTGATCTTTCTGTTACAGACAAAAGTAGAAACATCCCAAAAGATGCATGTTCAGCAAATCTCCAGTGTCTGTTACTTGCTCAACAAATTTCTTTAAAGCAATATTTCTCAAACTTTCTTGGGAGTCTGGGAAGATGGTTTAGTCGCACCTGTAATCCCCTAGTACTGGAAAGGCTGTGACAGAAAGAACCCTGGGTCTCACTAGCCAAATCAGCCAGTTCCAGGTTAGTGAGAGACCCTGTCTCAAAAAAAAAAAAAAAAAAAAAAAGAAGATCCAAAGTGAAGGAACAAAACACCAATATCATCCTCAGGCCTACATATGTGCTCAACATTCACACACACACACACACACACACACACACACAGGGGTGGAGGGGAAAGAGACAGACAGAACTATTCAGTTACTATACACCAGGTCTCTAGTCACTAGGGGACAAATAAAGAGGAGAATTAATGTACATGTTTGCTTGCTACTAGATCAAGTGCTGAGACTTTCTATAGTCAGTGAATAAACCACTGTGCAGATAGACTGTAAGCCCTGGAGAGTTATTATCTCTTCTGTGGCCATGTATTGCCTTTTCCTTAACAATCTTTCAAAGTCATACCCGTAACAAAGTACCATTCCCGACTTCGAAGTTCACCACAACACTTCCATTAGGCAATTCAGAATCTTTACTTTCAGAAATTTTTTCTTATAATTTGTGTCTTGAAGGTACAGACACAGAAGAACAAAAATAGCCTGGATATTGGAGACAGAGCTGGGTTCCAATTTTTCTGTCCACTGTTTATAAACTGACTTACCTACCTAGCCTGTTTTCCCATTCATCTTTTAAAGGTAACGTAGATTCATCCTATTTATTATCATTTGTCAGGTGGCTCCTGGATGCAAGAAACTGTACCAGTTGTGAGAAAGTAAAAATAAAAGAGATTAATCTGCATTGGTTACTCTTATGTTTTTATGATAAAACAGAATAGAAGAAGGAATTTAGTTTGAATTACATTTTCATAGGAATGAGTTCATCGTGGAAGAGAGGCGTGGCAATAAGCACCAGGCATTAGAGCAGGACAGGAAGCTGAAAGCGCACATCTCAATTGCAGCCATGAAGCAGAGAGAGTTAACAGAATGTGGGATGATGCTACAAACATTCAAAACCAGTGACATACTTCCACCATCTGGGCCACACCTCCTGATCCTTCCCAAAGAGTGCCACTAACTGGGACTAAGTCTTCAAGTATTGTAGCCATCCACTGTATTGTCCTTTCCTTAAAGGATGCAGTGGAGACTACAGTCAAAAACAGCCAACAATAAGATCATGTCCATACTGCAAGGCTGGGTAAATACAAGTTCTTGGAAACTATCAGAGCCTTTTATTCTCTGCTGCAACTCTGCCCACAACGCAATCTGTAGCCTAGGAGCAGACAAAACTAAGTGATATGGTCTCAGATTTTAGCTATAGGAGACTGGGCCTAACATAGGCTTTCAGGAATCATAGGAGCCTTCGCCTAAAAGGAATCCCAGGTAGTTACAGACAGGCTTCCACATTCTCTTTGAGTTTAAAATTCCAAACCAAGTAGGAAAAGAAATAGTACTTTGGCTTATAACATCATCTTGAAAAACAAGACTAACTTATAAGCTAAAAACTTTAACATATTGAAGAAAAAAATTGAAGAAGATATTAGAAGATAGAAAGATCTCCCATGCTCATGGATTGGTAGAAGTAATATTGTAAAATCCTACCAAAAGCAATCCATAGATTCAGTGCAATACTTATCAAAATTCCAACACAATTCTTCATAGATCTTGAAATGACAATTTTCAGCTTCATATAAAAACACAGTAAACCCAGGAGAGCTAAAACAATCCTGAGTAACAATAGAACAGCGGAAGGTATCACCACCTCCAATTTCAAGTTGCACTATAGAATGTCAAAAAAACAGCATGAAATTTGCACAAAAACAGACATATCAATCGGTGACATTTAATTGAAGACCCAGACATAAATTCACACACCTAAACATTTTTTTAGAAAGAAGACAGAAATACACACTGGACAGTGTGGGGAGAGAGATAGCATCTTCAACAGATGGTCTTGGTTAAACTGGATGTCTGCATGTTGAAGAATCCACAAAGATCCATATCTATTACCCTACACGAAACTCAACTATGAATGGATCAATACCTCTACATAAGACCAAATACACTGAACCTCATGGAAGAGAAATTTGGAAATTTATTGGCAGCCTTGAACTCATTTGCACAGACTAAGACTTTCTGAACAAAACTCCAATAGCACAGGCACTAAGATCAACAATTAATAAATGAGACTTCATGAAACTGAAAACCTTCTGCATGGCAAAGGGCTCTGTCGTTTAGACAAAGCAACATCCTACAGACTAGGAAAGAATTTTTTTTTACCAACTAATAGAGAATATATATGACTATATAAAGAAACTCCCTATATAAAATATTAATATAAAAATAAAATATAAAAGTATATAAAGAACTCAAGAAACTAGATATCAGGAAAACAACCCAGTTTAAATGGGATACAGCTATAAGCAGAGAATTCTCAAAAGAGGGAATTCAATTGGCTGAGTGACATTTTTAAATGGTCTCCTTAGCTATCAGGGAAATGCAGATCAAAACTGCTTTGAGATTTCATCTAACACCCATCAGAATGGCTAAGATCAATAAAAACAAATGACAGCTCATGCTGGCAAGAATGTGGAGTAAGTAGAACACTCATTCATTACTTATGGGAGTGAAAACTTGTACAGCCACTATGTAAATCAGTGTGCCAGGTCCTCAGGAAGATGGAAATCGATCTGTCTCAAGATCCAGCTATACCACTCTTGGGCAAATACCCAAAGGACGTTTCATCCTACCACAGAGACACTTGCTCAACCATGTTTGTTACTGCTCTGTTCGTTACTGCTCTGTTCGTAATAGCCAGAAATGGGGGGGTAGATGTCCCTCACAAGAAGAATGGATAATTTGCACAATGGATTATTACTCATCCATTAAAAAGAATGGAATTCACAGGTAAATATATAGAACTAAAAAAATAATTATCCTGAGTGAGGTATCTCAAACCCAGAAAGACAAATATTGCTTGTATTCACCTATATTTGGATTTCTGTGGTTAAGTCAATAATAACCAAACTACAGTCCATAGGTATGAAGAAACTAGGAAGGACAGATAAGTCTTGTAAAAAAAAAAAAAAAAAAAGGAAACTAGAATAGATATCTCTGGATATCTGGTGGGGGGTGATTGAAAGGGAAGGTTAAGAGGGAAGTGAGAGAGGATGGGGGAGGAAAATGAGAATATGGGGAGAAACAGCTAAAATTAAGGGTCATTTGAGGGATAGTATGTTTCTAATACAGCAGAAACTTTCTAAAATATATACACATATGAAGGTGATATAAATAAACTTGTCAAATAATGAGGAGACAGAAATCTATCTGGACATCTCTTGTCTCAAAGTGAAGCTCCCAGCACTGGGCTTGGGTTACATCTAATTGAATTGTTAGCCAAAAGGTACTGTGGAAATCCTCAAACAATCCAGGCTGTGGCCAAGACTATAGGTTGCTCTCCAAACTGTCAGCAAGGCCTCACTGTTGAAGATAATACCCACACAGCTCATTAAACATGAAGAAGGTAAGCTGGTATCTACACAGAGCCTGCATTCCTTTGGTCCAGAAAGGTACTCTTCATGCCCTCAAAAGAGAAACATTAATGCCAACACAGCTACAAATAATGCTGTCCCGCCTGCAAGATAAGCTAGAGCAATGGCGGCACAAACTTTGTGGGAATAACCAACCAATATCTGATTTGACTTAAGGCCCACTCCACAAGATGGAATCCATACCCAACATGGCTTGGGTGACCAGGAATCTGAGACCATATAGTCCAAGGATCTAGGGTAAAACTATGTACTACTGTTCTTTAAAAAAAAAAAAATGTTTTTAAAGCAATAAAACAACTCAGTGACATTTTGCTACTCTCATAGACTAGTGCCTTGCTCAGCCATCATCAGAGAAACTTTCTCCTGCAGCAGATGGGAACAAATACAGAAACTCACAGCCAGACATTATGCAAAGAGTGAGAGAACTTGGAATCCTCCACCCTAAAGGGAATTTCTCCATCTAATCTCTCCCCCTCAGGGTTCCTGAGAGCCTATGGAAGAGGAGGCAAAAAGAGTGTAAGAACCAGAGGTGGTGGAGGACACCAAGAAAACAAATACCTCTAAATCAACATGATCAAAGCTCATGTGAACTCACAGAGACTGAGACACAGCATTAGACAGCTGCAAGGGTCTGTACCAGCTCCTCTGTGAATGTATCATAGCTTCCTGTTTAGTGTCTTTAATGGATTCCTGAGTGTGCAAACGAATGGGTCTTTGATTCTTGTGCCTTCTCTTGAGCTCTTTTCATTATGTTTGTTTGGTTTGTCCAATTCCAATGTGTTAGTCTTTGTTTTTCCTTGTTAGATTTAATTTTACTTTTTATTCTGTTTTTATCCCTTAGAAACCTGTTTGTTTTCTATTGAGAGACAGAAAGGGGGTACATCTGGATGGAAGGAAAGGTGAGGAGGAGCCGGAAAGAATAGATGAAGCAGAAACAATAATCAGGATATATTATGTGAGAAAAAAATATATTGTCAATAAAATAAAATATTAAAATTAAATGAAAAGAAAGTCTGAGCAGAGAAACAGAAGCAGGAAGAACAACTGCAGAGGAGTGGTAATGAATTTGCAAGGACACCGAGATTATGTGTACAGAGTTCATGATCTTAAGCTGTGTGTGGGAAGAAGCCCTCTCGTCCGATTGGTGCGTGGTGTGTAACGCATTGCCATGGTAGACATTGTGATGTTAACCATCACAAAACAAGATTCCAGAAGAACCTGTGTAAGGCATCTTCAAGTGCCCACACATTTCACAGGCACACCTCTGACTTTCAGATTTTGTTACCATGACACAATAAGAAACAGCGTACATTCTGGGTCAGCATGCATATGCAAATGTAGCTATGTCTATATATTTCTATATACACAAAACTGAAAAGCATAATTTTTTTTTTGCTTTAAACATTTTACATAAAAACATTTCTCCCCGACATACGCTGCCAATGTATCCAGCATTTTTATCTTGTGTGCTACTTTAGTCTACTTGGCATCTTCCCAAGCACTGGTAGTGACCCACTGTAGTAAATTCATGAACCACTAACACATTATCTCTTGTCAGTTAAAAGGCAGACAGTCCACTCTGTTGGTTGGTCATTGCCAGAGTTTCTCAGTTCTTTCACTGCTAACATTTTCAGTCCTTCCTCTTTACTCTCAGAAGGATTCTAAAATCACCCTCCCAAGGTATGTGTATCAGAGATGAAAGATATTCACTCTCTGGACCAAATATGTAGAACAAATTCTGAAGATTAAACAAAGTCTCTTCCACTAGGGAAAAAAATACGCAAATAGGTGAAATGCCCAAAGAGGCATTTGTAAATGATAGCACCTGCATCCAAGGCATCCAGAAGAGATAAGCTTTCCCTATGCAGTTTTCAGTATAGGAATTTTTCTTAAAGCTAACCGTGCTTACCAGGCAAGGCGATGCACACCTTTATTCCTGGGACGTGGCTGCTGAAGCAGGAGTATTGTGAGTTTGAGGCCATCCTGGGTTACACAGGAAATTTCTGTCAAAGGAAGAAAGGAACAAAGAGATGGATAGAGAAAAGAGACAGAAAAAGAATAAATGAAGGGAATGGAGGGGGAGGGAGGGAGGAGGGAGGGGAGAGGGGGAAAGAGAGAATGGAGAGAAAAAGGAAGAAGGAGGAAGGGAGGGAAACTGACTTTACTGGAAGGTCAGGCACAGTGAGGTGATGTGATTATGGGATTCCCAAAAGTAGGGTTTCTGCAATTCACAGAGTTCTCGGGAGTATGGGGTGGGGGTGGGGGAATAGATCCAGTAGCTGCAAAGTGTCATTGAGGACTGTGAGGTATGATATATGTTCTATATTCCTACCAGCTAAAAAAAAATTAACCAGCAAAAACCACACACACACACACACAAGACCCTAAGCATACATATGTGTGTGTGTGTGTGTGTGTGTGTGTGTGTGTGTGTGTGTGTGTAAGAAACAAAAACGTTGCACTCAGCACAATTAGCTGCATGGTTTCAATCATTTGTGTTATTGTAGCCTGAGATATGTGATGACATATTATTTGTTATGATAATTATATGTTAATTTTTTTCAATCACATCAAATATTGGAGGAGAATTTGAAAGCTGTTATGCAACAGGAGTCACAGCATTTCTAATTTTTGCCTACTCTGGTTGGCAAGGATGAATGATCTAGATGCTTTCAGGTTGGTCTCGATGGGGTTTGTTTCAGTTCTTGTGAGAAAGAATTGAACGGGATCTACCTCTCTAGAACTCGGGTGTGACCAATGACAAAAGCTGGCCTGCTCCGTAAAGTAGCGAATAAGCTGGAAGAATGGGAATTAAAAGATAAAAAGAAGCGCTGTCCGAAAACTCACAACCAGAGGTTGTGAGACAACAGGAAGGAGGAAGCATTAAATTTACTTTTTATTTATACCTTCTTAGATTGACTATTGATAAATACTTGAGGTGAATTAAGGGCTGATGAGATGGCTCAGAGAATTAGATGCTCTTGTTCATAAGCCTGATGAGCAGAGTTGGATCTCCAGAACCCATTTAAAGAAGTGAAAGAAGGAACCACTTCATGAAGCTGTCCCCTGACCTCACACAAACACTGTGACATGTACCTGCACACACACACAAAAAACTTACAACACTTGAAGTGAACTGTATATTTTGCAGGATTCCAAAGCAAAACTTTTCTACAAAGGCATTAAATTAAATACTTCTCTAGTCCTTAGCATTGTCTTATATGTTATAGGTTATCTTTTAATAAAATATTTTTTTAAAAATCTAAATACTACATTAAATGCGACCAAAAGGTGTAAGCTGCTCAGGAAAGCAAAGCACAGCTTTCAGACACGAGGCTCTGTCACCTGGCTGCACAGGTCAGTGGTTCTCAGTGGAGGCTGAGCGTTAGGCCATACCCTATGTGAGTACTGGGCGTTGCTACACATATGTGCTGCTCTGCTCTGCTCTGCAGCATGTTCAGTTCATTGGCGAGGTATGTTCATCCTTAACCTCTATTGCTATGAACCATGGGTAGAGCAGCAGAGAAGCTCCAGGTAGGAAGGTAGGCCACAGGCTACTTAAATCAAAACCTTAATCCAGAGATAGGTGTAGAGTTGCATGGTAAAAATGATCACTTATCTTAGGAAAGGCCTTGGCTTCAGTCCTTATAGTGTGAAGGAGAGAGAGACACATACAGAAACAGAGAATGAGACAGAGATAGAGAAACCCTAGTATCCTGTGGGGGAAAACATAATAAACAGTGTTCTAATAGATCAATACCAAAGTAGTATATGTATGTGTGTATATATATATATATATATATATATATATATATATATATATATATTCCCAAACATCCACATATATATGGGACAATTGCATATTACCTACCAATTATTTATGAACTATTTGCAATGGGCACCAAGTATGAAAGAAAATGAAAGCAGAAAAAAAATTAACAATCTGGGCAGTTCTATCCACTGGCTTCAATTTTCCTTGAGAGTGCTGCCTGTTTTCCCCTGGAGGCAGGGTAGGTTTCCTGTATATTGAATTAAGTGTCCTAAAGTAGGATTCTGTGGAACATTAGTTTCATGATATATAAAGATGTTCCACCATCAAGTCAACTTACAAAACAAATTATACTAGCCCACACTCCCTCTTGCCATCAACACACACTCAGGCACACACATGCACACACACACAAAGGCACTGAAATTCATCAAAAACATTGACTCATCCAAATTTTACCAAAATTACCTCAGCATCAAAAATTCTACTGGAGCTGAGGAGAGGTTGGATAGCTCAGAGATTACATGTACTGGCTGCTCTTTCAGAAGACCCTGTCCAATTCCCAGCACCACAGGGCAGCTCGCAACCTTGTGTGGCTCAGGTTCGAGGGACCCTCTTTTGGCCTCTACATGCATGTGGTGCACAGACATACGTACAAGCGAAACAGCCTTAACACACTCTTTCCAAAGGCCTTGAGGGGCTGTCGAGATGGCTCAGGAGATAAGAGGCCCCAGTGCTCTCGCAAAGAACTCATTTCGGCTTCTAGTATCCATGCCAGGTGGCTCACAGCTACCTGTAACTCCAGCTCCGAGGGCTCTGCCTCTGTAGCCAACCTGTACTCGTGTGTACATATTCCCACACAGGCATACACAAAATTAGAAACAAAGGTAAATCTTTGTAAATGCTTCGAGGACTATAACGCTGCTATCACATGAAAAGCGTGCTATCTCAGAGGAAAACACACTCAGCTATGTGTCTTTGGAGCCCAGGTCTATTTGTTGGGCATCTAGCCCAGTGCCCATCCTTAGGCCATTGCATGTTCATGGGAAGCTCTTGCCTCTTTCACACCAAAGCTCTGGAGAAAGAAGGAAAGATTCAGAAAAGAAAACTAAGAAGTAAACAAGATGCCAATGAACTCTTATTTTGAGGTCATCTGCAGCAATGACGCAAATGGCAAGCTACTGGGCATTTGCAAAGAACCTCTCTCTGGTTTCTGTACCAGCCCCCGAGCGCGGGCAGATCCACGCCTTATTCACGGAGTGAATAGTACAAGGTACTAATTTCAGCGATAAAAGCCGCTGAGCCACCTAGCGTGGCAGTTTCTCAGGACCTATAAAAGTAATTGAAGCACACTCCAGGTCTCTCCTTCCCTCCGGAGCAGCTCGCCTCTCTCTGCACCTCCTGACAAAAGCGTGAATTGCCCTCTACCATCCACTTTCGCTTCTCACGCAATAATAAACAGCAATTTTGAGCTGCCAAATACAGCCAGGCTCCCTGTTGTAACCTAGTGATTACAGAGAGAAAATAACATGGACTGGCCTTAAACGTTTAAGGGGGAAATGCAGCTAAATCCACTAGGCAGCCCAGAGCGGAGTATCAAAGTAACTACCCCTCCCTCACAACCAATTTACTGTCCTGGACATTGTGCACTCTCTCTAGCCAAGCCCTAATCACAGTGGAGCAAGAGAAGCTGAGCAGAAGCAGGTCACAACTGAGAGGGGAAAAAAATCAGGTTGCCATTAGCCAACTCTGCCTTCAGCCATTCAGAGTGGGAAATACTCCTTGAATAAATGAGTGAATGAATGACCCTGCAGATTAAATGAGTGTATAAAGATCCAGAGTAAAAAAAAAAATAATAATTGTGTTGAATAAGTGAGTGAGTGAGTGAGTGACCTTGCAGACTGAATGGGTGAATGAAGATCCAGAGAGGTAAACACTCATTGAATAAAGGAATGAGTGAGTGAGTGATCCTGCAGATGGAATGGGTGAATATAGACCCTTGCTCAGCGTCTGAAGGTTTGGCTCTAAACCACAAGGAAAGCCTTCTGTCCTCAAGAAGCAGGTGGGCATCCGTAGCCTGCTTCAGACACCCACATTCCGATATATGTAGGTCTCTTCTAGAAAATGGGGTAAGCATTAGCACAAAACCTCTCCCTGATGCTATGCCATCTCAAATGCTCTTTGAATAGTTGTCATCTCATGTTGTTTAGAAAATAACACTGACAGACATGGCTGCACATGCTCAGTGCAGACACAAGGATCTTCCCTGCAGCTTTTCTTTCTCTGATCAAAGATGGAGCTGAGAGGCCCCCAGCTTTTGAAACTCTTGATGAGTTTTGGAACCTGCTGAGTTTGGTAAAAATGTTCTCCCTTTTAGGTAGCCTCCATTTTTGTTGTACCATTTGGACCCTGATTTAAAAAAAGAAAAAGTTTAATGTAGGAAGAGATATGGAGGAAGGAAAAAAGAAAGGAAAAGGAAGGAAAGAGAAGAAGAAATGGAGGAGAAGGAAGCAAGGCAGCGTGAGAACACAGTAGATTGACTACGAATATGTCTCTCCCTGTAAGGAATCATCAAACACTGACCCTCTGGACAGACCAGGAGAACCCTGTGCTCCTGAACACTGCCTCTTATTTGTTCCAGGTTCTCTGTGCATAGACGCGAGTTTCTGAGTGAGTTGTAATTCCAAACAATAACCAGTCTGTCTGGGTCCTGGAACTCACTCCTGTCCCTCGCTGGATGAAGCTATAGGGTGAGTCATCCTCACCCGTCTCAACATGCCTGGTGAGAGCTGGCATCGGGCTCCCGACGAAAATAAGAAAAGGTCAGGCTGGGAACTGTCAAGCAGAGAGTGCGGAAGGATGACTGCCATGGGAGCTCTCAGACTTCCTGATGATATCTCCTCCAGTGAAGTGCACGGGGTGAGAGGGAGGCACATTGCCACTCGTCCATTAACCTTGTGGACGGCAACTGGCTTCTTCCTCCTTGACCAATTCTCCTGGCTTACGAGAATGACTAATTCAGAAAGGTTAACTGGAGGATGAGGGACTCAAGAGTGAGGTGTGTGTGTGTGTGTTGTCCCCCTAAGCCTAATTCAATAACCATGTATTCTTACTCTGATTGTGTAATTAGAAGCTTGCTTATAACATCAAATAGTTAAATGCGCCTTTTATATTTTGACCTCAATCATTGAATCTACAGACTCCCTTTTACTGGTTCTTTTCACCATGGATAAGGTGGAAAAAGAACTGAAGAGAACTACTAGAAATAGAATCAGACCAATCTCTTCTTGGCTATTTTAGATGGCTTGCTTTTAGCAGTCCCCTTGTCTCTGGATTCAAACGCTGATGGCTCTCAAGAATCACAGAATTTCACGGTTGGAAGGCATCCTCATCTCACCCACTACCTTAAATACGTTAATAATTATCACGTAATTATCAGTGCTGGAGGCTTACTTCTCTGTTCTGTGAAGGAAGCTCACTGCAGCGCTGACCCCAAAGTTATAGAAAAATATAACACCCAGTGAAGCAAGAGCCCAGCGCTCCTGCAATTGCCTTCTGAGTCCAGAGCACAGGCCTTCACGCAGCCCACGCTGACCACTCAGATGAGGGGGGTGCTTTAGGGAGGGTTTTAAGCAGTAACTGGAAGGAATGTTTCCCTTTATGTTGCCATAAAGACAGTCTGTCAGGTTCACAAAAAAAGAAGAAACAAGAATTTGAAAGCTTTGCATTCCATCTAAAGGGAGGGAATTGAAATTTATCTGGCATGAAGACAGTGCAGAGGCAGTGAGTCTAATTGCCTGACGGGACATTTTGCATTTTCACTCTGAGGAATAAGCAATTCAAGCCTGACAGATGACTCCATGAAGAAAGACAAATACAAAATAGACACTCCAACTCTGAGGTAGCCGAATTCCAAAAAGCATCGAGGGGTGTGGGGGACACTGCACAGCCAAGCATTCCAGAAAACAGGAGCCCAAATCACAGGTTTTCCCCATTCTGGAACAGGTGCAGAAAACAATCAGCTCTTTGCTAGGAACGGGCAATGGCATGGGCCATGTACT
Organism: Psammomys obesus; assembly: GCF_907164565.1. Classification (NCBI taxonomy): domain Eukaryota; kingdom Metazoa; phylum Chordata; class Mammalia; order Rodentia; family Muridae; genus Psammomys; species Psammomys obesus. Next base: position 1,997,914 of record NW_026585626.1, read on the forward strand.
CACGCATTCAGGAAGTAGATCTAGCAGCCCAGAGACCAACAGTCACCCGGCAGGAGAGTCAGCATTGAACTCCTTACCACGGTGCCCCACCATTACGTGTCCACGCTGAAACCCTCCAGCCCTCTTCAGTGATAGTGACCTGTCTCAGTCCTTTGAAAAAGAAGTCCCCGAAGGCCCCAGTGAGAAGCAACTGCCTGTAATGAGAAGCCAATCTGGCCACACAGAAGCAACACAGCCCACAGCTTAGAGGATTGGGTAAGGTTGTGAATCATCCCACAGTGGGTCTGTCAAGCATGCCTAAGAGAAATTACAGGTTTCTCTTGGCTGAAGCGAATCCATTGAACTGAGTCACTTGTTTGTCCTTCGATTCTTTCTGGTCTTTATCTAAGATGATCACACGAGAGTCTGTGTTGCGTCTTCCCTGGGTGCAATTAGAACAAGGGTGACGACATGTGAGGTTGTGCCGCCATTGTTTATGGTTTTTAAAAGGCTATTGTTGCATTTCACCTCTACCCATGAATTTGGAGAAAACTGACTGAGAAAGGGACCAGGAAATTATGCTCTAGCCTCTACCTTGGCGCCAGAGGGATTTATGGTTCCTTCTGTCTTTTTAAATTTCTTTGTCTGACTGTGTATTTATTTATTTATTCTTGTGCATGGGTGCCATTGGCCCGTGTGGAAGTCAGAGGATAACTTGCAGGAATCATGGGGCCCCGAGATCAAATTCAGGTCATCGGGCTGGGTGGCAAGGGCCTTTACCCACTGAGCTGTCTTGTCAGCCCTGTTTACTTATTCTTTTATTTCTAAGGAATGGGATGAGAAATTCTTTTGGAGCCTTTCCATGCCAATGGGTAACGATGAGCCAGAAAGCATAGCCTCCACCTGCAGAGAACTTCACCTGACCCAGCCTCCAACTGAGTAGTTGAACTGCTCTCCTTGCCACCATAGTCCCATATATTCTGATTCTGACGTCTCCTGTTTATAAGCCTTCTTTCCCCCAAGGGCTACTGTCATTCCCCACTTCTAAGTTCCGGTGGGGCGAGGCGGAAGGGTGGACCACAAGAGAGAAATAAGTGAGAGGCGATTGTGTTACGTAACTTAGGGCAATGCAGGTTAAGGAAGCAACATTTGCACAAATGTGCCAGTTCTATGTAGGTCACCCATTAAATTCTGGGTCATTTTGGGACTCATTTGGGAGAGGGAAAAAAAAGACTCTCAAGCGGTTGTGTAATCCAAGGACTTTATTGGGCATACATAGTTACTGAAACATCATTCTCTGTATGTAAGACACATGAGCCCTGTCAGCAGGCAGAAGAAAGTTACAAAGTGGTTCCCAAATGTAAAGTCAGCCTGTTCCTAAAGACTTATAACCGTATCTGGGAAAGAAAACGTACATAGAGAAAAAGACCAAACCAAACAAACAAATATAGCACAGCAACTACTAACGGAAAGCGAACAGCATGGATTATCAATGTTCTAGGAAATTATGTGGAGGCCCCAGTCAGAGAAGACTCCTCAGAGAAGGCAGAAAGTAAAGCCAGGCTTAGCAACACCGCAAAATGAGTGGAGCTCCATGGTAGACACTCTTGTCCCTCTAGAGTGGAACTTTGCTTTATAATCAGGCAACACGAGGTAACAGGCCCATTCCATGAGCTTCGGTGGATTGTACTGGCTCCTAACCCTAGTGTCACGCAGACAAGAGCAGATGCTTCATTGTTTTACTTAGAGGTCAATTAACTCGTTCCCACAAGGAGATCTTCATTCAAACTCATGGCGGAGGACACAGCCGTGTGTTTACTCGCGAGTGAGTATGTATTTGTATGTGCATGTATTCACAGGCACTCTAATAAAAGAAAGTGACATTTTGGCCAGCGATTATTATTTCCAGGTGCTATTATAAATGCTTCACTGTTTTTGAATTATCACAATAATCCTAGGAGGTAGACTCACTTGTCCCTCACTTACAAGGGAGGAAACCAAATTCTAAAGAATTCAAGTGATTTTTTTTCCAAGCAGGGCCATGTAATAAGTGTTCATTCGAGCCATGAAATTGCTTCAGAACAATGTCGCCCGGGGCCACCTGACGGTACCACATCTTTGTGGGATGAGAGCAGGATACTACATGTGTCTCTATTGAAGGTCACACAAGTCATCTTCGTCTGTGTAGGCCTCGACATCTTGCAAGACGCTGCACTGTGGGTTTGGGGCTAGAGGTCTTCAAGAGATTCCCCAGGAATGCCAGAGGGGTCCTCTGAGCATCCGTGGGCCTTTCCTGCTTACTGATACCACCTGCTGTCACACTGAGTGAGTGCCCCTGAGTTGAGAGTAGTCAAGCCAGACACACCTGCTCAACACATAACACAAAGAAAAGATGATGGCCTCCTCTCTCGCTGTGCTCGGACTTCTCATCGCTAAGCAGGACAACACTTAGTCTTTTCCAAGCTTTGCACACATGTCCGTTCTTCTACCCACCTAGCTATGTGAGCCTCCGTCTTGACTTTATTATGTCGACCATAGGCAAATGCTATTTTGCAATGTTGCAGTATCTGTACCAAGGAAGAGCCAGCATTGTATCTACCCCATCTTCTTCATTGAAAGAGATCTGGGGATATGTTGGAGTGAAACTGACTAAATCACCTCTGACACACAAAAAGGATGCCATTTCCCAACACAAGCAACCCCAATGGAAAGAGAACTCTTTGTCCTAGCTGGAATATCCTTTCCCAGCTTCTAACTGATCTTCACTATAACTGTGCCCTTTCAAACTTCTTTTCTTAAAAGATTTATTTTTGCTTTGTTAACTGGGGTGTGGATAAGCTAGGGAGATGGCTAAGTAGTAAGAGAACTTACTGTACCCCCAAATCCACATCAAATACAGGTACAGCCATGCCCACTTCTAACCTGGCAGATACAGGAGGGTCACTGGGACTTGCTGGCTGCCAGTCTAGCTCCAGGTTCAGTGAGAGACCTTATTTCAAAGAAATAAGGCAGAGGGTGACACAGCAGAACTTCCTGAACTTCTAAGGTATTCTCGCAGCTGTGTAGAGACACCAAAACCCATCCATTTTGTCTTGGTTGTAGTTGGGGATTTTGCTCTTGGGTTTGCATCTCTCTCTCTCTCTCCCCACCCCCCGTGTGTGTGTGTGTGTGTGTGTGTGTGTGATTTAATTTTTGTTTTATGAGGAGGTTGATTGTTTTTTTAGACAAGGTCTTACCCGTTAGTTTTGGCCCTTCTGGAACTCACCATATTAACCAAGATGGCCTCAAACTCACAGCAGCTCTCTATGTCCCTGCATCCCAAGCTCTGGGATTCCAATAGTGCCCACCATGCACAGCTTCCCATCTGTAATAGAACATCAATACTGCTGGCCTCTAGATAGGTCAGCTTGGACCTCCTGCCTATGTCCCTTTGTCTTTAGTCCCTGATTTTCTTCAGGAGCAGCTGCCTTTGGGCTTGCTTCAGAGAGGACTTCTACCCTTGGCATTGTTTTCTGTCAGGTGACATCTGCTTTAAATGTTTAATGTGTTTACATACAGCTAGAAAAATTAGTAACACTGCACTTGAAATACAATGTTTCCTCTTCCCCACTCAGGTTCCAGCAGCCTCCCACATCTGAAAATGTAAACAGAAAGCCCCTTGGAGCTCCCATGCTCTGGGAGAGAAAATGCAACACTGAAAGCCAATAGAGTTGGCTCAGGCTAGCAGAGCCGTGGCTCACAGCCCCAGGCTTCTATCTCATCTTAAAACAGGCGTCACGTCCGATTCAAGCACTCTGTGGTTTTCACTTGGTTCACTGTCAAAGAAGTAGCAGGCTGACAACCTAAATAATTGCCTCTGACTTTGAAAAAGTAGAACATACTGGCAGATGGGCACCTTCTATATGAGAACCAGCAGTGAGCTATTTAGTGTCAGTGCGACTGTTCAGTCTACTCTTCAGAGACCTCCTTCAGAATCCCATATGTAGCATCCTAGGCCACCTTTGCTGGGATGAGCAGAGCTCTCTCCCTTAGAATCAGTGTGACCCAGCAGTGTAAAGGTGGAGGTATTTGTGAGATGCTGTCACCGTGACCTGCTTTGTCTTCCTGTCCCTTGTGGACACTTAGTGTGTCGTATACAGATTTGCAGTTGGTGGCCAAGACATGTTTGAGAAGCACAGAACAGCTTAGACAGAGGGGCCTTCGTGCTTTCCCATGTCACCCCCTCCTCCATCGGCTCTGTAGCGTGGGAGGTTTCCTTCAAAGTGCCCAGTGATGAGAAGACAGAGATGGCGTGCATGCTTCCTCGGACACTGCCATTCCAGGAATGAGCAACCTTGTCAAGAACAGAAGACCACAGCTTAAACATACAAGTAGCACAACACAGATGCTTCACACTTGCACACTGAGTTTGCTCTGTAGAAGCCCCTTTGGCAGAGCCCAGCTGCCAGATGGACTGTATAAACCTCTTTGAAACCCAGGAAATTGTCTTGTCCTATTTTCTGCGGATGCTGAGTTGGAAGCCTTGCCTTTCTCTCACATGATGCCGTGAGGCGAGCACTCAGGTAGCACAGCTTAGCTTCAAGCCTTTTATGTAATTGAGGGTGACCTCAAACTTCCTGGTCCTCCTGGGATTACGGCTGCATGTGTTAAGCACAGCTGGACCTTCGAAGTATAACTCCTCTCAGAAAACAGTCAGTTCTCCCTGTCAAGGCCTCAAAGGCTGCTGGAGACTGGTTGTGTGGATTAGGAGAGGGAGTCTTTCTTTACACACTGGAGTACCTCTCTCTGCATCTCTGTTTCTCGGCACTCTGTGGGAGTGTGTATACATCATCCTCACCACGTCATTCTGAGTTTCTCTGGGTTTCCAAGACACCTTTCACCCTCTCTACATAGATCTCCCATCCCTGCGAGTCTTCCCTTGGATATGAGTGTCTCTGCCTTCCACCCTGTTGTTCCAAAGCCTGCATGTGTCCAAGCCTGAGCTACCCTGTCCCCCTATGTGGCTCTAAATTTCTCTAACTCTAGTTCCCTAATGACTCTCCAGCTTCTACATCCCCACCCTACAGCAACCTTTCAATATTGTCAGTCATAATTCCTTGACTTTTTAAGACTAGGGAAAGGAAAAGGACCACAGTAGGAGATCTGGGGACATTGTTGATGTGAAATGTCCTGAGGGTGGAAAACCAGAGACAAGATGGAGCAGAGGTAGCAGAGAAGAGGAGGATCTCTACTCAGCCTTCTTATGCACATCCAGGCCAAGACATACATTTTCTCAGACATACCTTATTGTTTTACAGAACAACAAAAAATCAGTAACCCAAGAAATGAAAGCTGTGCCTTAGCCAGGCAAGAATCAAGAGAATTTCTTTCTAATCGTAATCAAAGAAATATCATAAACACAAAGCTTACTCAGAGACCCTCTTGCTGCATACTCACCTCCCATGTTAGGGATGCATCCTGGTTTGTTAGCTTGGCCCTTTGGTAGGATGACAAGAGAATTCAGAGGAAAGGTCCTGTTGGAGACAAAATAGAATTAGCAGTCAGTTCACAATTTTCACAGGGATTCAAGGTGCACAGACAATCAGAGGCATAGCACATTGTTTTACTCCTGCACACCACTCCCTCCTTTCCTGTTTATATTAAAACTAACAACATAGTAACAGTTTAGTCCATGGGTTCCTTCTCCCCCATAGCCTGTCACCAAGAGAGTTCCACATGGAGGAAGAGGAGGAAGAGAATGAGGAGGAAGAGAATGAGGACGAAGAGGACAAGAAACAAGAGAAGGAAGAAGAGGAGGAGAAAGAAGAAAGAAAAAAGAAGAGAGGAGAGGAAAGAGGAGAGGACAGGATGGGGAGAAGAAAAGAGGGGAAGAGAGGAGGGGAGAGGAGAGGAGAGGAGAGGAGAGGGGCTAGAGAGTGGGAGAGGACAGCAACCTGGTGTCCTGCACTCAGCTTCTGCAGTGCAGCTACTGCAACCCTCGATATTAAAATCCCACTTCACCATTGTGATAACTATGTGCCAAAGGACCTTTTGGGCATATTTTAGGCACGAATTGTCTAAAGAGGCAAGAGATTTAGATTTTCATTTTGTCAGACCCGTGACTACACGACCATGGGCTAGCTCATTTTGTCAGCTACAAAACGAACAAGCACATGTGTTGTCCTGAGGGTTAGGGAACTGGGACTGGTCCTGTCCAGGTGAGTGTGACGGAGGAGTTAAGTCTGGACTGAAGAAGATTGCTACCAGGGATTAGAGGCCTTCAGAGCAGAACAGAAAAAACTGGTGACCCTGCTTCGGCACTCAAGTAAAGGTGTGAAAGCTAACGACAGGCAATGGCCTAAAGCTGCTGAGCAGAATGAATAAAGGAATGAGAGATTAAGAGTAAATGTATGTTCTAGTTAGGTCAGAGGCTCGTAACGCTGGCCACGTACTGGAACCGCTGCAGACCTTAAAATAGATGCTTAGGCTCGAGCCTCAAGAGTTTATGGTTTAATTTTTGAGTGAGGCATGGAATGTGGTTTGGTGTGGGTTCTGCCCCCTCCCCCTGCTTAGGCTTTCAAGATGTCTCTAAGGTACAGCTAACATCAAAAACCACTGACCCAGACCATGAACAATAATAAGAGGCCTAGGTGTCTTTCTGACTTATGTAAAAACTAGATATGTGGACAAAATGGCTGTTTTCTTAGACATTGAGGCCAGAGTTTCCTGATGGGGGCCCAAACAGATCACTCTAAAAACACGCAAGGAAAGGACCGAGGCTCGTACTTTGGAAGTGCTATGAAATAGGCCAAGTGAGAAAGGAGAGGCTGTGGGGGTTTGAATGAAAATACCCCCCTCCTATATGTAATAGAACATCAATAATACTGGCCTCTAGATAGGACAGCTTGGGCCATCTGCCTGTGTCCCTTTGTCTTTAATCTCTGCTTTGTCTTTATCCATAGCCTCATAGATTTGAATACTTGGTCACCAGGTAGTGGCACAATCAGAAAAGATTAGGAGGTGTGGCCTTGTGGAAGATGTGTCTATTCTTAGTTAATTTGCCCCCCTTTTGAATGGAGAAAGAATAAAGAGAAGTCAGTTCTCTCCATCGTATGAAAGACCAAGAACTAAGAATGTGACCAAAGCTCGACTAAAAGTAAAGAGGAAGAGAATAGGAAAACAGAAGAGACAAGCCGTAGGAAAGGGAGACAGATATGGAAATGAGAGGCGATGCACTCAGCCCTGAGTGCCAGGCATACAGATCAAGGCCGAGAAATGGCAGATGGTGAGCCAAAGCTGTGGATCACCTTTCGTGGTTGGGTTTGTCCCTTAGGTCAACCCTGAGTCCCTTCTGCTGATTTGTAAACATTTTCAGGTCTTCCCTCACTCAGAACGGTCCTGCATCACAATAGAGCTTATAGATTATACAAAGAGCAGGCGGGTTAAAGGCATGGCATAGCCCAGTCCCCACCATGACTGAACCACCCCTGTCACATCTCTGAACTGGCCCTGTGCCTCCATCTCCAACACTAAAGTAACCATGGCAACTGTGTCCTTGATAATCAAGCTCCCAGAAAGTCCTCTGTGTAGGGTTTCAATGTGTTTTCCTTGGATTTTCACTTTGCATGTGACCCAACAGACCAGGGACAGACAGACTCACCAGGCTGTTCTGGGAGCCTGGGACCCTTTGTCTCCTCTCATTTCTCCTTCTCATCATCTGCTTCCTATTTCGTGGTCCATGCCTACAACGCCTGCCACCTCATCACCTCCTCTTTATACATTTAAGCTGACTTTCATCTTCATATTTGGACATCATACTCCATAAAGGTTCTGAACAGCTCAAAGAAGCACCCAGCCAGGAAAAATCCACACCAAAGGTTTTACATTGTTGCTTTGTCAAACGAATGAATATAGTGTTTACCTCTGATACTCTGGAGATCCATTTGGCAGATGTTACTCGACTCTTTAAGGCTTCTCTTATCTGGAAATTTAACAAAATGAGTTAATAATTAAACTTTTATAAGACGTTAACAATGTGCTTGGACTGGACAAATACTGCAGCAAGGGAACGGGTGGCCAGCTGGGTCTTTTTGGAGAGATCAGTAACATAGTGAAGTGAGTTAGAGAAAATTAGAGGGGGTGAGGAAGAACAGGAATGGTGGATGGAGATACATGTCCTCAGTTTTAAACATGGACCGAGTGGCGAAGAAGCAAGGTCACGCAAGCTCAGGGACTCTAGTTACAGCTTTGGAATTGTTTTTTGAACCAGCAAAATAGTTCATCACATCTTACTGTGTGTCAGTTATTCATGTCTTTTATAAAGGGGAAAAATGTGCTAGACAATGTATCAATGGGTCCAGAACTAAGAAAATGATGATAATAACGATGATGTTGACGATAATGATGATTTTATTACTTTACAGTGTTTTTTCTACATGTCATCCAATTTTCTGAAGAAAGTAACTTTGAAAGATGGTTATTATTGCCCCAATATACAGCTGGGGATGGTGAAACTCCAAGATTAAATGACATCCAAGGTCAGTAAGCTGCAAAAACCCAGGGCTTGCATTCATGTCCGTCAATTGTAGATCATCCTGCCTTCCTCCTCAAGTCTCTCCTGTTACCTTCCTCTTTCTCTTCTGCCATGGCCTGGCATACACTGACTTTGCACTAATGCTTGCAAAAGCCCTTCATCTCAGGGAGATGTCATCCCACCCTGAAGATGCAAGTCTTTGCTACAAGTTTGTAAAAGAGGGAAGCGCTCCTGGGGTCCACTGCAATCTCTGAAGCCATATTGGTGCTTATATTGGTATTTCCTGCTCTGGTCCTTTTTTAAATTCTATATTTCATAATGCACATACTATTTATTAGAAATTATATTAGTAGAAATTATATTGATATTAATAGAAAGTGCACTTCAGAAGACATGCTCAGTTTTCAGCTGTTCCCAGCATTTCAAGACTCCTCGTTCATATTCCTTTACCTCCATTAACCGGGTCTATTCCTATGCCACCTCCTGCACTTGTCTTTCACATTTTAATTTTAAGATCAGAGATTCTGATCGTCACAGAGGCTGCACAGCCTGGAATCCTTTGCACATTTCACAGCACCTAATTCTGGCACTCAGAGCAAAGGTGCTACCGTTATTTGACTAGATAGATAGATAGATAGATAGATAGATAGATAGATAGATAGATAATCAAATATATATATGTATGTATGTATATATTACATGTATTAGTTATGTGTATTACTCACAGTCACCAGACACACAACCCTGGCCATTATGACTGTGGGGTATTGTGAACGGTTACAGTGTGTTTTCACTTGTAAGGTTGCTTTACAGATTTCTTTTAAAATCTGGGGCTCATATGCACTGTGGAGTCCAGCTAGAATGCTCACCATGGAAGGGGCTTGCATCAAAGCGAGCCCATGCTAAGCTGAAATTAGCTCAAGTCACAACTGCACTTGGTCTGCCTATCTACTGATCAGCGGCTTTGTGACACCAGGGAATGTCGGCTGCTTTCCATGGTAAGCTCACGGCTGACTCAGAGCTGCGGCTCCATGCCACTGCCCTGTCTGGTGAGAGAGCACCATGATGAATAAGGCTAGCCCAGGAAAGGAGCTCCGTCCAAAAGAGGGTTTCTGCTGAATGGACACCATCTTGCACAGTCATAAACTCAAAAGTGTAAGAGTTGAAATGTTGTCTACCTGATTATGTCTACACGTAGAAATATCAAGCGCAACTTCGTTTTACCTCTAAGTAACCTTTAGGTTGACATAGCATCTTGGTATGACAATGAAGACATTTTTTTTTTAATTCCTCTCACAAACTTTTGATGCTAACATCACAATAGCACTGATAGTTTAAAAATGTAACACCCTAAAGTAAATGTAGGTATTTTTCTTTCAATTCTTTTGGTGTTATTTCTTTTTCACTGTTTGGTGTTTTTTTTTTTTAACTTTTAATTTTTGTTTTAAACTTTTTACTCTACGGCTGTGAACTGTTCACCTGCAGAAACATCGCCATACTATGTGCATGCAGTGCCCCTGGAGGCCAGGAGAGGGCATCAGATCCCCTGTACTGGAGTGATTGATTGTGAGCCTTCAAGTGTTAGGAATTGAACCCCTTGGGGTCTCTCATTGAGCAGAAGTGTTGTGCCGGGAGGGGGGGGCAGGGGTGCTATTTCTGGTGTATGGCTTTCAAATCCAAGAGACATCTCCCCAAAATATTATTGTTAGATTGAACTAATTCCATTTCTAATGCCACAAGAAGTCAGAGCAGGATCTCGAGCAAGCTGTTTCTTTGCCAAGTCCCTCTCTCTTTTTTTTTTCTGTGCGACAAAATAAAAATCCCCTGGACTGTTTTGAGGTTTAGAGCTAAGGTGTATAAAATGTGTATCTTCAAAAGATCTTGAAAGGTAATAAGAATCACCAGCATTAAAAGAACCAGAAGGTGCTAGAGAAAAGAATCAGTGGTTAAGAGCACTGGCTGTCTTAGAAGACCAGGATTCAATTCCAAGCACCTATCTGGCAGCTCACAACTTTCGGTAACTCTAGTTCCAGGTGGATCTAACGCCCTCTCTGGCCTCTGCAGGCACTACACCCTCTTGATGCCCAGACATCATTTCAGGCAAATACTCATACACATAAAAAATAAAATCTCAAAATAATTTTTTAAAGAGATGATTGAAGCTTTGAGGTCAAAGTTCAATAAATTCTTCACAATTCAGCATTTTAGGCTAAGTATTCAATACGGGGAAACCAAGAATGGTTTGTACAGTACCTTTGGATCCAGGATTGTTCCAAACACCAAGATGAAGAAACCCTGTGAAAGATAGAAGGGAAGGTAAATCCATTTACAATACAATGATGGTAAGAATAACAAAAGCCACCTTGCTTCTATTCTGGCCATTCAGAAACAACTCTATCCCATCTTCTTGTTCCCTAGTCTAAGGCCACAGTGCCTACTCATTTGTCCAACAGATACTGTCTAAAGCAACAACGACAAAAGCTGCTTTATGCAGGGACATCTTAGAAACCTCAGGTTGAGGGACGTGAAAATGTTTCTCATTTGTCAGGAGCTGCTCCCCTCCAGAACGATGTAGAGGAGATACTAGGCAATGCAGACTTGCAGCCTCTGAACAGTAATGAATGAGAGACACTTCCATGGCACAGAGAAGAGCACATGAGCTCATAATCTTCTCACATCATGCACGCAGAGGGAGACCCCAACAGTGAAAAGACGACCATCTTGGACAGCTACAACCCATTTGGGTTTTTGTTTTCATATTTTCCCTTTTCCCCTAAGAACGATACAAAATCTCCCTGGTGGAAGGCACTTAAGAGGATAGCTCCATTTTTCTGATAAGGAAAAGGAAGTTCCAGGAACTTTTAAAACCCCCACCGTTTAAAATGCTGTAGACAGCAACGTCCCTTACACACAATTCTTGGATGCTAAGTGGGAAGTGTCTTTCTCATGGGAAGGAGAAAGACAGATAGGAAGAGAGGAAGAAAGAGGACGCCAGGATGGTTTATCATGGAGAAAAAGACACATAGCTGGGAGGAAGGACTCTGAAAGTGGCGTAGATGGAGAGAGAGGTCTAGAAGAAGGATAAGCAAGTATTTATGGAATTATGGATGGGAGATGGGCCAGATAGGAATGGTTAAGGCAGATGGCATTGGGTGGGGGATGGGAAATGCATAGGGAGGTTATTGAGATAGCATAGGGTTGACTATCTGCCCAGCCCGAGGTAAATAAGGCAATTATAAAATCTAACAGGTGTCTACATCTTATTGATTGTGACAGCAGGTTAAATAATACCACCAAAATAATTATAGGGCTAATAATAAGCATTGGCCTGATACTTTTTATTTACTACAACCCTTGTAAATCTGAGTTTCACTGATGGCTGTGTATATAACGAGCTAACAAAATTCCTAAAATATAAGTCAGTTTCCATAAGCTGGTGCCGGCCAGTATAGCATTGCCTTCTCCCATCTCAGTGTCTTAGCCCTCACTCACACTGGTTGGCAGCTGCCCACTACCTCATGGGTACTGGTGCCTCAATGACTTCATCCTTCTCTTTGACAGGCGTCAAGGCAGAAAATGATTTGAGTTTCAAGTTGATCCTACTACAAGTGAAAATGGCCACAGTCTCAAAACACAAGTGCTCACAGTCCAATCCAAAATAAAAGTCAGGTAGCCCGGGGGGTTCAAGGAGAGGGACTGCTGTGGTGTGAGACAGGGGTTTATTAAGGGTTTGTGATGGTTTGAATGGGAACGTCACCCACACACTCCTGTGTATGAATGCTTTGCCCATAGGGAGTGGCACTGCTAGAAGGTGTCACCTTGATGGAGTAAGTGTGGCCTTGTTGGAGGAAATGTGTCACTGAGGATGGGCCTTAGGGTCTGATAAGCTCAAAGTCTTTTTCTGAGGCCTGCAAATCAAGATGTAGAACTCTCAGCTCCTTCTTCAGCACCATGTCTGCCTGCATGCCGCCATGTTTTTTGCCATGACCATAATGGACTATGATACTGTAAGCCAGCCCCAGTTAAATGTTTTCCTTTAGAGGAGTTGCTGGGGTCGTGATGTCTTTTCACAACAATAGAAACCCTAACCAAGACAAGGTTTATGAAGAGTAGACTGGGGCTGTGCTGAGCTGAAAGTTAGAAACACTGGGGTCTTACCTCGGTCCCATTGAAGACTAGCTTTGTAAAGACGTGTAATGAACTGATAATGACTAACATCACTATAAATCTAGACTTTCTATAGAAATATAGAAAATAGCCAAGATTTAAAATGCTAAGCAAAAGCTGGGCATGGTGGCTCACGCCTGTAATCCCACAACTGGAGGAGGCAGAGCCTAGCTGATCTCTGTGAGTTTAAGGCCAGCCTGGTCTACAAAGTGAGTCCAGGACAGCCAAGGCTACACAGAGAAACCCTGTTTTGAAACAACAACAAAAAAAACCTTAAAATGTTATACATGCCCTAGTACCGTTCCTTAAGGCATCAAAGTGATTATTATAAAATGTCATTTATATTCACATTTTTAAAGAGAAAAAATTAGTACATAACTGATTTTAAGTCTCTGTTACCAAATAGGTAGAACATGTACTTGAAAATACTTTTACTGGCTACTCTATACACTCCAAAAAAAACTGTTTAGTTCTTTAGGAAACTATCAGATTTCTTTCTAATTAATTGTAATTTTCACATTTAATAATGTAATTCCACTCAGGAAGGAAAATGTTAAATAGCAAGTACTATCCAAACATTAAATAGACCTATACACTAGGCTAGTGAAAGAAGGACATACGACTTTAAGCTCTGATGTAGTTCAGTGGATAGAGCACAGCCTAGCAAACCCTAGCGGCCCTGAGTTGGACCTCCAGCACCACCTCAAATGGAATATGTGGGAGGCACACATGTCTGTAATGTACATAATTATCTACGTAACTTTTCAATTTTTGTACTAAGTCTGTATCTGCAGTAGCATACAGAATTTAGCCAGGGTACACATGAAACTTTGGACATTGCTTAATCCATCAAGTGTGAGAAGGGTGGAAAAAAAAATGGCCGTTAAGGCCTTTTTGTATCATTTGCCTTGTCCAAATAAAGTGGTACCTACTACCTCCTGCTATCTAGAAACTCTAAGTAGCAGAAAATGTAACGGAAGCATGAAACCCCCGGTTCAACGTCCAGGCCCTCAAAAATGGTGCATGGTTGTTCACACCTGCAATCCCAACACCTGGGAGATGGAGATAAGAAGATCAGAAGTATATGGTCATAGTGAGTTCAAGGCCAGCGTAGGATATATAAGACACATCTCAAAAACAAACAAACAAACAAACAGCCCCAGCCTATTAACAGGTGTTCATGGTCTTCAGTACCTAATTTTAGTATTTGAATTTAACCACTTTCGCATTCATCATTTATTTCATTTTCTGAGCACCTCTAGAAAGTGGCAGCATTTTACTCTCTTCCAGTATGTAAAAACTCTCTTCCATGCTTGTAAAAACTAAGCATGCAAAGATGATACTACGTATTCTTAGTAAATTAGAGAGTCAGAATTCAGGTGCAGGAGCCTGGCGCGATTTCACACACCTGTGATACCAGCGCTCGGGGAGGCAGAGGCAGGTGGCTGTGAGGTTGAGGCCAGCCTGCTCTACAAAGCAAGCCCAGGACAGCCAAAGCTACACAGAAATACCTGTCTCAAAAAAACAAAAACAAACAAGAAGAATTGAAGTGTGGGCCTTTCTGAAACAAATACACATGTCTATTTAATTGAATGAAGCATGATGCCTAGGCTCCTGATCACAAAACCACTGCACATGCTCGGTCTATTCAGACTCCATCACAGCATCTGGACTTACCTGCAGAGCATTGAGTAAGGAGAAGATGATGTGGAAGGCCAGGGAACGACCATCAACGACCGTGGCTACTCCGAAGCCCCAGGTCAGCCCCAGCAGTGGCGTGAGGATGGCGATGTTCTTACAGATCCGCACGATGGCTCTTACTTCCTGGAACATGGAGCTGCCAATGGTGGCTCTCTGCGTCTTGATGATGACCAGTGTGACTGTAATAAGGTTTACCACCACGATGGCCAGAGCTGGGACCACAAAAGCCAGGAGAGCCTTGGTCAGGTCCCAGTTAAGCCAGCAGGCCTCAGGCCGGAGGTAGCCTTTCCGAGGCTCTGTAACAGCAAGCGTGGTAACAGCGATAAGCAGGGGGCACCCATAGCCCACGGAAAAGAGAGAGGCCACCAGGCATGACTTGGGTAGTGTATGGAACACGATCAGAATTCCGTAGAGGATGAGGATAGCCTTGGCAAACATCCAGAAAAACACAGACAGGTAAAAGAAATGAACAAAAAATGTTGCGGTCACACAGCCGTTGTGGTGTAATATTGGGCCACTGAGGAACGAAGCCACAATGAACCACACGTCAGCCATCAGCAAGGTGGCAGCGATGTTGGCGATGCACAGATGGCGTAAATACGAGATCTCCGTCTTCGTCACTTGGCTCCAGACCAAGATCTCAATGCACAGGCAGATGACCAAGCTGCAGGTGGAAATGCCCAGGCCTACGTAGGTGATATAAATTAGAACCGGGCTATCCAAGGTGTCGAGTGACATGAGAATGGAGAAAGAGGTAAATGACTTGTTTGGCCAACAACTGCAAACAGCTTGCTGGGAGTTTTCGTGAATCATTTTACAAGCGCGTTGGTCCCATCTGCTCTCCAGGGAGTGCCAGCCCACACACCGGGACTTCCTTTCTTCTGATTTTCTGATTTTTTCAAATATCAGTGAGATTTTTTTAAGCTCCTTAGGCAAAATGACAGACAGGACAAGCCCATTCACGGTCACGGTTTCAAAAAGACTGGCCTCCAGGATGGCCCCAAGGGTTGGAAAAGCAATGCTGATGACCTGGAAAGAAGAAGGTACTTTCTGAAGCTCTTCAGCAGCGAGCAGTACCCTCCCCGTGACCTCATCGCTCGTGTCATTAATTCGCATTGAGAATGTAAAATTCTTCCCAGGATTGCCCCTGGACATGACGGTACCCATGGTATGGATGAAGTCATGTGATATGTTGAGGAGATGTTCCTTCAGAAATAGCTTGCTTGCAAATGAATTGATTGATTGAAGCAAGATGAAGCTGCTGTTTCTGTCTTGGACGAAGGTCCAATTTGATACGCTGGTGCTGTTAAGAATGTGGTTAGCCATGGCACTGTAACTCTGCCAAAGAAGAACTGGCATATTAGTAACGAGCCACTCTTTGAGACCCCCAATACTTGTAAGACTTTCTTCTACAGAGCATAGGCGCTTCCCCAGACCTCCTTAGAAACAAAGGATCTCACACCCCACCGCAAACTCAGTGGGTCACATTCCGTATCTTGGCAGAACCCCTGGGTGACTTGCTTGACCAGTAGATCTTATGCTTACTAGCAGACATGTCACACCTGTGGCCCACAGGCTGCATGCATCCCATAATAGCTAATAATGAAGCACAACACATTTGTAGTTGACAGTACCATTTCACAACATCGGAAGGTTAGACAGGGGCTCAGAAACAGCTCGGTCATTAACGTGCTTGCCAGAGAAGCATGAGGGCCCGAGTTCAGATCCCCAGCACCCATGTAAAAGAAGAGGCCTGTGGCACATTTGTAATCCCACCACTGGGGAGGCAAAGACAGGTGGACCCCAGAAGCTCATTTGGCCAGTCAGTATATCCAAATCAATGATCTCCAAGGTTAGCCAGAGACCCCAAGGTTAGCCAGAAACTCTGTTTTTTAAAAAAAAATAAGGTGGAAAGGAACTGAAAAAGACATTTGACATCTACCTCTAACCTTCACACATGAATGCCTGTACACACATGTGTATACACATACACACAACACACACACACACACACTTTGATAGCATTTAGAGGATTTATCTGTAAAGGAATTCTTTGCCTTGCTTTCCTCCTAGTTGCTCAATCCTATTTGCTTTCCTGAGCAAACTGAAGGTATGAAGTTTTTATATGTTCATTTCTACTATCAGTTCCACTACACACATGGACAAACCCCATCCTTTAATTGTCTTGTCAGAATACCCATAATGTAGTTGACATCTGTTAAGCACAGCCATGCTGCGGGACCCTGTATAGAAATATGCTGAAAACTGAAACTTGGCCAGAGGTTGAATCACCCTTTACTACTCTCTACTTTAAGCATCAAACCCATGAAGAAATGAATCCAGTTTCATTTCAAAATTCTGTAGTTCGAAGCTTTGGCCATTTGTTTTACACTTAACTGTTTTCCATTTTAGTGACTTCTTCGAATTCACAAGTTCTTTTTGTTCAACCTCCAATGCTTCTTAAATATTATCAGTAGCTTTCATATGCTTCAGAAAAGCAGACCCTGGACCCTAAAGAGAGTCCAGAACCTCACAGAACAGATTCAATCCCTCAAAGACCTTGACCTTTAAAGACTGCAGCAATCATAGAATCAGCCTTGAACCTTCACAGAATTTTCCCCTCATAGAGTCAACCCTTCAAAGGCTCAACTTCTTAGGGTCTTAGCCCCTTACATCCTCCACCCATCACAGACCCAGACTCTAGGGAAATAAAATCAATCAATCAATCAGTCAATCGATAGATAGATAGATAGATAGATAGATAGATAGATAGATAGATAGATAGATACTGAGAAGCCAATCACAGAACCAAATAAGCCCTCTGTGTCAATGGGTCTTGACCCAATATGTTAATTTTACTCTTTTGTTTACTATTCTTCCTTCCATGAGATTCATTGAGCACTTGCTATATGTGACATTAGAAATATGAGGTGGGATAAGGTTCTTAAGCTCTGGGATCCAACTAACCTAAGTCTCTTCCCCCCAAAGGGATAACCCTCTGTCGGGTATGCAAGGCCACTCACCCACATCTTTTCCTCATCAACATCTTTGGATAGAGCTGTTGAGATGTTATGTAAGAGCTGAACCACAACAGCAATATTTCCCGGTAACTGGGGAGACTTCTGAATGCTTTGGATCACACAAGACAAATCTTCTGGACATTTTTGCATCAATATATCTGTTATGGTTTCAGGTTGTCTATGAAAGTCACGTATAGTTGATTCTGCTTGTTGAAGTGAATATAATTCTATATCCTCCTGAAACAGAACCAAAGTAAAGAAATCCTTTATTTGTTGGTGTTAACTACAAAGGGACTTTTGCTAGAATTTAGAAGACCCCTTTTGTACAACTCTATATCACATAATATGCTTTTATTTTTTCATTTTCAAAATCGCATCTAGAGTGGAAAAACTTAACCAACACCAAGAGGTACGAAGCAAAAAATACTTCTAAATTTCCCAACTGATGGCTCCCTAACCCTGATTTCTGAAACAGCACCTGTTTTCTTTAACATGTCACCTCAAACACTTGCTGTACATATACATTTCATGTATATCTTGCATATTTGCATGGATTGCTATTGCCTTTCCACTTATTTTTACATTCCCAAGAGGCAAACCAAGAGACACAGAGTCTTTAAAAAAAAAAATAGCAGGAGCTGGAGGACTGGCTCGGCAGTTAAGAGTGGACACTGTTCTTGCAGAGGACTCATGGTTCAGTTCCCAGGACTCACATCAGGTAGCTCACAGCTGCCTACAACTCCAGCTCCAGGAAACCTGAGGCCCTTGCAGGCACCCACATCTTATGAAGACCCTGATAGAACCACAACTCCTCATCAACTGAAGTCTGAGGTGCAGCCCAAATTTCATGGGTCTAACAAGGTTGGGGGGCCGTATTACTAGTCAGTGAAGTCCACTGTGGGTACCAAAGCTCTGGGTTATTTTAAAGGCTGAAGGCAAAGATGGGGAAGCTGACTGTGACAACCTTCTCTCTGCGAGTTCTAAATGACCAGATTCCTACATTTCATGCAGCAGGGAGGGATCCGCTGCGCTAACTTTCAGAGGTCCAAAGCGAAGAGAGAGGCTGTAGGTATGTACTTACGCATCCACGGACAAGCAACGTTTTGCTGCTGTGGAAGCCTGTCTCCTCCCCTGAGTGAGTGATATGATTATCTGAAGCTCCGCTTTACTCAGAGAGCCCACGTGAGAATCCACAACACAGAAGAAAGGATATTACCTCCAAGATGCTGAGGACATTAAGGGTGTGGCAAGTTTCGGTGACTTTGTGCCATTTCCTGGCCTTACAGGCAAATTCTATGTTGCCCTCACTGTGAGGGGGGCATGACTGAAAGCAGGGGTTCTCGTTCTTCTTACAGGCACCATCACATACAGCTGGGAAAATAAAAGACACCCATATCAGACAGGAAGATCTGCAGCCATGGCTGCGTCAGCCAGTTAGCCTGTGGCAGAGGCACATCAGATCTGTACGGGTATCCCTTCTTGGTGAGATTAGAGATAATTGATGATGTGCTAGCAATAATAACGTAGCTCTGAAACAGGGTACTGACGTTTCTGATAGAGCCGCATGCTGAATTCCAATGTATAAAACTGACTAAAGTGTAAAGTCCTCCCATTAAGTAGGAGAAAAGAGCCCATAGGCTCTTATTTATTGTCCTGAGTCTGAGTTACCCTCCCATGTTCATAGAGACCCCTAAAGACCTCCCCATAGTCCCAGAGGAACCCAGGTCAGCTCTAGTTTGTACTCCACTCTCCGTGATGTTGCCAAAGAAACTTCCAACCCAGAACTTCTTAGCAAGCCTCGTGGTCAGTGAAAGCTATTCCTGTCACTGCCCTGGTTTGAATTAGGCCAATGAGAATTCTACAGCAAAGAAGTCTGAGACGAGGTGTAGCAGAGGATGCAGGGAAGAGATGAATATTGCTGGGGCCAAAGACACGATGGATTTGCATGTAAATTATCAAAATACAAACGTAATCTATCAAGGTGTCTCATCTCTCATTGCACGATCGAAAGGACAGAGGGTGGCCTGATGTCACAACAGACATCCAAATTCTGTGCGTTTGGTAACTGCTGCCAACATACCATGTGTCCTGGACATCAGATTCTCCTTGCTTTGGCTGGTGGCCTGAAAAGAGAAAATCAAAATTCACAGCAAAATCAAATGTCAACATGTGACACCACTGGTTCCTTTTAGTCACAAACAACCATATCTGAGTCAGTTGTGTTGCAAACGCAGCCACTGAAAGCCCAGCTGTTGCAAATGGCCCAGTGATTTTTCCTTCCATTTTTCCCATCAGTGCCAGGAAGAGGGACTGTTCTCTCCTCCCACTCATAATTCGGTATCATTACAGTCTATAGCCTGCCCTGAAGTTACATTATGGGCAGAGGGAAATTTACTAGAAAGCTAACGATGTCTTACTTCGCTTGTACGGGCCCCACTGATCCCTGGGAGAATGTCGTGCCACATGAGCACATGCTCACATGATCATCTTTATCAATTTTTCAAAGACAAAATGTTCTAACTGCCTGCCATCTGTTGGGACAATGCTCCTTTTTGTGTCACTCTATCCCATCCCTCCCCCTTCACACTCTATCCTGTTTGGAGCATCGGTACAGTGATGCATGCATTAATGAAAGAAGTTGTGTGAGGAATACATTTCATTGCATTTAATTGGATATACTTATGTAGTTTGTAGTCAGTTCTAAATTGTAAGAACGTCAATGCTTGAACTTCATTGATTTAAATTTATTTACAGGTGGCCACAGAACAACAAAGGTTACATGTCCTGACATCTTGCAGCTCTTTGGAAAGAAAAGGGAAGTTTCCCCAACTTTCATAGCCATCCTCCATATTTACATGACACTGCTAATAACAAACAAGTGGAAAAACTAAACGGTGTTTTTCCAGACTAGAAACAACACGAGAAGTATAGGGCAATGCAAAGGGAAAGACTAGGGAGCTGAAGAGATGGCTCAGCCATTAGAAGCACCAGCTGTTCTTGCAGAGGACCCTGGTTCAATCCCCAGCACCCCACATGGAAGCTCACAGCCATCCCTAACTAGAGCTCCAGGGCACCAGGCACACACATGGCACACAAATGTACACACAGAAAAAAACACACAAATACAAAAAAATAAATGTTAACAAAAAGATTTTTTAAATGAAAGAAGGATCTTTCTATTATTACACGCAGAAAAAATTATAAGTTCACTAATATGTGGAATGTAAGAAAACGCAAGTGCAGCTTTATCTCATAAATTATTAATTATTACCAGTGTTATTTTTACTGAATGCACTACTGGGTAATTTCTGGATACAAATCCCATTAGTAATTCTGTTTGAAATTTATTTTGGTTCTTTTTCTCATTCTAAGAAAACATTCTCTTTCATTTTGCATTTTGTATTTTATGTTACTCTTCTTTAATGGAGCAAAGGAGTTGTGTCCCCTATCCCACCTACCTATGCAGAGCTGGCTGTCCTGAGAGAGTGACATCTGGGAAAAGCCAACCTGGGTTCAAATCCTGACACTGTCACTTAAGAGGGAAAGTTCAACTGTGCCTCTGTTTCTCCATCAGCAGCAGAGCAAGCATTACTGTCTTTGCAGGGAATAAATGAGTTCACACGTGGGAAACCCGTAGGCCACCCTGAGAAGTGTGAGATCTGCTTGTGATTTGGCTGCTGCTGTTATACAGACTGAATAGTCATTACATCAGGCTCATGTTTCGCCCTTCAAAGCAATCTTTTCGGCCTGAGTTCTAGGTGGCCTAACCTCCCCTCTGCCTTTTGAAGGACTTGTCAACCACGCTACCATACAACAGTGCTTACAGAGCCAACCTCGACTCATCTGTCGTGCTATCATTCTAACCTTTTTCATGGTATCTTCTCAATTAAACTTTAAGTTCATTAGAAACATGACTGTGGCCTACGGCCATACTACCCTGAATGTGCCCCATCTCTTCTGATCTTGGAAGCTAAGTGGGGTCGGGCCTGGTTAGTGCTTGGATGGGAGACCACCGGGTGCTGTAGGCTTTTTGGAAAATGGTGGGAACTACAAAAGATAATCTTGAGTGAGGTAACCCAGAAGCAGAAAGACATACATGGTATATATTCACTCATAAGTGGATATTAGCCACATGATACAGGATAAATATACTAAAATCTATACTCCTAAAGAAACTAAAACACAAGGAAGACCCTACGATAGATGTTCAAACCTCATTCAGAAGGACAAACGCAATAGACATTGGAAGCAGAAGACAAGGAACAGGACACGAACCTAGCACAGACAGCCTCTGAAAGACACTACTGATCGAGTTATCAAAGCAGAGGCTGAGACTCATAGCCAAACTTTGGGCAGAGGGCATGGAACTTTTTGAAAGAAGGGGGAGATAGAAAGACCTGGAGGGGACAGGAGCTCCAAAAGGAGACCACAGAGCCATAAACACCGAGCCCTGGGGGTCTGCAGAGACTGATACCCTAACCAAGGACAATGCATGGAGAGGACCTAAAACCCCAGCTCAGATGTAGCTCATAGAGTCTGTATCCAAGTGGGGTCCTTAGTAAGGGAAGCAGGGGCTTTCTCTGGCATGAAATCAGTGACAGGCTCTCTGATCATCTAACCCCGGAGGGTGCAGCCTTGCCAGGTCACAGAAGAAGACAATGCATCCAGTCCTGATGAGAACTGATAGGCGTGGTGGGTCAAAGAGAAGGGGAGGAAGACCTCCCCAATCAGTGGACTATGGGAGGGGCATAGGGGATGAAGAGGGAGGGAGGGTGGTTTGGGAGGAGATGAGGGAGAGGGCCATAGCCAGGATACAAATTGAATAAACTGTAATAAATGGTAATAATAAAAAAGAAACATGATTGTGTGTTGTCTTACTTTATCCCCCAATGTAAATAACTCAAGGTCTTGTCTACTTGTGTAAGAACATGTTGGTATGCAAGTATTCACAAATGCATAAATTAACACATATGTTAATATGTGTATAGGAAAATAGTCAAATTCAGTCTTCTTATTTCTGGACATTGCTATTTGACCGACACATGAGATTCATTTTATTTTCTTATTAACAATATTATTTTTTCCTATGTTATCAAAGAACAAGATTGAATACTCACTGTTTTTTCCACCAAATAAAACCTTGGAGAATCTGAATTGGGCATTTGAGGTCTCTCAGTAGCTGAGATGAAATCACTGAGGAATTCATGAAGCAGAATACCCTTAGACTTACCAGTGTATGACAGCTTATCATTTTTATTCATGGGAACAAATCCCTAGTGTTTCCATCAAAAAGCTGCATTGCTTCCACTAAACCAAAAGGCTACAGTAATATTTTAGAGATCTTGAAGCCTGTGTAGATAGCCTAATCCAACCTCCTTATTCTTACCAATAAGCAGGCAGAGATTGACGTAGGTTAGGTGACCTGAAGAAGGCCACTTGGGGAATTCTTCTTATTCCTGAGATTAGAATTTTGCTCTCCTGATTGCTTAAGCATGGCTCTTTCCTAAGGTTAGATGTCAGGCCATTTTCAGGTTCAATAGGTAAAGGGGATGTATGGCAGGAAGTAAAAACCTCAGAAGTCACCCCAAACTCATACTGACATGGCCATGATCTGCAGTATGCCAAAGTCAACACCTATGAAGGATCTCTTGTCAGTAAACAAACTATAAAAAAAAAAAATGCAGCTGATTAATTAGGTGTGTGGGCCAGAGGCTGTGGAATGCTGTTGACAGCAAAGTTCTGAAAATTCAACCCAGATTTTCTTCAACCCAGATCATTTTCTGAGGTACATCATGTCTGGTCCCTCTGGTCAGTTCATGTCTAAGAAGCATCCAGGGTGATTTTAGTTCCAACTACCAGCATTCCTCAACCTCATACTGCACAAAAAGGTAGATGCTAAACTGGAACTCACTCAAACCGCTGAGCTTCCTGGTTCATAGGCCAGTCAGGAGAGGGAGAGAACCTGGCAGCTTGAGAAGATAAGGATGAAATGTTCCTGGTAGGGTGACCCCAACAGTAACCATAATAACTGTTTCCCCTGCTCTGCCTACTCCACATTATGTTGAAAACTGTAGACAAGAAAACAAAAGATAGTACCAAGCTGAGCCGCCTTAGAATGCCACAGCAAAAGATCTTCCCAAAGCATCTCTAATTTCTCCCAGACACCAGATTTCAGTTCAATGTTGGGATGAAGGGGGAGTCACAAAGAAGAAGGGCAAACTCGTTAGATGGGAAGTGTTGTTTGGAAAACTCATGATGAGAACTTCCAAAATCATCTCTCCTAAGGAGGCTTTAAAAATATATTGTTATTATATTATTATTATTATTTATCACTTATTCACTTTGTATCCCCGCTATAGTCTCCTCCTTCCTCTCTTCCCAGTTCCATCCTCTTTCCCTCTTTCCCCCCTATGCCCCTCCCCTAGCCCACTGATAGGGGAGGTCTTCCCAAGGAGGCTTTTGGTTAGTTCCTTTTCTCATATGAACCACACTCTACAGCCCTGGCCCCAGCCTCCCTGTCTGTAACATGAGGAATGAGAGCATCACCAGTTTGTCTCCAAGCCGCCTTCCAGGCCTTCCGGTCAAATCGTAGCACCCTTTCCCCCAAACTCTCAAAATGTTTTAAAAACCATCACTTTCCAGTGCTTCTTCACACCTTATTTTAAAGAAATAAGAGGAAAATTATGGAGGCGTATGGCATGAGGGAAAATATACCACAAAGAGCCACGGTGCTCACTGCCCCTGCTAAATTTAAAAGAGTCATTTGCTTTAAACTCCACCATTGTTCTTCCGCCAAGATTCCAAAAGGAAATGCTATTGCCGTTTTGAATGGGAAGATGCCCCCTAACTGTCAGTAGAATCGCCTATTAACTGTGGCACCCTTCACTACCTCTATGGCTCAAGGCCCTGAGGACACAGCAACCACCTAGATAGCAGGTGAAAGATGAACTACCCAAGAATACAATACGGGGAGTGTGGCTCTCTTACCCTTGAATCATCTCAGCTCCACCGTATTCCAGAACTGACTAGGGAAAATTAATGTAAAACAGATTCACAACAAGGTGGTCATTCCGTCCCCTGTCGCTGTCCTTCCTTCAGCTGGTGCCCGCCCACTCCATCCCCACCTTCCCCATATGCTTCCGCTCTCAGACAACACAGCTGGTGGAACTGGTGGATTCTTCATCCATCTGTTCTCCGGACCAGATCAACATCCACTCCCCCCTGTTTTTACCTGGCACAATATCCTGCCCGACTCTGTAGGCAAAAGAAGCACCAAGCTGCACAGCCAAAGTGCAGGAATCATTGTCTTCCACCCAGCAGACGGGCTTGTTTCTGTAAGAATAAATGAAAAGGCGAAATGTCTCCAAATCGGAAGTGTCAGTCCATCTGTGAGAACTGACTCTGTATCCAGCGTCATCTGAGTGGATCTCTCTGGTCGCCAGTGGTGGCCCTGTGCCCCACCACAAGCGTTACCACGAGGCTGCCGGTGGAAGCATCAGCCCACACTGGCAGGCTCAGGCCGAGGCTGAGCTAGCCCTGTTCTCTGTTGTTGATTTGCATGGCACGCCTTAAACGGGAATCCCTCTAAACAGAGCTGCTTGATGGATTTCACTTGGCCTTTGTTATTTGGCTGTAACAAATAACAGCCTGTGCTCAGGGAGTGGGGATGACAATTCACTCCCTGGGTTAGACAGTGCTGAGAACTGTGTGGGCGGCTACAGGAGATGAGCAGGGATTCTTGTGGATAAGCTTGTCCTAGAAATACCTTTGAAGAACAAGTGCTAGGCTTATCCTATTATCTCTCCTTGCCTCAACCCCAGAGGTGTGTCTTCATAACGAGCAGTTTCTGCAACTGATCTTGTGCTAACAGAAAAATGTCAAAATTGAACCAATTGCATGCCATCACCAAAAACGTTGGCATGTGATACACACACAATACACCCAGAAATAAACGCAGTGGATGAAGAGAAAGGAATAAAGAGGGTACGAGGGTACGAAGAGAGGAAAGGAAGAAGGAAAGGTGGGTGGGAAGAGCTGACAACTGGCATAAAGGCCGCAGAGGATTGTGTAGAACCCAATGTTAAGGACTCACGTGAAAACATTATCATTAAACTTTAGTGTTTTCATCCTGAGTAAGACAGTAATTGAAAGATGTTAGATGTCTGCCTCCTAAATAAAAGACTTTGTATGATCAGAATTCATTGAATACATAAATGAAGATTACACATATAAATCCATTATTATGCCTAATTAATATATGTCCATATAAAGCTTTTAAAAAGTAAGATCCTATATGTACCCAAAGGCATGCACCCCTCCCACCATGATAGTTGATAGATGGACAGATGACAGATGATGGGCAATAGATAGATGACAAATGGATAGAGAGACAGATGACAGATTAGAGAGATAATAGATAGATAGATACTTACATAGATACATTACATACATACATGCATATATCGATAATAGAATAAGATTCAGAAGACTTGGCTGTTACTGAGAAGCCCAGGGGCTATTACAATAGTTTTTGTTGTTGTTGTTGTTTGTTTGTTGCTACTTGATTATCCTTAAGCAGAAAGAATTCTTCCACCCAATTATGCATATGTTAAAATGTTATTACTTAAACAATGAAATTGTATCAACTTTTTTATTCATGTTTTCTGATCTAAAAGATTAATCAAGAAGAAATTCCACTAAATATCCAATGACTGTCCAAAATATTTGCAGCACGCCTTTCACCTTCCTATCAGTACATTTGTGGCACTTCCACAAAAGGGCAAACATCCTGCCCAATGGTTTTAAGCAGCAATGCAGAGGGGCACATAATTTCCAGTGAAGCCACAACTATTTTTACATCTTTTATTTCAACTTAAGTCGCTCAACTAGACAGCGACTCGGAAGAGTGAAAGTGACCTGTCCACCATCTCTGAGGCCAGCATGGCGTTGAGTGCACTTAGTAATGCTGAAACATTAAAGCTGTGCATGCATTTGTTGCTTCAAACTCACAAAGTTACACCTGCCTCCGCCTCCCAAGTTCTGGGAGTAAAGTTGTGCGCCACCCAGTTCGCTTTAACTTTCAAAGAGTTAGAATTCACGTAATCTTTATAAAAAAAATAGTTCGGGTTATTACTAAATGTATGTTTCTATGCGTGGCAAAATAATCACTGTTTCATGTGGAAACATTTCTCATTAGGACCTTCATTAGACTTTTCCTGTTGATAGTTCCATTGCTAGAGAGCCCAGAACCTTCCAACACCATCTTTATTTCCCAAGCACCTTGTCAAGCATAGAAACCAGACTCTGGAATGCTGTCTTGCCTCAAGTTTTAGAACAGAATGCCACACATTTTGTGTGTGTGTGTGTGTGTGTGTGTGTGTGTGTGTGTGCCCCTTCTTGAGCTTCTTCTCAAGGTTAAAGATAGTTCCTAAAGTTGACTCTTTCTTGGATTTTGCTGTCGGTGTGTTTTAATGTGGACTTGCAGGAAAGCGTTCCCCTCCTGGTGGGTTCCGGGTTAATAAACTGCACTCAGCAGCCTCTTCTCGGTGCCAGGAAAGCAGAAGGTTCAGAAGCAGAAAGAAGGACAAGCTGCAGAACAGAGGTGTGACTCGAATATCCAATGCTTACCCCATCACCAGGGCCTCAACCTCTGCATTCTGTCAAAAGCCGTGGGTGTGTGGTAGGTAGATATATACACAAATAATAAGTGTTGATTAATTAACAATGACTTTTCCCTCACCCTCTTCAAGGAAGCCAAAGTATGGTGGAGCCCTCGGTGCCCAGCCCAGGGCCTGGGATTTCAGATAAGGACTTGCTCCCTGGAGAATAGCATACAGGCTTTGCTGAAAGCAAATAAACACTCAGATGCAAACAGCACACAGGGTGAGCACGACACAGGGCATCTATGTCAGGCGTTGACCAGGATGTGTCCTGAGAATCAACTACCTTATGAGTCACCACAAAACCAAAGCCAATTTACTTTCATCCAGATGCTACAAGGACAGAGACTAATAACATGCAAAATTTAGGGCTCAGGTGATAGCTGAGTCAAGCCAAATACTTGGTATGCAAACATGAGAACCCAGACATGAGTTCCCTGAACCCACTCAAAAAGTGGAAAGAGAAAACAGAAAACAACCTAGGAACCTGCTACAGAGAGCCTCTGAAAGCCAGAAGAAGAAAACAGGAAACAACCTCAGAACCTGCCACAGAGGGCCTCTGAAAGCCTCTGCCGTGCAGACTGTCAAAGCAGATGCTGAGCCTGATGGCCAACTGACCGGCAGAATGAATGGAATTTTATGTAAGAAGTGGGAAATAGTAAGAGCTGGAGGGGACAGGAACTCCACAAGGAGAGCAACAGAACAAGAAAATTTGAACACAGGGAACTTCCCAGAGACTCATACTCCAACCAAGGACTATCCATGGAGATAACCTAGAACCCTGACAATGCAGCCACTTTTGATGAGAACTGATAGACTAAGATCAGAAAGAAGGAGAGGACCTCCCCTATCAGTGGACTTGGGGAGGGGCATGCATGCAGAAAGGGGAGGGAGGGTGGGGCTGGGAGGGGAGGAGGGAGGGACTTATGGGGGGATACAAAATGAATAAAGTGTAATTAATAAAATAAAATAAAAGTCTCAAAAAAAAAAAGAAGTGGAAAGGAAAAAAAACTGACTTGTACAAATTATCCTTCTGACCTCCACACCAAGTACGTAAATAAAAATTTGATTTTTATTAAAAATTCTGAAGTGGAGTAGAATGCCATAAAAAAGCACAATTCCTAAATATTACTTTCTTTTCACTCCTTTTTAACTCACCGTAGATGAGACAGAATCTCCAGAAATGTCACAAAGTCCAAAAAGTACCAGTCCAAAGCCTGTTCTGAGCCCTGGGGAGAGCTTAGCAGAGAGGCGAGCACAGGAGAGACAGGAAAGCAAGGTTCCAAGACAAAGGTCTCAATCCAGTCATGAGGCTCCGCTATGCACTTTAAAGGTTATTTCAATGAAAATTTTGGCAGGACATTCAAGCTGTAGCATCACCCAGCTGAAGAAATTTTATGTTGTGAAAGGGGGGAGAGAGGTGTGAGACTTCCTTGTCTGGTAGAAGTAAGGACCCTAGGCCCAGCCCCGGATTTAAAAAAAAAAATTAGAGCCTTAACATATTCGTACATGCAACCCATGGAATTGGAGGCTCTGGCCAGCTTTCCCAATCCTATTCTTCCCTACGACACTGACTTCCTCAGATGGTCTTGTATCTGCTTCCAGTGGAATTCCCCAGCTGAATTCATTGATGGCAGATTAGAGCAGGGCTAACTGCACAGTGGGTAAAATGCTACACGATATGAGATCCTGGGTTGGAATCGCTAGCACCCAGATGAACCCCCAGCATAGTGGCAGGCGTGCTGGTTATTGGAGGGGCAGGTACAGGTGGATCCTTGGGGCTGGCTCTCCAATCAGTCTCACTGAAACTGCCAACTCCAAGGTGAGTAAGTGATCCTGTCTCAAAGTTAAGTTGGAGTATCACAAAGGAAGATGCCTGACATTGACCTCTGACCCCCAGATGCACCGTACATGTGTGTCTCTGAGTGTGCCCATAGACACACTCATTCACACATGTGACATACTCACACATGCACTATATACACACTCATTCACTCACACATATGTACTACACACAGACACACACACATACACACTACAGGTAATAAAAAAAAAAAAGTATGAGCAAAGTAGGAGTCTCCAATATGGAGAACTTGGGAGGAAAGAGACACTTCCCAAGGGGAATTTTCCTCTTTTATCTATAAAGTAATTAACTTTAAATAATCATTCACTACTCTTCATCAATATGAAGAGAGGGAAAGAGGAAGGACACACACACACATGCACACAGACACACACACACACACACACACACACACACACACATATATACAAGCTATCAAAGATAACAGCCATGGAGACTAATTTGGGGGTTCAACATTTGTCCATTTTTTTTATGTAAACCATTTTCTCTTCCATTGTCTTTGTCCAGACAAATCTGCTTGTGTTTGTGTGCGTGTGTGTGTGTTTGTGTGTGAATTACATTTTCTGGTTTTTCAGAAACTGTAACTGTAGTTGCTTTCAGTTATTTTATCAATTTCATACTTCTGTTGTATTAGTGAGGGGTCTGCAGAGGAAAAGAAAGAACAGCCCCCCTATCTGCATGCATGCACAGAAGAGGAGTTATAGACCTTCTTACACATCTACAGAACAAAAGGGACCAAGAATGGAGGCCCGGTGTGAGGCTGAAGGCCCGGAAGCTGCCTGGTGAGGTGCTGCTGTGAGCCCATCTTCTACAAGCTCATGGGAGAGGGTCCCAGCAGATGACTAGGCTCAAGGATCCAGCTCACCTGGGTGCTTCCTCCATCTGTTCCCCTTTCCTATCAGAAACTCCAGCCTGGTATGGGGCTGCCCATGCCCAGAGTGGGTCTTCCCATAGCTCAAGTGTCAATCATCTCTGACAAAGGCTTCACAGAGGCACTCAGAAGTGTCTTTACTGATTTCCCAGATGTCTCTCTAGCTACTCAAGTTGACAGTCAAGAAGAACTCTTTCAGTTATTGTCTTTCTGTTTGCATTTCTCTATCAAAGTCAACTGTTGAGTTGTCTCAAATGTTTCTTAGGTTGATTTTCATTAGTGTCACTTGGCTTCGATCTAATTTGTATATAAAGTTCATGATGTTATGTTTTTGAGACAGGGTCTCCAGTAGTCCAGGCTATCCTCAAATGCAATGTAGATGACAATGACCCTGAACTTCTGGTCTTTCCCTTTTCCATGTGCTAGGATTACAGGTGTGTTCAAACAGGATCAAACTCAGGTGTCCAGTCTTGCAGAGTATCTCACTGGGCCCACATTCGCTCTTGTCTAACATCTCTTTCCTCTTCATCTCTGTGTCTAAAAACGCTGAATTTCCCTCCAGTTCTTTGCCGCTTATGGATTGAGAATCCTGCCAAGTCCCCCAACACTGTTTCTGGTTCAGAGTGGGACTTGACTACAGTTTGGTTCTTGAGGAAGAAATGGCTTCCCTGGAAAGTTGCCTGGAAGGACACTGGACAACTAAGACATAAGCTACATGGCGTTCGGTTGGGCCCCGCCAATATCTTGAAGGGAAGCAGAGCTTCCTGCATAGGGCAGTATGTAAAGAAGTGGAACCTAATGTCTAAACTTAAGACAAGTACACACAGACTAGGACTGTGGCTAGCAGGCATGAAGTTAACTGGGCATGGATGTAGCCATGGTTTGGCACTGTCACAAAAAGCTCTGGAACCTGAGCCTGTGATGGAAAACTTGCCCCTGCAAGGGCAGCTTGCTGACTCCCAGTATGAACTGGGTCTTCATCAGTTCGCCGTTTCCCCCCTCTTTCCCTCTTGCCTTCTCCCCTGACACGATGCTCCTCACTGGGCTAGAGGTGAGCCCCCACGGTGTGAGTGTCAACAGGAAGCACAGTCACAGCTGGTCTTTAGGCATCGGTGCCCAGCCCTCCTCTGCCCACACTGCACCATCTGCTCCTGCCCTCACACCTCTGGCAGCCAAGTGCACACCAGTCACACTGACTGTCTTCTCGGTGGCCAGAGTCTGAGTCAGGAGCCCGTCTCTGGCACTTCTCATCGCTGAAGGGGAGAATTCCTCTCTCATCTCATGTCCTTCCTCAGGTCTGCTGCTTTGAGGACACGGGAGGGGTTGCATCTCTCTCTCTCTCCCCCTCTCTCTAACCCCGTCTCTGTGTCTGTGTGTCAGCTCAGAAAACAACTTGCAGGGGTCAGCTCTCTCCTTCTGCACTGTGGGTTCCAGAGACTGAAGTCAGATCATTGGACCTGACAACCAGGACCTTCACCCGCCCGCCTCACCAACCTGAAATGTAGTTGTTTTTAACCCTATCCTGGGGCCAACTTGATACCTGCTGCAACTGGTACATTATGCTGAGCAGAACACTTTGGACTGCTTACTTATTTACTTTATTCTATGCACAGCAGTCTAGAAGGAGCATTCTGATCAGGGTTTGTTGCCAAATCCATTTAATTTGTGTTTTGTGCTACACAACTTTCCTGTTAATGAACATAAATTCATTCTCACCATTCCAATCTTTCCAAACAAAGATATAATTGGAGGGAAAATAATCTCCATAACAAATAAGGACTTTGCTGGACCAATGGCCAGATGTTCTGAAGTTTAGCTGCTCAGGGATGCCTTCCTTTTAAGATAGAAGAGTAGTTTAGTCTCCTGGTAGGGTTATTATTGTTATTATTATTGTATTATCATTATGACTAACAATTACTTGCCTGGGCATGTTTTTATCTCAGCCAAACTTGTCTGGAATTTGCGTGCCCTTTCCGTATTTATCGTGGGTGAAGCCACGTGAACAATAATAAGCTTGGTCCAGCTCTTTGAACTAAGGAACAACACCTGACCTCACCAGGCCCATGAGCCCTCAGCTCAAGAATTTTTCCCTCACTTAATCCAGAAAAGGAGAACACAATGGAAGCTCAACACAGTGATTCCAGACTTGATTGCACAATAAGAATCCAGGAGAAACTTTTGTGCAAATACCTGCATCTGGGGCCTGAGTTCACTGAGGCTATGTCGAAGTAAGCCTCAGACACCAACATTTTCTGTAAAACTTTTGTGTTAGTTATTGTGTCGTTTTGACATAAAGTTCAGTTTCCTGGAAAGAACAAATCTCTGTTAAAGGGTTGTCTTCCTCAGACTGGCTCGTGGCCATGTCTTAATTGCTAATTGGCACAAGAAGCCCCAGCCCACAGTGGGCAGTGATACACATCCCTGGGCATGAAGCCCTGGGCTGAATGAGAAAAGGAACTGAGCAAGCCAAGGGTAGCAAGCCAACAATCAGCATTTCTTCCCACTGTCTATTTTTTTTCTGCTTTGAAATTTGTCTTTCACTTCCCTTGATGATGGGCAGTACATAACCTATTTCCAAATAAGCCTCTGCCCTCCCCCCCCAAGGTAGTTTTGGTTGGTACTTTTTCACAGGAAGAGAAAGCAAGCTAGAACACCTTCATTCTACATGACACAGACGGCCAAACTGGAGAGAAAGTGTGAGGATGCACCTTGAATGCATTTGCCATTAGCATTTATTGGAAAAGAGCCAACTTTTAGCACCCCCAGCTGATATTAGCATATGAGATTGAGGGGAAAACCCGGGACTCATGCTACTAAGAAGTCATTGAGAATGATCCATCCACTGAAGGAAAATGAAGAACAAACCAAAAAGAGGCCACAAGGGAAACAAGTGAAAAACGAGAGGAGGGCCACTGTCTTTCATGCCCCGGGTTCTCTAAGATGTCCGTCCCAGCATCGCGACACAGTTCTTCTGGGACACTCAAGCTAGAGTGGTTTAGGAGTTTGCTTGCTGCATAAAAAAAAAAAAAAAAAAAAAATCAAGAATAATATGCAGAGCCAGTAAGATTCTACAACTTTTATTAAAAAAAAAAAAAAATCAGGACAGGAGAGAGGGCCCAGGGGTTAAGAACACTGGCTCTTCTTTCAGAGGATGTGGGTTCAAATCCTGAACCCACGTGGCAGTTAACAACCATCAATAACT
This sequence comes from Psammomys obesus, assembly GCF_907164565.1. Lineage (NCBI taxonomy): Eukaryota > Metazoa > Chordata > Mammalia > Rodentia > Muridae > Psammomys > Psammomys obesus. The sequence goes on from NW_026585626.1 coordinate 2,030,889, forward strand.
TCCAGTCTAAGGGCTCCAACACCCTCATCAAGCCCCTGCAAGCATCAGGCACACACATTATTGCACAGACATGCATGTTGGCAAAAAACACCCACATACATAGATAAATAAATAAATAATGTTGAAATTTTTTAACTTAAAAATCTTTAAAAATAAAATCAGGTTCTGTCTACTCATGGCTATGTAGTGGCTAATCTGTTAAGAGGGACAATTAGAAATAACAATTTCTGTATATTCCCAAGACCACCCCTTAACCTGTAGGTTTTCAGAAGTACCTAAGATGGGCTGAGGCTAGTTTCCACCGTTGAGTTCAATCACATCTCACCCAAAGACAGTACCAAGAGACAGTGGCAAGGGCTGGAGAGATGGCTCAGAGGTTAAGAGCACTGTCTGTTCTTCCAAAGGTCCTGAGTTCAATTCCCAGCAACCACATGGTGGCTCACAACCATCTATAATGAAATCTGATGCCCTCTTCTGTTGTTGTGCGGGCAGAATACTGTATAAATAATAATAAATAAATCTTAAAAAAAAAAAAAAAAAAAAAAAGAGACAGTGGCAAGAGTGGGTGTGGCCTGCCCCAAAAGGAGAAGCACATTAACACTTAGTGGTCTAAAATTTCCAGAATGTACAGATGATGAAAGAAAGAACAAAAGAAAGGAAGGAAGGAAGAAAGGAAGGAAGGAAGGAAGGAAGGAAGGAAGGAAGGGAGAAAGAAAGAAAGAAAGAAAGAAAGAAAGAAAGAAAGAAAGGAAGGAAGGAAGGAAGGAAGGAAGAAGGAAGGAAGGAAGGAAGGAAGGAAGGAAGGAAGGAAGGAAGG
>NW_026585626.1:2031715-2033507 GCF_907164565.1 Psammomys obesus
AAAGAAAGAAAGAAAGAAAGAAAGAAAGAAAGGGAGAAAGAAAGGGAGAAAGAAAGAGAGAAGGAACAAAAGAAAAAAAGAGAATGTCATTTGAAACACACTTGTACTATTGTTCTCTACAGCCCCGGAACCCCCATAACTGCTTAGACCCAGGGAAAACTGCTCCCAACCTCATTCCCTGTGCCCTGCTCCATATTTAGAAAGACCAATCCTGGTTCCTGTTTACAAGTTTGCATTTATCCAGCAAACACACGGTGATGCAGTAACTTCCAGTTCTGCATATCTGGCTGGAAAGGGAGGTGGATGTACCTGACCTTGGAACACAATCTATAAAGGCTCAAGATGTAGCACCTGGGGGACGGGGGCCTGGCTCAGTCAGTAAAATGCCTGCTGCTCATGCACATGGACCTGACTTGTCTCCCCAGCATGTAAAAGGATGGTACTGGAGTGAGCACCTGTAGCCTTGGCTCTGGGGCACAGAGACAGAGGGGACCCCATGGGCTCCAGTACTGAGAGATCCTGTCTCAAAACACAAGGTGGAGAGTAATAGGAGACACCCAATGTCAATCCCTGGCCTCCACATGAATGTACACATAGGTGCCTGTGCAAGCCACATACAGTTGTGCACACACTTGAGCTCTTCCCCATCTCCCTCTCCCTCTCTCACACACATATATACACAGACATATACACATACACACACACACACACTGACACACATATATACTCACAAACATACACATGCTCATAAACATGCAAACGCACTTCACACACACACACACACACACACACACACACTCACAATGCAAGGCTTGCAGTCCAGTAAGACAAACCATTTGCTGAGTGTACTAACGGCCGCTCATCTGAGCTACTAAGAAGTCAAAAGTCTTTTAAAAAAAATTACAGATCAGCTCTGACAGAGTAAATGAAATAAGCCAAGAATAATGAGAGATAAATGTGAACGGGGCTCCCTTTTCAGGAAAATAAGCCTTTTCCAACGGGGAAACAAACCTTCTGTCAAAATTCAAAAGGTAAACAGTCTGAATAAAAATTAAGCTTGCTTTTAAAACTGCACTCAACTGACAGAGCCTCCTCCCGGTAAGGGAAAACATAAAGCGAGGAATCAACCACAATACGACTTTAGGAAACAGTATGAAGGTAAAGAGAGCTGGCAAGCTCAGCGGATAAACACACTTGCTGACAGGACAACCCGAGTTTGGTCCCTGGGACCACATGGTGAAAGAAGAAAAGCGACTCTCTAAAGACAGCCTTCTAAACCATAAGAACCCTCCCTCAAGTTCACATTAGCTCAGTGAAAGTCTAGGAGCTGGCTGTGCCTCGGGTTAGTTGGTGGGGCTACAGGCTATCAATCTATCTATCTATCTATCTATCTATCTATCTATCTATCTATCTATCTATCTATCTATTATCTATCTATCTATCTATCTATCTATTATCTATCTATCTATCTATGTATCTCTCATCTATCTATCTCTCATCTATCTATCTACCTATCTATCTATCATCTATCTCATCTATCTATTTATCATCTGTCTATCATCTATCACCTGTTTCTTTCATCAATTTATCTATCTGTCATCTACCTCTCTCATCTATTTATCTCTATCTATCTATCCATCATCTATCTCTCTCATCTGTTTATCTCTATCTATCTATCTCACTATCTCACTATCTATCTATCTATCTCACTATCTATCTCACTATCTATCTATCTATCTATCTATCTATCTCACTATCTATCTATCTATCTATCTATCTATCTATCTATCTA